>NC_138369.1:143493750-143587188 GCF_054177405.1 Leptonychotes weddellii
GACTGTTGAATCTCAGATCTGTACCTCTGAAACAAATAATGCAATATATGTTAAGAAAAAAAAAAAAGAACAAGAAGGTAGCGGGAGGGGAAGAATGAAGCGGGGGAAATCGGAGGGGTAGACGAACCATGAGAGACGATGGACTCTGAAAAACTAACAGGGTTCTAGAGGGAGGGGGGTGGGAGGATGGATTAGCCTGGTGGTGGGTATTGAGGAGGGCACATTCTGCATGGAGCACTGGGTATTATGCACAAACAATGAATCATGGAACACTTCATCTAAAACTAATGATGTAATATATGGGGATTAACATAAGAATAAAAAAAAAAGTATAAAGAAAGGCAGACTGCTACATGCAGCACCTCATTTGGATGTGTCTGGAGTCTTGGCCATTTGACTGCCCTATATTCTCCTATGAATGGACCTTAAGAGCTTGTTTGGGGGTTCTAGCAGGGAATCAAGGCTACTTGTACATCCTTGACGGAAGAATGGTCCTCCTCTTCAGAGAAGTTCATCCTCTTCAGCCAAGCACGCAGCTTCTGGTGGGACACACATGGACCAGTGAGGAAGGAAGGGAACATCCACCTACCCAGCCAGATCAGCTGAATCAACCCTGGCAATCGATAGGGTGACAGATGTCACAGCCAGATTGTTCTCACATCCAAGTGGTGTTTTGCCTTACACATTTTCTCTCTAGAATCCTGGCAATGCCTAAATCTCAGCTTAGCTTTATAGCCTCTTAGCAACTCATTTCTTCTTGATTTCTAGATTCTTGTCCAGCATGTGTGCAACTGAGGAATTGGCAATTGCTTCAACGGGGGGGGGGGATGAAATGAGAATGTCAGTTTCACTTCTGTACAGTTTTGTCTCTAGGACATTGGTATCAGGTTCTGCTTGTCATTAGCCATGAACTCCACTTTATTTTTTATCTCCCTAATCTGGTACTTTCTTGAGCAATATGTAGTTACTTCTCAGTATCCATGCCCTTGCATATACAGATGCCTCCAGGAGAAAATACAGCCTTGCTTTCTCTTTGGAATCATGGCTCCTCAACTCCTGGCTATCCTCATTATTCTCTGATGCTTTCAATTAGCTGTCTTTAAAACATTTTTTATCCAATTTTTATAGTATTTCTCAACTAAAGTGTTAGTGATACCAACTTCAGCAAAAACCATATGTAGAAGATTTAAAATACATTTTTATTTCCTTTTAAAGAAATCTCTAATTTTATAAACCCTAAATTCTAAATGTATGGAGAATGTCAGTCCTGCTTCTCTAAGGATCTTTTGTCTGGTACATTGAATACTTTAAGTTGTGGTTGTTTATTAGTTCTAAATCCATTATTAAATAATATGTAGTTATAACATTTTAAAATAATTATTTCTAAGGAAAAAAACTTTGAATTTATATTCAGTCAAAATATGGGAATATGGTAATGCCTCAGAAATGAAGCAACAGTTTTAGAAGGAGCCAATTACTTTTTCTGAAATAAGAAGTAACAAAAAGAATGTAAGATGTATAAACAAAATATATTAAATATAAAGAAAAATCTAAACCTTGCTTATATCCAATTTTAATTCACTTTAAATCAATTCCAGAAGGAAAAAGAAGTCTTGCTATGTCCAAAAGATCCTAAAGAAATGAAGACAAGGTAAGAAATTATATAAGACAAATACCAAACCCCATTATTATATATACCTTTAGACTGAGTAAATTTAAATCTGGAAAATCATCAAGTTCATGTCAGTAACCATTTACCCTAAGAAAAACTGAAAAATATTTTTCCCAAATCAAAGACTAAAAATTGGAGCTCTAAGGATGACTCTCCAGGGCACCAAAATTTTAATTTGGATGTATTGGTTTCATCCCTGTGTTTATACAGCAACAGATTTTTCTTACTATGAGAAATGACAAAAACAACATTAAAAAGCTGTAATGATGCTACAGTTGTATCTCAGTAGCCACTTGCATATAGATCAGAACTAGAAAAAATTAGTTCAGTAACAGATTTATGAGAGCAAGGAACTGAGAGTGATCATTAAAATTTTTCATTACTGTTATGTTTACATACTGATATTTTGCATTAAATATAGATTTAAAAGCAAGATTATATGTACATAAAAATTGGAGTAGAAAATACTCTAAGGGTGGAACTAGAGACGGTATTTTTTTCTATGTTTCTATAGTTTGAAATTTGCTGTATTCAGTATGCATTACTTTCTTAATAAAAAATACTGTTAAAATAGTTTAGTATTAGTAAAATTCTGTGAAAGCTACAATATGTTGGTGTGTAGTCTCACTCTGTGGTAGCTGCCCCTTACTATCATAAATCAGCCTTTGATGAGCTTTAACCATTCAGAACACTAAGTGAGAAGATCCTGTCTGCTTCCTATCCCAAAGGAAGATATGTAGACTCTTACTAACCCAAACAGACCAGACCGGGGATGGTCTCATGGCATAGACTGGGTGGCACTGATGCTGACAATTAATGAAGAGCAGTTAGGTATGTAATTCCATCAGTGGCTTTTCATCAATTTTGTGAGATTTTGTCTACTTAGGCCTGGTAGGGAAGAGAAGATTGGCAGATACCTACTTATCAAGCAGTAGTTGGGGTGAAATCTGAGTAAATTTTTTGTCATATGGTTTTGGGAAAAAAAAGTTTTAATCAACCTTAATAAATTATACCTTGGTTTCATTTTCATCTTCATCATAATTTTTAGTCTTTCTTTTTTGTTCATGGAAATCCTGAAAAATAAGCCAATCATTTTGAACATCTCATCAACATTTTTGTCCTATCCTTTGTAAAATTTTATTTCTGGAGATCTAACCAAGTCCTCTTTGATGAGTTTTATTCTGTATGCTCAGGGATAATTGGAAGACCCAGGAAAAGGTTCACTGGCTACAAACTGGGGATTATTACAATAGTGGCAAGCCCAATCATTTGCTCTATCAGTGATATTATAAGTATCCCAGGTTTCACTGAAATTTCCAGGGAGAATATAGAAAGTCATCTATAGATCATGATTGAAAGCCCTCTCTAGGTTGCACTTATTTTTCAAGTCATTATCCTTGCCTAGAATGGCTACTCTGCCCTCTTATATAAGTTCCATTTGATTCACAAGACCCATTTACTCAATGAATATTAACTGAATACCTATATTATGGCAGATAATGTTTCAGGCAATGGACAAATAATAATAAACAAAGCAAGATTTCTGTTCTCATCAAACTTGTATTACAAAAAAGACAATAGACAAGTAAACAACTGAATTTCAGATTAAAAGGGGGGAAGGTATCTGTGGTAGAGAAGAGGTCTGTTTTCATTGTGGCACTCAAGGAAAACTACTCTGAGATCACATTTGAGCAGAGAACTGAAAGAGTGCAAGAGTGAAACGTAGTCTAAGGAAAGAATGTTTCATGTGGAGAGTACCTAAGGTAAGGTCCTAATATGATTGAAAATCAGCAAGAGGTAATTTGTTTCTCCATTTTCAGGGAGAAACTCTGATTCTCCCAGCTCACAATGACCAAACTCTTATAATAGCACCTGTCTGTGTCATTCATTTGGCACCAAATGTATGTTGCATTATAATACTAGCCATCTTTGAGAAGTTGAGATGCTTGCTCTCCACTTAAGACTTAACTACTTCTGGGTGCCTGGGTGGCTCAGATGGTTAAGCGTCTGCCTTTGGCTCAGGTCATGATCCCAGGGTCCTGGGATCGAGTCCCGCATTGGGCTCCCTGCTCCTTGGGAGCCTCCTTCTCCCTCTGCCTCTCTCTCTATGTCTCTCATGAATAAATACATAAAATCTTTAAAAAAAAAAAAAAGACTTGGGGCGCCTGGGTGGCTCAGTTGGTTAAGCAACTGCCTTCGGCTCAGGTCATGATCCTGGAGTCCCGGGATCGAGTCCCTCATCGGGCTCTCTGCTCGGCAGGGAGTCTGCTTCTCCCTCTGACCCTCCCCCTCTCATGTTCTCTCTCTCTCTCATTCTCTCTCTCAAATAAATAAATAAAATCTTTAAAAAAAAAAAAAAAAAGACTTAACTACTTCCAGCCAGGGACCTTGTCTTATGCCTCTTGATATACTAAAAGCCAAAAATAGTACTCATATAACAAACATTCAATAAACACTCATGATGACCGTGATCCAATGTAATCACCTATGTTGTTGTCATGCCCTCAAGGAGCTTGTCAACTCTTGACTGAGAGCAGTGAGAGGCACTGGCTATCTAAAAAAATCATATTCAATAAATATATGTTGGTTCTTGAACTTCTATTTAGGTTTATTTTGTAATGATCTGATAATTTTATAAATGTGTTCATAATTTATTAAAACAATACACTTTTTTTTAAAGATTTTATTTATTGGACAGAGAGAGAGAGAGAGCGAACACAACAGAGGGAGTGTGAGAGGGAGAAGCTGGCTTCCTGCTGAGCAGGGAGCCCCATGAGGGGCTCAATAGATCCCAGGACCCTGGGATAATGGCCTGAACTGAAGGCAGACACCTGACGACTGAGCCACTCAGGCACCCCAAAACAATACACTCTTAATTGAAATTACAATCAAAGTGGATCTCCTTTAGTTGAAGAAAAATGGCTTTTGTCATAGGCTGTTAGCATGAAAATGAAGTTTTTCTTGAAATAATGCAAACTAATAACTACAGCTTATAATTAGCCTTGCCTTTTTCATATAATAGTGTTTCAAGACCAAAGTCAAGGCCTCTGATGCTAGTTTCTTACACCATTGCTATTTTCTCTGAGCTGAGATAGCACATTGACAGAGAGATTATTCACACTGCAGAACTGTGTTATTGTAATACTGGAATCCTAATAGTGGTTGTAAAATTTCATGGTTTAAGAAAATGATACAACCCCATGGAGACATGTTGTAAATAAACAGCAATATGATGTTTGAAATTAAAAGGTGAAACATTTGTACATTGCCTTTTAAAAGTGCTGATCAAATACCATCAACTTTGAAGTGAGAATACTGTAATTGTGGCTTTATTCTGAATTAGAATAATGACTACCTCTGATAATAATGTTCTAATGTTGTTTTACTTCTGCATTTACCCAAAGATACAACCTGGGATTTTCAAGTAGTCAGTATGTATGTATGTGGATGTTATGTATGTATGTATTGATTGGTATATAATTATGTATTTGTTTCAGGTGTACAACATAATGATTTGCTATTTAAAATTGTACATTAAGAAATGGTCACACCACATATGTGTAGTTATCATTCGTTCTCCACATCCTCACCAACATTTGTTATTTCTTGTCTTTTTGATAATGACCATTTTGACAGGTATGAGGTGATATCTCATTGTGATTTTTGATTTGCATTTCCTTGATGGTTAGTGATGGTGAGGATCTTTTCATGTGCCAGTTGGCCACCTACAGGTCTTTGGGAAAATGTCTATTCAAGTCTTCTGCCCATTTTTAAAATTGGATTTTTTATATTGAGTTTTATGATTTCTTTTTAAGATTTTATTTATTTTGGAAAGAGAGCGTGAGGGAGCAGAGGAAGGAGAAAAGGGGGAGAGAAGGAGAATCTGAAGCAGATTCCATACTGAGCATGGAGCCCGACGTGGGGCTCGGTCCCATGACTGTGAGATCATGACCTAAGCTGAAACCAAGAGTCCAATGCTTAACCAACTGAGCCACCCAGGTACCCCTTTATGAGTTCTTTAGATTGTTTTTTGGATGTTAACCCCTTATTGGATATATCATTTGCAAATATCTTCTTGGAGAAGATTTCCTTTTCATTTTGCTGATGGTTTCCTTCACCATGCAAAAGCTTTTTAGTTTTTTGTGGTTCTATTTATTTTTGCTTTTGTTGTCCTTGCCTGAAGAGACAGATTCAAAAATACCATTAAGTCCAATGTCAAAGAGCTTACTGTGTATTTTTTTTTTTTTTTAAGTTTTATTTATTTGAGAGAGTGGGCAGGGTGGGGGGGTAGGCAGAGAGGGAGGGAGAGAGAGCATCTCAAGCAAGCTCCATGGCCAGCATGGAGCCCTATGCAGGGTTCTATCTCATGACCCTGAGATCATGATGTAAGCTGAAATCAAGAGTCAGATGCTTAACCCACTGAGCCACCCAGGTGCCCTTGCCCAAGTTTTCTTCTAGGAGTTTTGTGTTTTCAGATCTTAGATTTTAGTCTTTAATCCATTTTGAGTTTATTTTTGTATATGGTATAAGAAAGTGGTCTAGTTTTATTCTCTTGAATGTAGCTGTCCAGTTTTCCCAGCCCCATTTATTATTATATAATAATAGAGACTGTCTTTTCCCCCACTGTATATTTTTGCCTCCAGTGTTGTAGATTAATTGACTATATAAGCATGAGTTTACTTCTGGGCTTTCTATTCTGTTCCATTAATCTATGTATCTGTTTTTGTGTCAGTATCAAATTGCTTTGCTTACTATAGCTTTGTAGTATAGTTTGAAATCCAGGAGTAAGACACTTTTAGCTTTGTTCTTTCTCAACATTCTTTAGCTATTTGAGGTCTTTTGTGGTTCCATACACATTTTAGGATTATTGGCCTTAGTTCTGTGAAAAATGCCATTGGTATTTTGATAGAGATTATACTGAATCTGTAGATTGCTTTAGGCAGTATGGGCATTTTAAGAAAATTCTTTTAATCCATGAACACAGTATATCTTACCCTTCATTTGTGTCATCTTCCATTTCTTTCATCAATATTTTATAGTTTTAAAGTACAGATCTTTCACCTTCTTGGTTAAATTTATTTCTAGGTATTTTATTCCTTTTGATATGATTGTTAATGGGCTGTTTTCTTAATTTCTCTTTCTGATAGTTTATTAGTGTGTAGAAATGCAGCAGATTTCTGTATATTGATTTTTGTATCCTGTAGCTTTACTGAACTCATTTAATAGTTCTAACAGTTTTTTGGTGGAATCTTTAGGTTTTTTAATATATAGTATCCTGTCATCTGCTAATAGTGACAGTTTTACTTTTTCCTTTCCAATTTGGATGCTTTTTATTACTTATTTTCTTGCCTAATAGCTGTGACTAGGACTTCCAATACTATTGTTGAATAAAATAGGTGAGAGTAGACTTGTCTTGTTCCTGATCTTATAGGAAAAGTTTTCAACTCTTCATCATTGAACATGCTGTTAGCTGTGGGTTTGTCATATATAGCCTTTATTATATTGAGGTACACTCCCTCTACATCCACTTTGTTGAGAATTTTATCATGAATGGATGTTGAACTTTGTCAAATGCTTTTTCTGCTTTTATTTAGATGATCATATGATTATTCTTCATTTTGTAAAAACGATATACCAGATTCATTGATTTGCAGATATTGAATCCCCTTTGCTTCCCTGGAATAAATACCACTTGATAAGGGAATACGATCCTTTTAATGTATCATTGAATTCCATTTGCTAATATTTTGTGGCCAATTTTTGCATCTCTGTTAATCAGGGATATTGGCTTATAATTGTTTGTTGTTGTTGTTTTGTATGGTCTTCATCTGGTTTAGGTATCAGGGTACAGCTGACCTTGTAGAATGAGCTTGAAAGCATTCCTTCCTCTTCCTTTTTTTTTTTTTTTTTTGGAATAGTTTGAGAAGGATAGGTATTAACTCTTCTTTAAATGTTTGGTAGTATTTTACCTGTGTAGCTGTCTGGTCCTGGACTTTTATTTGGGAGTTTTTTTTATTACTGATTCAATTTCATTACTAGTAATCGGTCTATTCAAAATTTCTATTTCTTCCTGATTTAGTCTTAGAAGATGTCATATTTTTAAGAATCTATCCATTTCTTCTAGGTTGTTTTGTTAGCATATAATTGTTTATAGTCATTTTTAAATGATCTTTTGTATTTCTGTGGTATCAATTGTAAATTCTCTTTCATTTTTGAGTCTGGCTGAAGGTTTATCAATTTTGTTTATCTTTTCAAAGAACCAGTTCTTAGTTTCATTATCTTCTCAGTTTTTTAAATCTCTATTTCATTAGTTTATGCTTTGATCTTTATTTCCTTCCTTCTACTAACTCTGTTCTTTGGTCTTTTTCTAGTTGCTTTAGATGTAAGGTTAAGATTGTAATGAAATTCATACCTTTTGACCACCTTCACCCATTTTGACACCCCCCCATGCCATACACACATGCAACTACTAGTCTGTTCTCTGTAACTATGAACTTTTGTTTTGTTTTGTTTTTTTAAGATTCCACATAAAAGAGAGATCATACAGTATTTGTCTTTCTCTAATTTCATGGCATAATGCCTTCAAGGTCCATTTATTTTGTCACAAGTGCCAAAACTTCATTCTTTTTAATAGCTGAATATTTCAGTGTGTGTGTGTGTGTGTGTGTGTGTGTGTGTGTGTGTTTATCACTTCTTCTTTATTCATTCATCCACTGGTGGACACTTAGGTTGTTTCCGTGTCTTGGCTATTATAAAAAACACTTCAATGAACATGGGATGCATATATCTTTTCAAATCAGTGTTTTCATTTTCTTAAGATAAATACCCAGAGTGGAATTGCTGGATCATATGGTAGTTCTACTTTGAATTTTTTGAAGAACTTCCACATTGTTTTCCATAGTGGTTGCACCAATTTACATTTCTACCAACAGTGTACAAGGGTTCTCTTATCTCTACATGAATGCCAGCACTTATTATTTCTTGTCTTTTTGATACTAGCCATTCTTACATGTGTGAAATACCTGATTCTGATTTGCATTTCCCTGATGATTAGTGGTATTGACCATATATCTTGATGTACCTGTTGGCCATCTGTATGCCTTGTTTGGAAAAATGTCTATTCAGATTCTCTGTCCATTTTTTAATTGTTTGGTTTTTGTTGTTGTTTTTGAGTTGTGTAAGTTCTTTATATGTTTTGGATAGTAGTTCCTTATCAGATATGTGATTTGCAAATATCTTCTCCCATTCAGTTTATTGCCTTTTCATTGATAGTTTCCCTTGCTTTGCAAAAGCTTTTTAGTTTGATGTAGCCCCATTTGTTTTTACTTTTGTTGCCTTTGCTTTTGGTGTCAGATAAAAAAAAATTCAATGACAAAACCAGTGTCAAGGAGCTTACTGCCTTTGTTTTCTTAGAGTATTTTGGTTTCAGGTCTTCAAGTCTTTAATAATTTGGAGCTAATTTTTGTGTGAGATGTTAGGCGTGTGTGTGTGTGTGTGTGTAAGAACCCTCCCCCCTTTTTTTTTGGAGTGGGCTCTGGGGACTGAAAATAAGTCCCTTTGGGCTTTTAGTCTCCTGGTGGTGATTTTGTCCTTTTCAAAAGGACAAATGTGAACAATGACTCCCATGCCTCACACTGCATCCTAGTCCACACATTTAGCATGGCTTGTGCTATGGTTTCAAGCAGGTGCTCTGGATTCATGTTTGACTCCCAAAGAGATGCATACATCCCATACATTTGTTTATTGCACATGCTGCTGACCACAAAGTCGTCAGTCATCATGGGGCAGCTGATGAGATGTAGAGAGCAATGAAGGGCTTAAAGATCTTTGGGAGCAACCCAAAGTGTAGTATTGGCCAAACTGTTTCTCAGAGGAGGTTGGCCACTATGCTCACGAGGCTTGATCTGCCAACCATACTTTAGCTCATACAGGTTCATCCAGGACTTGAGGTGCTGGGCAATAGTCTGGACATTGATGGTGAGTCCAGCCAGTCTGATATACGGACAGTCAGCCATGAGAAAGATCTTCTGGAATTCTGTGGTCACCACCTGTCCCTGGAAGTAGAACTAATAATTATATTAGTTTTATTTGTTTTATTATTTTTATTGAGGTGTAATTAACATACAATGTTGTATTTAGTTTCAGGTGTACAACATTGATTCAAGAATTTTATATATTACTTGATACCCACTGTGATCACTGAAGTCACTGTCACCATACAATGTTATTACAATATTATTAACTATATCTTCTATGCTGTACCTTTCATCTCCATGACTGATTTAAATATTTTATAACTGGAAATTTGTACCTATTAAATCTCCTTTATTTCACCCAGTCCCCTCCTCTCTGGCAGCCACCAATTTGTTCTCTGTATTTAAGAGTCTGTTTTCTGTTTGTTCATTCGTTTTGTTTTAGATCCCAAATGTAAGTGAAACCATATGGTATTTGTCTTTTTCTGTCTGACTTGATTCACTTAGAATACTGTGTAGGTCCATCTATGTTGTCACAAATGGCAAGAATGCATCCCTTTTTATGGCTGAGTAATATTCCAGCACACGCACACATACCACATATTTATCCATTCATCTATTGATAGACACATAGGTTGCTTCCATATCTTGGCTATTAAAAATAATGCTGCAATAAACATAGGGGTGCATATATCTTCAAATTAGTGTTTTTGTATTCTTTGGGTAAATAGTAAAGAAATTACTGGATCATATGGCATTGCTGTTTTTAATATTTTGAGGAATCTCCATACTGTTTTCCACAGTGGCTGTACCAATTTACACTCCTACCAAAAGTGCACAAGATTCTTTTTCTCCACATTTTCACCAACACGTGTTATTTCTTATCTTTTTGACAATAGCCATTCTGACAGGTATAAGGTGATAACTCATTGTAGTTTTGATTTGCATTTTCCTGATAATTAGTGATGTTGAGCATCTTTTTGTGGGTCTGTTGGCCATCTGTATTTCTATGGAAAATGTCTATTGAGGTCCTCTGCCCATTTTTTGATCGAGTTATTTTTTGGTTGTCAAGTTGTATACACTCTTTAATATTTTGGATATTAAGCCCTTATCAGATATATCAGTTGTGAAGATCTTCTCTCATTCAGTAGGTTGCTTTTTCATTTTAATAGTTTCCTTAGCTTTTTATTATAAAAAGTTTTATATAAAAACTTTATTTTGTTGGTAGTCCCAGTAGTTCATTGTTGCTTTTGTTTCCTTTGCCTTAGAGACATGTCTAGAAAATGTTGCTAAGGCTGATGTCAAAGAGATTACTGCATGTATTTTCTTCTAGAAGTTTTGTGGTTTCGGGTCTCACATTTAGGTCTTTAATCTATTTTGAATTTATTCTTGTGTAGGGTGTTAAGGAGGTGGCCCAGTTTCATTCTTTTGCATGTGGCTGTCCATTTTTCCCAACACCATTTATTGAAGAGACTTTTTTCCCCACTGTATATTCTTGCCCCCTTTGTTGTAGATTAATTGACCATGTAAATGTGGGTTTATTTCTGGGCTCTCTATTCTATTGATCTATGTGTCTATCTTTGTGCCATACTGCTTTAATTATTATAGCTTTGTAGCGTATATCTTGAAATCTAGGATTGTGATACCTCTAGCATTATTCTTCTCTCAAGATTGCTTTGGCTATTTGGGGGTCTTTTTTGGCTCCATACAAATTTTAGTATTATTTTGGTTCTGTAGAAAGTGCTGTTGGTGTTTTAATCAAGGTTGCATTGACTCTGTAGATTGCTTTGGGTATTGTGGACATTTTAACAATATTAATTCTTTTAATCCATTGGCATTAAATGTCTCTTATGTGGGCTGCTTGTGCCCTGCTTTTGTGGCTAAGCCACTTTAGTCTTTATGTCAGCCTGTTGCAATGAACCCACTGACTGCTGTGGGCACACTAGGCAGGGTTTGGTCCCTGTACTGATGAGAGGCCTCTCAAGGCCACCGTGTTAGGCAGGGTTGGCAGTCAGGGTAGCTGTCTGCAATTAGCCTCTCTGCCAGTTGCAGGCACACCAAAAGGCAGGGCTTGCTCCCTGCAAGGCCAACTGAGAGGCTTTCATTGGTGGGCTGCGGTCAGACTAAGCAACTGCAGTTAGCCTCTCTGCCACAGGAACAGGCGCAGAAGTGGCTGAGCTTGCTTCCTGTGCAGCCAGCTAAGAGGCTCAGTTGGTGAAACTGTGGGCACACTGGTGTGTGGCGTTATCTCCCCCTCTCCTCAAGGCAGGAGTCAGTTTGGAATGTTGCTGATCCTGGTCAGTGGGGCTTAAAGGGTGTGGGATGCCTACTGAGGGAGGTGGGTTAGATGGGGTGAGTCTGTGGAGAAACCCAGTGGCAGGGCGTGCAGTGCTAGCAAGATAGGTGGAGAGTGTGAACACTGGCTCACACAAGTGTCTGGTCTTCCTGGCTGGAGAAGAGAAAGGTGCCTGCCAGTTGTTTTTCCTGGCAAAATCTTGTGAAGATCCCTGTCCCTCCAGTGCACATTCTGAAATTAGTAAATTAATCTCCTTCACGTATACCCCAGGCTCTTTTCAAAGGCTGCTTTTCTGCTGTCTTGGGCAAGTTATTTATTAAGCTGGCTGTTTATGGGCAGGGAATCCGTTTCCTTGCCTTCCTGCTCTCCCAGAGTTAAGGTGGCTAATTTTTACAGTATGCTAAGCCCTGCTGATTTTAAAAGCTCCTGAATTTAAACTCCACTGGTTTCAAAACCACACGTTATGGGCACTTGCCTTCCCAATGTGGGTCCCCTGTTCCTGGGCTACATAGTGTGAGGTCTGATCCTTTTTGCTTCTCCATGCTTGTGGTGTCCCTCCCATTTGTGGTTAGTCTCACAGGGGTTTTGGTTCCCAACCATTTTTCCACTCCTCCTACCTACCCTTTTTGATGTGGCCTCTTCTCTACAATTGACTATGAAAGGTCTGTTCTGCCAGCCTTCAAGTCATTTTCAGAGTTAGCTGCATAGGTATAGCTGTTATCTTAGCAGTCTGTAGGATGAGGTGAGCTCAGACTCCTCCTACTCTGCCATCTTCTCTGAATTTTCTATCCTCCATTCATTTTAATAAGGGTAGTTGAAGATAAAAGACCTTTCATAATTTTATCAAGGAGTAAATTCCAACACGTTGAATGACTAATGGAAGGTTTGCTAGTTTGGGAATGAAGACTAATAAATGTTCATTTAAGGACACTAACTCTGTCAGGCAAGTAGTCTTTTCCCCCATTTTACGTAAGTTTTGGTTGGTAAAAGTAATTTGTCCATGATTACACAACATTCCAAAGATGGGAGTTCAATTCAAACATAGATCTGCCTGAGAAAGCCAGTTTCTTCTACACCAATGGTTTTCAAATTTTAGCACACTTCAGAATACCTGGCACACTCATTCCAAACGCAGATTCCCAAATGGCTTCTTGGAATATGTAGCATTTATAAACAGAGCAGGTAAATGTGATGTGGTCCAGGATCCATACTCAATAGGAGTCCATTAACTCTGAAAACTGCCCACTCAAGAAAATCAGAAACCATGTATCTTTGTTATTTTCATCTGGCTATACATCAGATATTCCTTAGTTACTGTAGTCCTAGAAGTCTTACCCAAGAAGCTATATGATAAGGCATCCCAGGAACGTTGAATAAATGTAGAGGATTCCTGCTAAATTTGAATCTAGTAAAAATAATTCAGGGAAGGTGAGATTAACTATAAGATATAATTCATCATCAAGACTGGGGCACTGCTGAGAGTGAGAGGGGGCACTATTATGTCAAAACAATAGGCATTAAATTAATTGGAACCATCCCAAGCAAACCAAGAATCTGAACGAAAAGTCAGACTATTATGTATTTTTATATACTCAATACCATGTTCCTAGTTCAAAAAAATCAGTAGGTTTACCACCTGTTTCATTTTATTTTGACAAGTATTTACAAGGAAGAAAAAACTACTTTTATTTGCACAAAGTCAATCCAAAATGGGGATATAGCTCTGAAGTACTAGAAGAGAACACTAGCTAAGTGACAAAAGATCTGCATTCAAATCTCAAAATGCCATTTTGTAGCTATGACCTTGGATAAGTTATTTTTCTTACTTGGGCCTTAGTTTTATCATCCGTAAAATAAGGAATATCCACTAAACATGCACTTTAGAATTGTCAGTGGATCAAATGAGGTAACAAACACATTTGAAAGTATCTCATAATAGCTGGAAAGTGTTTTATATATACATACATATACGGAGAAAATAAATTTGAGGGAAAACATTGCAAGATATATCTTCTTACAGTAGCTACAACGATATACTAGATGTTTACAGATTGTTTTTGATGTAAATATTGCCTCATTGTATTTCTGGGAAGGATGGGGTTCTAGATTTCTCAGCAGCCACAGGATTGACAGTGAGTATTGTTTGCTCATCAATAAAAAAGAAAACAATACCATTATCTTCAGCATCTGCAGAATTGGAGAGTACTTCAAAAGTACAATCCTACTACATTCTCACTACATTATCAGTTACTGTGTTAAGTCCTCGGGCCCTATCTTTAGACCCAAGAATGGCAGGGTCAGCACGGATAAAGTCTTACAGCCTGATTTTGTGAAGAAAGCATGTGACCAAGTGCCAGGACCTTAACAAAGTAGGACTGGCCCAGCCACTAATTAACCATGGGATCTTAGGCATGATGTACTTATAAAATGAGGGAGAGTCTAGAGGATCATTAAAGACCCCATAAGCTCTGACATTCTATGATTCTACAAGTCTCAATGACTGCCTTCTTGAGTATTTTCCTACTCTTTGTCATAACAGAAAAAAAACACAAACAGATATAGATGTTTTAAATATCAGGATACATTTAAACTGATACACAGATAAAATCTTTCCTACATGGAAGTGAAATCATAGTTGTAAACAAACTAAGAAACATTTGTTTTACAAGATAATTTGCCATAGGACCATGACCTCAAGGTGTTAGACAAGATAATTATTAAAGGCCTTATAATTTCTGAATTTTTCAATTCTGAGACATTCTTGGCATTTTAAGTGTCTAGAAGACTGCCTTCCTTCATTTTTGGATATTGTCCTCCACATTTTCCAGTCTCTTGTCATTATAGAAGAAAACATTCAGCATACAATTACAGAAATAGCAGTTTTAAATAGATTTAAAGTAACTTCAAGATACATTTACACTGAAATATACAGATAGAGTCAAAACACTCAGTCTCATTTTCATTAATTTATGGAAACAAATATGAACCAAGTAACATCTTACATGGTAACTGAATTTAGATTTTTTTTAACTAAAGACATGTACAACACTTACAGCATTTACACAATACGATTTTCAAAATAGGTTTTTGACCTCTAAGAAAGTTCCTACTGACAAGCTTTAGATGGCAGCTTAGCCCAGTGAATATTAACTTTGTCATAAGAAGCATCTACGTACAGTCCCCCACACCCTGCAGCATGACAAAGTGAAATTAAGAAACTTTTAAGGCAGAAAACAAATCCTTCAAGTGTAAGGTCCAATGACAATGTTAACAAATGAACATAAGATCTCAATTATTCAACTGAGCAAGTGACTTAATTTACACATTAACTCATTTCTATTTCCTGATTTCTGATTCTGGGAATATTTATGCTACACCTACTGTGCAAGGCATGGAGAAACATAGGAGGATCAGACATGGTCCCAGTGGTGTACTGGTAAATGTTTAACAACAAGTTCTTGGGAAGAGAAGCCCTGACTTATAACATTTACAAATTTCTATGGTGTAAATACTCCCACTATGCAGATTTCAAGCTATGAACAATTTGATCACTGGCTCACAAAATTCCTGAAACTTCAACAGTCACTTCTCACAAACTATTATTAGCTAAGCTCCAACACACCACTGTATGGTCCACACCCTCAAGTCACTCATAATCTCTTCATGGGCACATATTTAGAGGCCAGAGAAGAATGGGGAAGATAGGGATAAAATTTAAGTATTTCAATTATGTATTTTGTAAGCAGTTTTAAAAGTTAAAAGGAAAAATAAAACCTGGAATTTTCCTACTTGTTTGCTATTCTGCTTTTCCTCTTACATTGATTTCAGGAAATTAAAATGTAGCCTATATTGGGTGACAGTAAAGGATAAGTGGAATAAGAAGGAAAAAGACAAAAACATCCTAAGAGATGTGCTAATAATGATGTTTACACTGGAAGAAAATGCTTACTAAGATAGGGGCAAATATAATGTAACTTTTAAAATTTAAGCCCTTTCAGTTCAGCTCTAAGTCCTGAAGATTTGTCCTATCCTCTTTGGCTACAGCTTTGATGAGATTAGCTAGCTTCTTTTGTACAATACTAAAGAGCACACTGCTTACGCCACTCACACTATCAGCTCATAATAAAAGGCAAAACTAAATTCTGGAACCTGATAACTGAATTTCCTTTGCAAATCACTCCCTTGGATCAGATCTTGGGCAAGTGCCGGCTGGGGTGACCTGGAAATTCTTCTGGTAACAAAACATGGAGTCTGCAGGTTGGGCATGTCCCCTGTTGCATCAGCCAAGGTCTAATGCACTAAGGAGCAAAAATATTCATGTCAGTCTCTCTGATTTAGCCTAGCAGAGGCAATTGTTACTCTATATAATCAGTTACCTTATCTAGTAAATTGCCAAGCCAACTGCTGCAATAATGGCACCTTCTCTGTGATTCACTGAGTAATATAGCTGGTAACAGAACACCTTTCAGTGAGTTCACTGGATTAGGATCCTTTCCCCAGTCCCAGTTTTCAGGATGACTTAGCAAGTCTTCCTAACAAGGAGGCTGAGGAAACCTGCTACATATTTTTCCTCTATTTTATTATATATTGTTCTCAAGTGCTTATGGTGTTTTGAACTTAAAATCCCTAGATGATGGATACACTTTTCAGATGGCTCTTTGGTGACAATGATGGTACTCTTGGGCTATGAACTATCTGTTATGTCATTTGCTTGAATTCTTGGGCTATGAACTATCTGTTATGTCATTTGCTTGAATTCTTGGGCTATGAACTATCTGTTATGTCATTTGCTTGAATACTAACTCTCCCAGAACAAATCAATTTTACCTGTATAAATAATGAGAGCCAGATCAGATGAGAAAGGATTAAGAATAGGCACTATATAACTGTAACCCTAAAAAGTAACCTGAATAGGTTACCTGCTTTCTATTCTATGGGCAATGGCAAAGAATAATAAGTTTCATGAAACATTTGTCTTCTAAATGGGTAGGACTTTAACAACTTCAGATGACTAAGTATCTTTCCTGATCTTTTGGGATTAGCCAGTCTGTGTCTATTTCTTCATATCAGAGTAGATAGAAAATATAATTCTGTACTAGGTATCACATATCTTTGAAATCGTGTTTTACAGATATGGCTTGAATGAGCTGGCTACTATTCACTTCCCTGAGAAGACTTTCTTATGTAAGATTATCTTTTCCTGGGTCAAATTACATCTTTGCACCAGAAGACTTGGTTCATAAATTGTGTATCAATAACATTTGCACAGCAACAACACCAGGAATTAATCTATATAAATGCCAAAAATCAACAAAAGATATGCCAGTCTCATATTTTTCTAACATTAAAACTGAAACCTGAGCATCTAAAGAGCAAATATAAGAGCCCAGACTGTTAAGGTAAATCTTATGCTTTATAATGGTAGGGAGCCATCAGTACATGGAGACAGGACACTATCCATTATTTATAGCAAATCAAGGTACAGTGACACTGTTGCTAAACTGCCACTGAATCGCTATGTCAGTTAACATTCCTTCCAGTTCTAAGGGAACTACTCCGTATTATTTCAGACTTATCATTGTCTCCTCTTTTCCTGTAAGGTGTATGGAGATCTGAGAAAGCACAGCACAAACTGGGGCTAGGTATGGTGAAAACAGGTGTAAGTGTTTCTGTGTGGTACTCCAAAGCCCCAAGTTATAGTCTGTGGAACTCATGCCACAGCAATATCTGATGATACATGTATATGATTTCAAGTAAGGCAGCATGAATCTCGCTTAGTTGATTTAACGGCAAAATATTCAAAAAGATAAAAAGAAAAAAGAAAAGCTAGATTTTCATTACATACCTACTGGTACTGTTTGAATCTTTTTTTTTTTTTTAAATGTTTTATTTATTTATTCATGAGAGTCAGAGAGAGAGAGGCAGAGGCAGAGGGAGAAGCAGGCTCCCCGCCTAGCAGGGAGCCCGATGCGGGACTCGATCCCAGGACCCTGGGATCATGACCTGAGCCGAAGGCAGACGCTTAACCATCTGAGCCACCCAGGCGCCCCTGTTTGAATCTTCTATTATCTAAATATATTAACCTGACTTTGAATATTGAGGTTTCAGGGTAGTGTACAGGTCATTTTTCTACTATTTCATATTACTTCTCTATATTAAACTGACTTTAAAATGACATTTAATTTTTTTTTTTTTTTATTTGCGAGAGAGAGAATGAGAGACAGAGAGCACGAGAGGGAGGAGGGTCAGAGGGAGAAGCAGACTCCCCGCTGAGCAGGGAGCCCCATGCGGGACTCGATCCCGGGACTCCAGGATCATGACCTGAGCCAAAGGCAGTCGCTTAACCGACTGAGCCACCCAGGCGCCCGACATTTAATTTTTTAATTGAAAAAATAATCAGTAAAATAAAAAATAAAATAAAAAGGTAAGTTTAAAGGGTTACCTGAGAATGGAATTTGTGAGCACAAGGCAAAACAGAGAGGTTTTCTGGAGAGAGATTCTCATGACAGATCACACAAGGCTCTTCTTCCTCCTCCTCATCATCCTAGGAAAAATACACATAAGGTTCAACTCAGCTCATTTCTTTTTCTCAAATTTAAATGTACTTAGAATCAACAGTTTTAGTCTCACCAAATTATTGGCTCCTTCCCATGAGGCAGGCCCTTGTGAACTGAGGGGCCTCCAGGCTGGTTTTGGGGGTTGGGCAGTATTAGACTGTGGAGGAGTGTGGCTGGGTGAAACACAGTTACCATTTGGTACAGATTTTCCTTGGCTCTGAAAACAAGATTATTATACTTCTTTTTCCAGAAGTGTTCTAACACAGTGAAAACTAATAGAACAGCACAGAAAATGGGGTACATGGGTACAGTGAGAATTAGCAAAAGGGTAAAAGTCAATTAGATTTGTAAGAAATCTTGAAACAAAATGTTAGCAATATCACTTGTATACTCAGAGCCAGATAAAGGAAAAAAAACATTATATGCTCTTTTAATTAAAATTAGAAAAAAGGTCTTCTTTTAGAGTCAAAGCAACCTAGAAGAAATTTCAAGAGGGTCAGTTTTATTCTAGAATGATCAGGTATTATTTCAAAAAGACTTCCAATGTCATTTGTTAAGTTGAATTGTTAATAGACAATTTAATGTGATTATAGGTTATTGATTTATAGACACGTTATGAAGATAATTAAGACCACTCACTACTACACAGAAGGGCAGGCAGATAAAGGCTTTTTGTTTTTACCTGTGATCTCTTGGGGTCAATAAATTGGGAAATTTTGTACACAATTTCATCAAATGTCAGTCCAGATAAGGACTTCCCATGAATGTCCTTCAATTTCCGTAAGAAATCCGTAAGCTCCTTCCTGGAAGAGATCCAGGAAAGAGCAGTGGTGATTTTTCCTACTGCCTTGAGAGTGTGCCCCCTACACAAGATACAAAATCCTATTGATATGTAGCAGCATATAGATGTGGCCCTTTGATCTCTGAGCTAAAGTCTATCTACATTTATCTTATACCAAAACAAAAACTCCTAAAGTTTAATATTCTTTCCAAAAAGAAAGTTTAACTGTTTTTGAAAGCTTGTATGAAAACTGAGTGTGTTACCTACTTACTTATGTACTGAGCTCTTTTACTGTGTCTCTAACTGCTTTTACTCAGGAACAAAATACTCCTTCTTAACTACGTTACTATAGGTCTGTCTCTCTTCTGTAAATAATTTTACTTTTGTAAAACTCAAAGATTACACAGAGCAGAGAAGCTAAAAGACACATTAAAATATTTCTAGGTTTCTTTAACACGCAATTAATTAATATGTTCTTTTTCAATTCCACTATCACAGACCCTTGACCCAAAGCCTCTGAATATATTTTTGGTAGGATAAAGCAGAATGCAATATTTTCTTTCCCAAATGAAGTGTCAGGTCATCAGCCTTGTAAAACTACCTTTGATTTACTATTCATTTTATACATATATATATATATAACAAACGTATTACAGTTCTTTTTTTAAATTTTATTATGTTATGTTAATCACCATACATTATTAGTTTTTGATGTAGTGTTCCATGATTCATTGTTTGCGTATAACACCCAGTGCTCCATTCAATAAGTGCCCTCTTTAATAACCATCACCAGGCTTACCCATCCCCCCTCCCCTCTAGAACCCTGTTTGTTTCTCAGAGTCCATAGTCTCTCATGGTTCGTCTCCCCCTCCGATTTCCTCCCCATCTACTCACTATATTTATAAAACCATAATCTAATCCTGAAGCATAACAATATGTTCATTAAATAAAAGTGTTAGGCTTCAAGTGTAAATATTGGTTAAAAACTAGAATTATTTCCTTGAATATAAAAGTAGAGATAAAAAACTTCATTTCTGGAGAAAAATATCTTTCTGCTAAAGTCAGCACTGTGAAAAGCACAGTAAAAATCATTATTTCTTGCATTTAACTGTGTTCTCTAACAAAAATTAAAAGCCTTAATAAAATTAAGGAAATAGGAGGGTTAAACCTGGTGTTTGGGCTTATATAGCATACAATCAACTTAAAATTCACTTTGGAAAGAGGTTAAGATAATTATTGCAGCTGGTGGCATTAAAACTGGATAGGTTTATGACTAGTTGTACTTTTAATAAAGGAGCAAACCTAAATTTAAAAATCTTTCATAACTTAAGACTAATAAATTTAGTGAAGAGGTTTAGCATTTATATTGAACACTATTTCTTTAAATTTCATTTTCCTTACTAAGGCCACACTAAGGTTATATATTTGTGTGTTTGTGTTTGTTTCATTGTCCTAATTATGGTTATGGAAACTGTAGTGTATGATCTGTACTCAAACTAAATAAAAATTATGATACCTGGTTTGTTGTGGAAAAGCAGTTTTCAGCCTGTCTGTAATCCTCTCCCAATTCATCATGGGGGGATCACCTCCCAGACTTGCACTGGGAGACACAGCCTCTCCCACAGGTGCTGGCACAGTCCAGGCTATACCAGTCATCTGTAAGGAGCACAGAGTTATAACCCATCAGCTTCAGTTATTAGGAAGTAACATTCCATGACAACATGGTATTTCCATACTTCAGAAAATGGGTAGAATGAAGAGAAATACTGACATATACATTCCCCTTTTAGATTTTTATTTAACTAGCACAATATTTATTATTTATAATTACCCCTATTTTTAAAAGGGGACATGTGAGTCTCAGTAATTGAAAATGTACAGAAATACAGGGTGTTTAGTGCTATTATTTTAAAAACCTAGAAACAACCTAGTCTGCTAATTATAGCACATCTAATTAATCCTTTAGAACAGATCTATATATCTGAGTGTGAGATGTCCATGAAATATTTCATTTTTTTAAAAAGTCTGTGGTATACAGTATTTATGGTATGACTCATTTTTATATTTTTAAAAAATATATATGCATAGAAAAAGGTTTCAAGTTATAAACAATCTGTAAACAGTGATTATTTCCTAGGATTCAATTGCAGGGTAATTTTGCTTTCCAATTTGTATATTTCTATGTTATTTGTTTTCTAATTTTTCTAAATATAAAAGTAGTTTGTGCTAAATTTGAATTTTCAAAGAAATAAAGATGAGAATACTACTAGAATGTCTGCCCAATGTCTCATGAATGTTTCAGACAAAGGTGGTGTGGAAGTTGTAGTGACACTCCGAGCCATGAAACCATCAGAGTTTTGCCAGATGTTGGGGTAGTTTCTTCTTAGAAGCTTTAAGATTCTAATTATTATCAGCAAGTGAATATTTTCACCTGGTTACTAGGATAATTATCAACATGACAGACAGCTTTTACCTAATGTTCTACAGGTTATTTTCAAATATAAGATTACTCATGAAAAATTAGCCATGACTAACAGCCACTGAAATAACCCATACAAAGCCTACTAAGTCAGAGGAGAATACTGCCCAGAAACCTGGGTTTGCCTCAGTATCAAGCTTTTCTCCAGGAATCAGAAAGTAATCTTATTAGAAGGCTGAGGTACTTTAAAGTTTTCAATAAAGTTTTATATACATAGCTCCTTATATAATGGTGCAGGTGCAAACCACATGAGCAACATTGTGGTATCATGGGTATAAAAAGATGTGGTATCAGTTAACATGTTAAGGCCTATATACATATTTCTTTGCAGAGACAGCCTCTACAAAAATAAGTCCATCTGACTATATATTTCAAAGGGAGACCGTTTATAGGTACAAAAAATTGACTAGAATGTGTTTATGGAAAAGTCAAGATTAGAGAATTTTTCATTAATTATATTTAACATCAGTTTTTAGGAGAAGATTTTTTTTAAATAAACGTTTACCTCTGCCAAGATTACAATTAATAATCCTAGTCATTTAAAATTTCTCTATTGCCTCTTCAGGTTTGGATAAGGTTTATGTGGCTAATTGTAGCTAGGAAGATTCATAACTTTATAGTATAATATATTCCAAGATGATGCTATTTATATTGTGTTTATAGATAAAGCTGAAACATTGTCCTACTATACCTGTGTGTGTCTATGTTTGTGTAAATAAAATTTTTCTTTAGCTTTGTGGCATAATTTTGTTCTTTGCTTTTTAATCTACCCAAACATGCTAAATATAAATGATCTATTAAAAATGTCCATTTACCCTGTATTGTTGCCTATTACAGAAGCAAAACTATAAAATCGTATAAGGATTGTCTACTATAAAAATGTATTATTGTTGTATCCAAAAACTGATTATCAGTTAATGAAATAATATATGTAATGCTCCTAGCACAGTGCCTCAAATGGAACTATTCATTCAATGATCAGTTTTCCTCCTTCCACTATTACCACCACCATCACCCCTTATCAAATAAATAGAAGACATTCATTCAGGAAGTCTACTGTGGTGATAAAACAACAAAGAGATCTGTACCAGGGGGGCTCTAGGCTGGCCAGGCGCAGAGATGACTCCAGGGCAAACAGCAGGCATCTGAGGAACAGTGAGTATGGGTCTAAAGAAAGATTCTTTCACAAGGGGTCTTCCCAAGAACTGCTGCATCTAAAATAGAAAAGGTTAAAAAAACAAAAACTCCACACATTTATATATTTATATAGGCAAAGATCTAAACTCAGAACAATGGTTGGGAAGAAAAATACCAATCTGAAATCTAGACACAAAGCACTAGCAGTAGAAACGGTGTTGTCATCAGTTAAATGTATGAATATTTGGAAAAGCAAAGGACAGTCAAATATACTAAAGAACACAGAGAAGTTGGTTCTAGTCTCACCTTCTTTCCACCTAGCTAGGTAACCATGGATGCCAGGTTACTAATCTATAAAACAGAATGTTAAGTTAGGTGATTTTTTTAAGGTTCCCTTCCAACTATAATAATATAGGGCTATGCAAAGGAGCTCCTTAATGAGTACTGGCCACGTTGATGAACAATACTCACAATCAAATTCCACTAAAGAACCAAAGTTGCCTTTAGAAAATATTACTTTCCCTGATTATGTATTGGAGGGAACTTGTACCACCTGATGGAGTTTTGACTTTGTTTAGCTCCAATGAGAGTAGAAAGCTGAAGTGGAGTGGGCCTGGGGCATAAAGCCTCCTACAATGACTTGTAGACACATGCTTGTAGGTGTTACTGCACCTCCTAGGGGCTTGTGGAAAGCTAGCCCTTCTTAGCATCTACCAATGGGATGGATACCTTACTGACTAGGCTACAGAAGAGGACAGATTAAGTTTCTACCATGTGCCAGATCTAGCACTGGCATAAAGAAGTTCAACTATTTTTTGAATAGAAAAAAAAAAAATGAACATCAGCATAGCCCTTTTAAGTAATGATACTAAAACCAGTAGCTGAAAGCTTAGTGGGGAAACATTAAAATCGATACGTGAGGTTGACATTTCTTATTTAATGTTACAAAAGAAAGACCCTGTATACATCATTGTCTATAAAGTACTCTTGCTAAAAATATTGAACCTGATTCTAAGCAACCCTCTAGATCTAATGAACAGTTTATAGGAAACAGCAGAACATGTACAATGACATCCCAAGGATGCAATCAAATCAATAATGTGTGAAATTAAACAAGAGAAATAATTTTTTAAACAAATAAATGACATAAATAAAGGAGAGTCAGGTAGCTGTTACAGATTTAAAGAACAATCAACCAAATGCAAAGTATAAACCTTATGTGGATTGTTTTTAAAAAAATTTTTTTTTTTTTAAGATTTTATTCATTTATTTGACAGAGACAGACATAGTGAGAGAGGGAACACAAGCAGGGGGAGTGGGAGAGGGAGAAGCAGGCTCCCCGCGGAGCAGGGAGCCCGACGTGGGACTCGATCCCAGGACCTTGGGATCATGACCTGAGCCGAAGGCAGACGTTTAACGACTGAGCCACCCAGGTGCCCCTTAAAAATAAGTTCTTGAAAGTAAGAGTAATTATAACCAAATTGGAAATATTGCAAACTAGGTAAGAAAGACATTTTCCAGACAATTGGGAAATACAAACTTTAACTGGATATTTTAATTTTCTTAGGTAAAAAACTGGTATAATAATTATATCCAATAATAAGAGTCCTCATCTTTTAGGAATATATACTGACGTATACATGGATGAGATTGTATGATATATACTTTAAAATATTCCAATAGGAAGAAGAGGATGACATGACATGTTGATAATACTGAAGCTGGCTCTCTCGGTTCACAGAGGTACTATTCTATTTTTATGTATGTTTCAATTTTCAGAACGTAAAATTTTCAAAGAATGAATGGATGGTGGGTATGAGTCAGTATTCCTGCTCTCTTTGCAGACAACTATTACCTAACATTTCCTTGAGGATTAGATAGCCAGGGTACAAAAACCAAGATATAATAAAACATAAAAATACTGGGTTAAACTGGGAGGAGTACCATTATTTCAGACTTCTCAGATTAGACTACTATACATTTAAAGCCTGGTGACTATTCCTTAGACTACTAGGATCTCAGAGATAGATGGATTTTCTTTCTTTCTTTTCTTTTTCTCTCCCTTCCTTCCTCCCTCCCTTCCTTCCTTCCCTTTTTCAAGTTTTTATTTAAATTCTAATTAGTTAACATAGTGTGATATTAGTTCCAGGAGTAGAAATCTAGTGATTCATCACTTAAATTCAACACCCATAGATGGACTTTAGTAGCCAGATCATCTAGTATAACTTCCTAGTTTATACGTGGGAAAATAAGTCGAGAATAGCTGATTTTCCAAAGACCAACATAGTTATTCACAGAGTTAGGACTTAAACCCATTGTTTCCATTGTAAAAAACCACCTCAATTTATGGTGAATATCATTGTTACATTTCTAGCATTTGTGCTCTCAAACTATTTCACTAATGTTCAATGGTCACTGATGCCTGCACTTTAACACAACTGTTAGCTTTGCTCAAGCACAGCAGTGACTCTGGTTAGGAAGCATAAAAGATGTACCTCTCAGATGTTAGCAGAAGGATGCACAGAGCCAAACTGCCAGTGGGTTTTGCCCTTGACTAAACCCATGTAAGCCCCATCAAACATAAGAAAGCCGCCAAAGTAATGATCCAGAGGTCAAGGTTTAACTACATATGTCAGCTATGGAGTTATCACTGGTATCAGACAGCTTCTGCTGGTCTGGTTTCAAGAAACTCTAAAAAACATCTCTGTTTCTGGCTTCTGAGTCTCCACAGCCATTTTATATTTAGAGTCATGGGAGAGTTTAACTACAGCCAAAAGGCAGTAGTTTGAATATGGGCTGAAGGCACAGGGTTTCTAGAAATTGTACCAGAATATGTGTTACTTTTCCTGTAGAACTACGGAGACTCTTTGGACTTCTCCATCATTTACGTAATACATTCCTTATCAGGGTAGTTGGCTATGATAAAGTTCCAAGCTTAGAATAATAATGTCCATAATGTAGTGCTCCTATAAAAACTGAACTGACCAAAAATACAATAGGCAATACTGCATTCTAAAGACCATGGTGTATAGCATATAATGCTTTTAGTTTCGAATTCTGCTTTTGAAACACAGTGTAACTCCACACAATTCACATAATTTTTAAGTTCTGATACACTCAACTATTTACAGAAATAACATTTTCAAAGTTCTACTACAAGCAGAAGTACTGATGGCGAAAAGTGATTTGCTGCTAAAGATCTCACATCTTTCTCCTTTTCCTATTCCCAGATCTGTTCTGATAATTAAAATTATCACCTAATGATTCTATCCTAAAAGTTCTTGGAAAGCTGTCTGAATTTACTGGATTAAGGTACTAAGTTTCCCAGAAGGATAACATAAATAGTGTAACAGAAAGGTATCTGGTTGAGGCTCACTGATTCCCAGCAATAAGTAGGGAAGAGGCATCAATGGAAGCTGTTAAACGTAGAATAGAAGATAAAAGTTAAGGAAAAGAATGTCAAAAGTAGAAGTGAGGGGTGAAGTTTAGCCAGCTGGGTACTATACTGAGATGTTTTAGTCACTGGGGTAACTGGAGCGCTTGGTAATTCTGCATATTCATCAGTTTTCTCCCACACTGCAGGTGATACTTACAGGATAAAATGAGAATACATTACCTCTTTACATACCAAATGCATCACTAAAATCCAGTGATACACCTATGCCCTGGCCTCAGCTAAGCCAGCCAACTAGTTATAGCATCTGAAGATAATACAGCAAGAATGGACGTAATTACAAACAATATGCACAACATGTGCCTATTCTATTTCGAACACACATTAAACATACTGAATATTCACTGTTTTATAGCCCTTACCATTTCAAGATAAAGATGGCAATTTTTCAAAATGTCATTATTTCTTACCAGTATCTCAGGACTAGGTGGTGGCGGAGGAAGTTGGATTGGAGGCAGGGTACTCAAGGCAAACCCTTGCTTCACCTTGTTAATTTGTTCATTGTACTGTGTCTAGTAGAAGAAGAGAAACAGTATTTTAGAGCAAAATCAACTTCAAAGAAATAGCATATGGGAACACTTGCTGTAGTTTTTAATAATAAAACATAGTTATTCTCAACCTATTATGTCAGGAATAACAAACATAACAGTTTTTGACATAAAAATAATTCTATAACACACTATCCTCAAACGTAAATAGTTGTATCTTTAGAAGTATCTGTTCGTTGGCAAGATACAAAGAGACATAATTCACAGACCCTGCGATAATTCCTCAGTATTTCCATAATTTTCAGACCCAAATTGGGAACCAATCATATAAAGTGAATAGCATCTAAAGATTCAAGAAGCTATAAGTAATATACGGGCTGATAAATATGGGAAAAAAGTATTTGTAACCAAGAGTTGAGCTACTTGCAAATGTTCACTGGAGGAGAAATTTTAGGGAATATTCACTAAATACCCATATTTTGTTTATTTCAAAGTTATACCTCTAGCTTTCTTCAGTACCACATATACCTTTGTTTTATTCTCTTGGATTTTGCCAAAAGTATGATTCCAATCACTGAAACTTAACAACATGCTTTCAACATTTTTTGGCACTGTCCCCATTTTACTTTACAGTATTGTTTTGTAAACAGCCCACAGAGACTGAAAAAGAAATGCTTAAGAAACAAAACATTTAGAAACTCCCCACAGAAGACATGTCCTTGAAAGAAAACAAGGACGGAGAACAAGGGGCAGGCCAGAACTCTGAATAAACCCACCATAAGTGCTAAGCATCACTAAAGACTGAATAAGAAAGAGTCTGGGAGGGAAACAGTCAAGACCACCAGTGGAAAAGCTAGAAAAGAAGGTAACGCTTTGAGACAGCGGTCACAATTAAATGTCATTATTTTAGTAGCAGTGTTGTGAAATCACAAAACAACGAACATTATATATTTACTTTTTTTTTTTTTTAAAGATTTTATTATTTATTTATTTGAGAGAGAGAGAGCATGCACATGAGCAGGGGGAAGAAACAGAGGGAGAGGGAGAAAGAAAAGCAGGCTCCCCGCTGAGCAGGAAGCCCGATATGGGGCTTGATCTCAGGACCCTAAGATCATGACCTAAGCCGAAGGCAGATGCTTAACTGACTGAGCCACCCGGGTGACTTTAAGATATATATTTACTTTAAGATATAAATACAGAAATATCCTAAAGCCAAATGAAGAAATTAATAAATATTTAATGGGTTACCTCTTTAGATTACCTTAAGCAGTCCTAATTTTATTAAACCAATAATGAATAATTTATTATTTTGTATTCTGAAAAAATTATATAAAAGTTTAAGATTGAAAACTAATGCAGGTCTGCTCGATCTTCCTTTTAATTTTATAAATACATAATTACTCAGACCAAGTTACAACACTTATTTTTGACTAGAGCAGCATCACCTTTGGAATTTGGAAAATTAGGTGTGAAGCATGGAAATAATTGATCTCAAACCTTAAAAAGGCATAAACTTTAGTAACTGAAAAAAACAGGTTCTTCCCTAAATTTCTCCAGTAATTGTTGTTAGATGTTTTCTTTAAGTATATACCACCTACAACATTCAGTTAATTTACTCCAGAGATACTTCACCACTTACCCTGAGAAACGCAATCTTGTTTCTAACATCTGTTACGATGGCATTCCAACTCTCTACTGCAGCCTTTAATTGAAGTGATTCCAGATTGCTGGTGTAGGAAAGGAGACACAAGAGAAAGTTCTTTCTTTTTATATACCACATAGGTCTCCAAAAATTTCCATTATATTCTTTAGCATATATGTAAATAACATAAAACAAAATTACCTCCATCACCAACAATTACCTCAAATTGGCACAAAGTTGTATGGAAGGGTTTGTTATTAAAAATAAAACAAAGACTGGGAACATATAAGATTTCTTTTTTCAAGAGCAAATATAACTTCTGCTTCCAGAACATCAAGTGTTCTTCTATCCTGATAATATTTTTTTTAGGACATATAAAACCTTTACACAGGAATCCCTCCACTGAAGTAAGGAGGCAGAGAAGGTCAAACAGAGAAAGTGCCCTAGCCATCCAATGCAGGAGCATTCTCAAAGATGCTGACTCCTCTTGGAAGCAGGTTTTGGACTATCTTCACCATAACCCTAACAACACAGGGCTGTGGCTGGCCTATCAGCTCTTCTGCAAATTAGAAAAAGATATTCCTTATGGGAGGGCAAATCAGAAAGAAGTACCTCTTCTGCAAGGATCAATTAGATTGTTGCCTCTATGCAGTGCCTAAATTGCACAAACACAGCAGCTCTGCCAAACATGCCCACCAAATGACTTAAGTAGGAACAGCTTTGAGGTGTTTAAGGTCTGCCATCTCTAGAAGAGAGATTTCATGAGGCCTTTCAAAAGGCCCCGTTATAACATCCCCACCCCAGTATCACCCAGCACACCAGCTTTAAAAGAGCAGAACAAGTTATCACTGAGATCATCTTATACAAAGAGGCTTGGTAATATTTTAGTTTATAGTGCCCCTTCTCCCTCTAGCAAGCAAAGATAGACTGATCACTTACAACAGTGCTTCCCGGACCTGAATGCACATCAGTATATCCTGGGAATCTTGCTAAACATCAGAGATTCTGATTCTTTAGAATTGAAGAATAATGATGATCATTAAAATGATAATCATTAAAAAATAATGATGCCTTGGTCCCAGAAATTCTAATTTAATTAATTCAGTATGAAGATATAAAATTATAAATTTAAGGATAATCTCATGCAACCTGCCTGATATTTGAAAATCACATTTATTATAACACAGCAAGAAACTGCCTTTACCATATGATTTTAGGTGTTAATACTGATTTTTCCCTTTTGTATTTAAAAATCAAGCATTAGAAGAGAAATTAATTAGAAAAAGGTTTTCCACTTAGAATCCACCCTGTTTTGTAAATATCTGGGCTTCATGCATGTTTCTGAGATTTTTTATCTACTTCACTACAGAGAAAGGGAAAAATCTGTCCGCAGCTATTACTGTACTCAGTAGACTTCAGTGCTTCCGCAGAAGCAACCAAGTAAAAGCAGCAAAGTGACTAAATGACTTTGGAAGTTTAGAAAAAATAAGGGTTTGTCCACTTCAAAGACTCTGATGTCATACATGTAAAACACAGATTCTGTTCAGCCTTAAAGCCACTTGTATCTCTGAGATGAAGACGCATTAAGGAAGAGGGAAATGGTACCTTGCCGCCATGTGAGTCACCCTGGCAAGCTGACTGAGGCATTCCTTTTCAGTCTGCTCTAGATGAAGCAAACCAAAATCTCTACGACACTGTAAGAAATACACCTACAAATTTTGAGAGAAAGACAAAGAAGTTGAAGATGCCCTTGTAAATGAACACATCCTTTTCTCAATCATTTCAAGGAAAGTTGAAGCTATTTTTCAATCTCTTCCAGCACCTGAGCTTCCTGACCAGCCATAATACATTGTAAAAACTCTGATTAATTCTACAATTCTTTTTTACTCAATGGTTACTGGGTTAGTAAACATTCCAGAACATTAGTTTTCAAACTTGAACATACCCTGGTATCATCTCAGACTCTTTAAAAAAAGATGCCTTGGTCCCAGAGATTCTAATTTAATTGATACCAAGTGCTGCCTGAGGAGTGGGATTTTTAAAAGTTCTCAGGTAACTCTAATATTCAGTAAAGTTTAAGAACACTCCCAGAAGTCCTGCTATTTGCTTTTTTTTTTTTTTAATTGATGAAGGGGTAAGAAAATAATCAGACCACGCCAGGAGGACCACCTAAATGGGCCTTGGGAGGTCATCGAGTCTGTCTCCCCATAGCAGGAATTTATTCTGCACCATTACTGTTGCATGCTCACTTGGCCTGTTTTTTCTCACTAATCACTCAATATTTGCTGAAAATAGATTATATTCTTGGACAGCATTAAGTGTTTCTAAAATTAATACTGGAAGTAGAAAGAAATGTTCTGACTAAAAGTAGTGAGACACAAAATATACAAACTTGAGCTCTTAACGTAATCTGAGGGTTTTGTTTTTCAGTTATAGCTTGCATTTTACTAATCTCCAGGGATTTTTGGTTCAGGTATCATTCCTTGATTGTTGACCTCTGGATTCCCAAGCATTGTGCTAAAGAATACAGCTTACCCATGACAGATGTGGGAAGGTTTATATAATCCTTTTAATGTTAGTGAGCTCTCTAAAAATTTGAATCTTATTGTATATCAAGTTTGGTTATCTATAAGTAAAAATTACATACATAATCATATATCTTTTGGAAGAGACCCTGGCTGTGGTGTTCTTAGTTAGCTTAGAAGAAACTGGATGATATTCTGGGGGTCTAGAAAGTAAGTTGGTTTTTGAAATTGGGAGTGTATGATGTGTATGTGCTTTGGGAAGATCTATGTAGAAAGTAACAAAGAAAGGAGATGTCCTCTCCAGCAGTAAAATGTTATTCTTAGAAATCTGGCTTAGTGACCTGGCTTCATGAGAATTTTCCCAAAATGTATGTATTTGCTATACATACTGAAGCAGACCAATTTCCTGAAGTCATTTGGGGAAAAACAACATAAGATCATCAACACTGAAGTAATCATGTACAAAATTCCAATGAGTCAAAAAAAGCACAAAAGTTGAAGCTATGTTCTTCTGGCTGGTCCTAAGATGACTTATTTCTGTTCATTTAGAACAGTCTTTTTTCAGTTCTTTAGTATACTAGTACACAAGCAAAACTTCCCTCCCCAACCCCATTTCTCTCTCTTTTTTTTTTTTTTTTACCTCAGCTGTTAAAGCTCTGCTAGTTTCTGCATTCAGTTTGTTTAAGTATGTTTTAATTGTGCTTTCCAGATTATGCTTCTCCATTTCCCACTGAGATCTGAAATATATGATCATTAAAGAGTCAGCAACATTGCAGCAAGGACAGACTTTTCCCCCTTATTCAGGAGGGAGAAAGATTCAAGCTATTCAGTGAGTAAGAAATTTCTTGTAAAAGTTTACAGCATATAAAAGCAAGAGAAGACATTACTTAACCCTTACTGTTATCTTTTACTACCAAGAGTATGTTTTAAAGTTGTCAATGTAAGGGCTAGGATTTAAAACTTGGCTTTGAAATAAAGTTATCTGAGGATGAATCTGAGTTCTGAAACTTAATAAATGTGAAACCTTGGGCAAATTCCTTAACTTCTCTGTATCTCAGTTTCTTTACATGTGAAAATGAAGAACACTGTATTATTGACCTCAAAGAGCTGTTGCGAAAACACATTCAGATAATATACATAAAAACATTTTGTGTTTAGTACATATTAAGTATTAAATAAATATTAGCTATTACCATTAAATTTCTCATAAAGTTTCTACAAGCCTTTCTGTATCCCCGAAATAGCAACTACAAAGGTTTTTATCATCCCTGCCCTCGCTGCATTAAAGCTAAATTACTGCATTAAAATGTTGCACTGGTTATCTCAGTATCTCAGCTCACATTCAACACCTTAGAATGAAAACAAATCCTACAGCTTAAAAATGAGAGAGGGAGATGATAAGGACAGTATTTATGAAGGACATTATAGAGAAAGGTTACCTATCAGGTCTCTCTTTTTCCTATCCCATTTCAGCTTCCTACACCTGAGGCCCTAACTTTAGGGCATACAAACCAAATTATGTCTTTAAAGGAAACAACTGATTGGAAATATAATATTGTAACAGGGACTTGTACAAAAGCTATCCTCAATGTTTTATTAGAAACACTTGGATGCTTGCATACTTGACAAACATTTATGAGAAGTTTGATAAAACAATATATTGTTAATACCACTATGGCCAGAGTGTCTTGAGGGAAAAAAATATTCAAGGACATATATTAATTCAACCAAGAGGACTTATTATGCCATTGAATACTGCTGCATAATTGCTTATGAGAACAAGAGAAAAAAATAAATTAGACTCCATCAAAATTAAAAACTTTTGTGCTTTAAAGGACATCATCAAGAAAGTAAAAAGACAACCCACAGAATAGAAGATAATATTTGCAAATCATGTATCTGATAAAGGACTTGTATCCACATGCATAGAACTCTGAAAACTAAACAGAAGACAAAGAACCCAATTTAAAAAATGGCCAAAGGATCTGAATAGACATTTCTCCAAGGAGATACATAAATAGCCAATAAGTACTCAAAAAGATGTTCAACATAATAAATCATTAGGAAAATGCAAATCAAAACCACAATGATCTACTATTTCACATCCACTACAATGGGTAAAATAAAGACACGTAATCCAACAAGTATTTGTGAGGAGGTGGAGAAATCAGAACCCACATCCATTGCTGGTGGGACTGTAAGATGTGCAGTCACTTGGAAAAGTTTGGTAGTTCCTCAAAAAGTTAAACAGAGTTTACTGCATGTCTCAGCAATCCCACTCTTAGGTATACACCCAAGAGAACTGAAAACCTTATGCTCATACAAAAATATGCTTACAAATGTTCATAATAGCATTATTCATAATAGTGAAAAAATGGAAACAAATCAAATGTCCATCAACTGATGAAAAGATAAATTGTGGTGTATTTATACAATGGAATATTATTTACCTATAAAAAGGAATGTATACTGAGATATGCTACAATATGGACATACAATATAGTAAGAAGTTAATCACAAGAGGGTACTTACATGATTACATTTATATGAAATGTCTGGAATAAGCAAATCCACTGGGACAAATAATAAATGAATGATTGCCAGAAGCTAGGGGAGGGGAGAATGAGGAATGCCTTCTAATGGAACCAGGATTTCTTTTTTTTTTTTTTTAAGATTTTTATTTATTTATTTGACAGAGAGAGACAGCGAGAGAGGGAATACAAGCAGGGGGAGTGGGAGAGGGAGAAGCAGGCTTCCCGTGGAGCAGGGAGCCCGACGTGGGGCTCGATCCCAGCACTCTGGGATCATGACCTGAGCTGAAGACAGATGCTTAACGACTGAGCTACCCAGGTTCCCCTGGAACCAGGATATCTTTAGGGTGATAAAAATGTTCTGGAGCCAGACAGAGGTGATGGCTGTATACCTCTATGAATATCCTAAAAGCCAATGAATTGTATAATTTAACACACTGAGTTTTATGCTATATGAATTAGATCTCAAAAAAGTTATTAAAAAATTACCTATAGGCAAAAATATGTGAATCAGAATAAAACTCAGCCAATTTCATAAATCAGTCACACTTAGCAGTATTGATTAGGGCAAAGAGTTAAGAACACATAAGCTCTGGTCCCTGCCTCGCTTGTTGTGGGACCATGACTTTGCCGATCTAATCTCTCCCAGCAGTTTTCTAGGGCAGAGTTAAAGTGAACATACCCCCCCATCAATTTGCCTAGGACAATTCCAGTTTGTAACTATTGTCCCAGTCTAATTATTAATGCTCAATTTGATGCTCAAAAGTACACCAGTTTGGATAATAAATTATATGGCTACCCTGGCCAGAACATGCTGAATGAATATACCTAGAGTTTCAGAGATGTATACTCAACCAAAGCAACAGCTAAGTTTGTACCTTTTCATGGAAAGTTGCTCTTTAAGATTCTTGATTTCATTATCTTTAGCATGGCTCTGACGCTGTAATCTAAGGAAAGATGAAAGTGATAAATATTAGAAATTATTTGTCATTAATACAGTCAGAACAGCTCCCCTTGTAGCTAGGAGGGACTAAGTATAACCATTTTGGGCCACAAATATTGAGCCTGAAAATAATTAGTCTCCTATACCTAGTCCTTCTGGAATTTATCTTTTTTTTTTTTTTTTCCTGATGTCTGATTTACTGACTTCCCCAAGAAGGTAAATACTAAGTTCTAACCCCATTAATTAGAAGCCAAAGAGAACTTGTATCCCCAGTTCAAAGACTTAGAAAAATATCTTTAGTCCTTTGTACTTTAGTTTACCCACAAGAAAACACAGATGGTATGTTCTGATTTCCTAGGCCTGTGGTAGGATTGAGAACTTCAAAACTTTTCTTACAAAGTTATTATATCAAGTCATATAAACTATTAAAGGGTTAAGGTCTGAAAGAAATCAGATATTAAATATAGAAGTAATGAGGCTGTGTGCAATTAAGAATTTTAATTAAAATAGTAAATTATAACTGGGGAGGCACTGACATGACCTAATCATGGGAAGACTGGTTAAAAATTTTATATAAATCAGAAAACATAACCTGTGATTGTTTTAAAAATTAATATGCAAAAAGCTACTGAGAGAAGTGCAAAGTAGTACTTTTTCTTTGATATATGTTCACAAACCATTTCTGATGTTCCTTCCTTGTGCTGCTATATATCTCCTCACAACTAAGTTTTTACACTGACCCATTAATTTGCTATAACATGAAGGAGTTTACAGCAAAAGCACATTTCTCTTTAAGTTTTGCTATGTTCAGACACTTGGGATACACAGGAATTTGAGTTAATATAAATTATTGGAATGATAACCTTAAAACAATGACTTTAAATGTTGGCTAGATTGCTTACTATTAGATTTCAGAGATTACCCACTCACCTTTACTCCAAGCTTCTTAGAAGCTATAGAGACAATGTTTTTTTTTTTTAGATTTAAAAGATTTTTTTTTTTAATTTTGTTATGTTGGGTTCACCATACATCATTAGTTTTTGATGTAGTGATCCATGATTCATTGTTTTCGTATAACACCCAGTGCTCCATGCAGTACGTACCCTCCTTAATACCCATCACTGGGCTAACCCATCCCCTCACCCCCCTCCCCTTTAAAACCCTCAGTTTGTTTCTCAGAGTCCATAGTCTCTCATGGTTTGTCTCTCCCTCCGATTTCACCCCCTTCATTTTTCCCTTCCTTCTCCTAATGCTATTCCTTATGTTCCACAAATAAGTACAACCATATAATTGACTTTCTCTGCTTAACTTATTTCACTTAGCATAATCTCCTCCAGTCCCATCCATGTTGATTTAAAAGTTGGGTATTCATCCTTTTTGATGGCTGAGTAATATTCCATTGTAGATATGGACCACATCTTCTTTATCCATTCATCTACTGAAGGGCATTTTGGCTCTTTCCACAGTTTGGCTATTGCGGACATTGCTGCTATGAACATTGGGGTGCATATGGCCCTTCTTTTCACTACATCTGTGTCTTTGGGGTAAATACCCAGGAGTGCAAGCAATTGCTGAGTCACAGGGTGGCTCTATTTTTAATTTTTTGAGGCACTTCCACAGTTTTCCAAAGTGGGTGTACCAACTTGCATTCCCACCAACAGTGTAAGAGGGTTCCCTTTTCTCCACAACCTCTCCAACATTTGTTGTTCCTTGCCTTGTCAATTTTTGCCATTCTAACTGGTGTAAAGTGGTATCTCAATGTGGTTTTGATTTGAATTTCCCTGATGGCTAATGATGATGAACATTTTTTCATGTGTCTGTTAGCCATTTGTATGTCTTCTTTGGAGAAGTGTCTGTTCATCAATGTTCTATTGAACTGAAAATGGAATGAAAAGAAACCAGGTCTGTTTCTACACAAAAGAGATCATGTTCTCAAGTAAAGAAGAGGAAAGACAAGCTTTGTTACTATGGTATGCAGGAGGATATAGAGAGATTTGAAAAGGAGGTAGTAAGACTTTTTAAGTTGACATCCTCCTTTCCTTTGAATGCTTCCATTACTTTAATATTTTACCTAGCTATAGTTAAGAGTGGGCAATAAAGAGCTGACAGAGGCAGTGGGGAATTCAGAAGACCTGGATTCTTAAATAATAGAGGATAAGGTAGGCATAGTTCTTATCCAGCTTGGATAGGAAACAGCTATATATGTTCAGGCAGTCACAACTTCTTAGTCTTATTTTTCTCTTGAATAACATGAGGATAGGATTAGACATTCTTTTCTGAAAGATCTAAGTTCTCAAGCTTACTCTGGCTAGATATCAAGTTTATTATATGAATTTTATTGACAGTAATTTACATTTATTAAGTGCTTATTGTAATTTGTTCAAAATATGTTGCTATTATATAAATCTTCTTTGTTAATTCTTCAATTATCATCAGCAAACATTTACTGTAGGAGTGACACTGAAATAGGCCAAAGAAAAAAAGATTTTTTTTTTGCTTCCTAATAAACACCATAAAGTAAAAGAAATCAACATTTTACAATTTAAAAATATTTACATTTTTATCATATACTCGAGACATGTTCAAGTGAATTGAACAAAGGCTTAAAAGCTATATGAGAACACATACCATGCTCGCTCATGTTTCCTCTCAGCCTAAATGCTCTGTGTTTTTTCCAATCTCAACCTACATAGGCAAGGTTCAATATTGTCTTCAATGAAGTTCTTCCTTGCCACAACAATCATCAGTACTCTTTTTACCCTACAAAATCCCTATTAAGTATGGCGCCATTTGACAGTTATTTATACGTACAGTTGGCCTTGAACAACATAGGGGTTAGGGACACTGATGCCTACCCCCAGCAAATGCAGATGAAAATCTTTATATAACTTTTGATTCCCCAAAAGCTTAACTACTAATAGCTTACTGTTGACCAGAAAGAAGCCTTACTGATAATATAGTCAAATTATATATGTTTTGTCTATTATATGTATTATATACTGTATTCTTACAACGAAGTGAAAGAAAATATTACTAAGATCATAAAAGAAAAATACATTTATGGTACTATATTATATTTATCAAAAAAATCTGCATATAAGCAGACCCACATAGTTCAAACCCGTGTTGAGGAGTAACTGTACTTAAAAAACAAAACAAAACAAAAAAAACACACACAAAACATTAAACTTTTGAGATAATCATAGATTCATATGCAGGTGTAAGAAATAATACCGAGAGATCCCATGTACCCTCTGCTCATGTTCCCTCAATGTTAATGTCTTATAGAACTATAGTATATTAACCAGGATGTTGATAATGATAACAGTCAAGACACTGAACAGTTTTATCACAATACCTCATTTTGCTCCCATTCCCATTTCCTCCTCCTAACCTTGGATCACTAATCTGTTTTCCATTTTTATGATTTTGTCATGTTAAAATTTTTGAAATTCTGCCATCTCAAGAATGTTATAGGAATGAAATCATACGGTATATAAGCTTTGGGGATTGACTTTTTTCACTCAGCATAATTCTCTATCTGCAGGGTCTGCTGTGTTTTCACTCCTTCATTTCATTTCATACCATCAGGTGGTATATGTATCTCCTTTTTGTTTGTTTTGGTAGAGGTCTGTCAATTTTATTGATATTTTCAAAGAAACAGCTCTTTGTTTCATGGATTTTCTTTATTGTTTTTCTGTTTGCAATTTCATTACTTCTAACCTTTATTAATTCCATCTGCTTGTTTTAAATTATTTTGCTTTTTTTCCTCTGGATTCTTGAGGAGGGAGCTTAGATTAGATTGAGACTTTTTCAACTCTTTTCAAATGTGTACAGTTAGTGCTATAAATCTTCAAAGAACTACTTCAGCTGTGTCCCACAAATTTTGATACATTGTATTTTAATGTTAATTCAGTTCAACATATTTTTATTTCCCTTCAAATCTTTTTTGACCCATGGATTAATTAGAAGTGCTGTGTAGTTTGGAGATTTTCCTGTTATCTTTCTGGTATTGATTTCTAGTTTGACTCCATTTTGATCTGAGTATATGCTTGGCATGCTTTCATTGCTTTTAAATTTGTTGTTTTTATGGGCCAGGATATGTTCTATCATGGTTTCTTATGGCCACTTGAAAGCATGTGTATTCTGCTGTTGTCTGTTGACATGTCCTATAAATATTGATTAAATTCTGCTGGTTGATGGGATTGTAGAAATTCTGTACCTTTGATTTTCTATCTAGTAGTTTTATAAAATTACTGAGAATACAGTGCTGAAATTACCAACTATAACTGCAGGTTTTTCTATTTCTCCTTATAGTTCTATCAAGTTTTGCTTCATATATTTTGAGGCTCTGTTGTTGGGCACATACACCTTTAGGTTGTTATGTCTTCTTGGTGGATTGATCCTGTCATCATTATGTAACATCCCTCTTTGTCTCCAGTAGTTTTTTGCTCTGAAGTCCATTTTATCTGATATTAATACAACCATTCCTGCTTTTTTAATGTTTTTACATTGTATACATTTTACCATCCTTTTATTTTCAACCTATGTTGATGAAACTGAAGTTTCTTGTAAATAACATATTGTTGGATTAGTTTTGTTTTGTTTTTGAAATCCACTCTACCAGTGTCTTTTAATTGATGTATTTAAATCACTTACATGTAAGGTAATTATTGATGTTAGGGCTTAAGTTTGCCATTATTTTTTTGTTTCCTGTTTTTCTTTTCTTACCGTCTTGTGGGTTATTTGACCATTTTTTAGGATTACATCTTGACTTATTTATAGTGCATTCGAATTTATCTCTTTCTCTCTCTTTAGCTTTCTTAGTGGTTGCACTTGGTATTACAATATGTATAGTCTACTGGTATTGATATTTTCCCTACTTTCACATAGGTCCCTTTACCCTCTACACTTTTAAAATTTAATTGTATTTCCTCTACACGTTAAACTCCACAAGAGATGGTATTAATAATTTTTGATTCAAGCACCAAGTATGATTTAAGAAATTAATGAGAAATAGGATGGACTTATTATTTACCCTCCTCTTTACTCATTCTGATGTTCTTTCCTTTCTGAAGTTCCAAGCTTCTATTATCATTTCCTTTATGTTTACAGATCTTCCTTTTAGCCCTTTTTATTTTTAAAGATTTTATTTATTTATTTGATAGAGAGACAGACAGCAAGAGAGGGAACACAAGCAGGGGGAGTGGGAGAGGGAGAAGCAAGCTTCCCGCTGAGCGGGGAGCCCGATGTGGGACTCGATCCCAGGACCCTGGGATCAGGGCCTGAGCCAAAGGCAGATGCTTAACGACTGAGCCACCCAGGTGCTCCTCTTTTAGCCATTCTTTAATGGTAGCTTTGGTAGCAACAGATTCTTATACTTTTCCTGTATGAGACTCGTCTTTATTTCCCTTCTTCCTAAAGGACACTTTTGCTGGATATAGGATTCAAGATTCTTGTTTTCTGTTGTTTTCTTTTAGGTTTTTTTCTTCCAGTACTTAAATAATGTGCCACTTCCTTCTGGCCTCCATGGTCTCAGATGAGAAATTCGATGTCATTTGAATTTGTGTTCCCACATGTGTTCTTTTTCTCTGGTTCTTTCAAGATTTTTTGTCTTTAGTTTTCTGTTTAGTTATGTGACTTGGAATGGACTTCTTTGGGTTTATACTATTTGGGATTCACTTAGCTTCTTGAATTTGTAAATTTATGTATTTCATCTCATTTCTTTTAATAACCACCCCCCCATCTCTCTTCTCTCCTCCTGAGATTCTAGTAAGAACTTTAACTCTTTTATTATTGTCCCACAGGTCACTGAGACTCTGTCTTTTTTTAAATCTTTTCCCTAGTCTTATCTCCTCTCTGCTGTTCAGATTAGGTAATGTCTTTTGATCTGTCTTCAAATTCACTGGTTCAATCCTCTGTCATCTTTAATTTATTAGTGATTATATCCAGCAAGATTTTCAGTTATTGTATTTTTCAGTTTTATAATTTCCATCCTTTATTATAACATTTTTTTGCTAAGATTTCCTAGGTTCTCGTTTAAAGAGAATTCAATTTTGTTGCTGAAGCACTGTTATGATGGTTGCTTTAAAATCTTTGTCAGACAATTCTCAAATCTGAATCATCTTAAAGTTGTCCTTTGTTGACTGTCTTTCTCTTTCATGTTGTGATTGTCCTAGTTCTTTGTATACCTAGGTATTTTGGATATTATGAGACTCTGGATTTAATCTTTTTTTTTTTTTTTTTTTTTTTTTTTTTAGCAGGAAGACCCCCTGTGTAATGTGAGGACTGAGTGAACGTGTATTGAGTGTATATGTTTAGCTTCCCATTCAGCCCTGCTAACAACATCCCACCAAAATCGGACACTGACACTCTGTCTCAATGCAGATGAGTGGTGTAGAAGTTCAGTTCCTCCCTGGTCCCACTGACATTTCCCAAGAAAGTGGGGCACCAACTCATTCTGCTTTTTGCCTCTGAGTAGAGTGTAAGATCAGCTTCCTGTTGGGCCCTACTGACACCAGGGAAGGAGAAAGCAGAGGGCTGACTCACATTGCTTTGTTGCTACAGGGTGGAGAGCAGGAGATCCATGTTGGGCCCCTCTGGCACCAGCTGGGGAGAGGGGAGAAAAAGAGAGTGCCAACTAGCCCCAGGGGTGGCAACTCAGCTCCCCATGAGGAGAGTACAGGTGATACCTAGTATTGACCAGTTCCACCTCAGGTTACCCTAAGTCTCACTGATGCTGGGCAGAGGTAGAGGCTTAGCTTGCTGCTGGATCACATTGACACTATCCTGGCAGAGGAACCACAACACTACCTGCCTGGTGGGGAATGGGAGACCAGCTGCATGCTCAGTACTGCTGATACTACCCCAGCAAGGAAATCTGGTTTATGCTATCTGCCATGTTGGAACACACTACTTGCTTCCAAGGGGTGGTATGGGACCATTGGAGCTTGACTAGAGTAGGTGGATACTGCCAAAAAGGCTTTCTGTTATTATATCTTCCTTTTCCTGATCCTTTGGATAGAGGAAACAAGCTTTTCTCGAAGCTTTTCCCTCTCTACCTACTGGCTGTTCCAGGTTGGTGATTTCTGCAGTACCCCATCTAGGATATATGGGAGGCAATAAGAAAAGTCACTGCCATATCATTCCTCAAGTACCAAGGTCTCGAGATAGTCTATTTTCTTCTACCTTTTAGAGTCTTCCTCTGCTTGTTTGTTGTGTTATATCCAGGGTGTTTTAGTTGTAAGTAGGAAGATTTGCAAGGAATACTACTACTATTTCTTGGCAGAACTAGAAGTCCCTCTGTTTTAAGGAATTTTAAACAAATTAATCTGTACTCTCCATTAGCTCACAATGTCTGACATGTCTTGGTATCTTGGTATGTGCCTTACATAATTCTTCTCACATAATGGGCCCCCAGTAAATGTCTGGTGAATGCTCCTTGCATGAAGACATATGCATCCCCTAAAATGGTCTGTTTGTAGTCTCAAGCATACAAAGGGTGCCTAGGTCAGCTATAAGAGTTGAAGGATATCCTCAGACGGTAAAGGAGAAAGGCAGCAGCTCATCTGCGTGGATGGCATTACTTTTCTGATCTCTGATAGAACATACATATGGATTGGTCATTGCCTTCCAAGCTAAAAGACAAAGTTTTGAACCCCTAAGTGTGGATTCTTAAGTGACTGTATTCAGCTTAGATTTGCCAAAGCCATCTTAGGTCCTCACCTCCTTGAACTTGAAGCATCTAACTCCAGCAGGGCTAAGCCAAAGTGTTTTTAACTGAGATTATGTTGCCAGCACTATGGCATCCAGTTCCTCTCAAAAATTCCCTTAAGGTTGGATGATATCATATATGGGAGAAAATTTAAGACCTAAATCTTTGCCAAATATTTCTCTAATTTCATAATTGATATTGTGGACTCCTTACTCTAAGATATTACCTAGAACCTGTCTATTCACTCTATTAGCAGTCTAAGAACTAATGGATTTCAAATTAGACTTCATGGACAACTGGCATCCTGTAGCATTACTATATATTAAAATAATGTATTACAAATCATATTATTTCAACTGATATGATTGGAGACAGTTATTAGTACAAAAAGAATAAAACAAGACACTCATTTTCCTCTATTAAGTCAGAATTTTTAGTCTTAGGTATTTAATACTTAAGATTGTTAAGGCAATGTTGGGAGGGAAGTCTTCAGGAATTTGATTCATTTTTAATCTCTTAGTCTTGGAACACAGAAACTCTGAGAGACCAATACAAAAAAGCATTCAAGTGATTTCACGGGTGTCTCTGAGGAATGAATTCATTATATGCCATAAAGAAAGAGCAAATCATTGGCCATATTTTTATAAATTAGAATCATGACCTGAAAGTTAATTCTATTTCTCATGTAATTCTATTATAATCACACTTGTTCAGCCAATACATATAAGGCTTGATATATAGAGTGAGCATTTGCTTATTTCTCAATCCAGCTGGCAAGGCAAAAATATAGTTGGTTTTTAAGCAAGTGCAGGCCTGTAAGTCGGCAGTTCCTAATGTGTAGTCACAATGCCACCTAGTGGCTACACAGGGATTATCGTTTAAAGATCGTGTTCATAAAGGAGCAAATCCAGAATTTCCTGTTACCAACAGATTTGCACTTACTTGGAAACCTTATTGATTCCAAAAGCCACTTGTTGGTTCAGAGATGCAATGATTTTGTCTTTCTTCTTAATCTGCATTTGGTTTTCTTGCCACCGAAAAGTCACTGTTTTCAACTGTCTTTTGAAATCCTGATCAATGAAAAATATTACTTCATAGTAAATTCTGTTCAAGTCACCATATATTAAAAGAAAAAAAAATGGGTTCTTCAAAAAAAAAAAAAGAAACTACCATTAAATTGAACATTTCAACTACTTCTTACTGGCTTCAGACAGAATGGCAAAAGTACTTACTTCACATTGATAGTGCAATTTATAAAGCTGCCGCTGCCGAGCAAGCTTTTCCTTCTCAGTTTCTCCATATTCTGCAGTTACTTTACTGGTTGAGCCCTAATGAGCAAATGGAATATGCATGCCTTATTTTCCTCTAAAAAAACACTAATTCTTTAGTTAAAGGGGATTTAAAGTTGCCATCTAACTCCTACTCATGCTTTATGTCTCAATGCAAACATCACTTCTCCGATTAGTGCAGATAAACCCACCTCTCCCCAATTACAGCAATCACTAAACAATCCCACAGTTACTTGTCTACAGCTACTACTACTGGATAACATTACGTGCATGCTTACCATATTTTTAAGCTTTTTTTGGTAAGGCCTTTATTGTCGTAAAAACCGTATGAGGTAGGCACTTATTATTCCCATTTTAGAGATGATAAAACTGAGTTAAGTAACTTATCAAGGTTACATAGAAAGTGGAGAAGCCAGAATTCTAACTCAGGCAGCCTGAAGTGCCCAAACACTTAATTATTACTCAGTACCACCTTAGCTTAATATTCAACTTCTCCACTGGATTGTAAACACTATGATCACAGGGACCATGTCTTAGCATAGCTCTTGACAAAAAGCAAGTGCTGAATGTTTTTTGAATAAATGAGGGCATAAACATTTTCCAAAATGTGTGTCATATTTTTATTGTATTTTGGAGCTCTCATAACTATTGAATGAAAACCAAAGGCCCCATATTTAAACTTTAGTCTGAAATCCAAAGCTGAGACTATGTCATTTCAGTTAAAATATAAGTATTCTATTATTATAATTGGAAAGGGAAAAGGAGATATGACAATTATCAGCCAGGGAATCATTTTTACTAAATGTACCCTTAGACAATCAATATTCCTACATACTATGGAATAGGTTATCATTAAATTACCTTTTCATGAAATTATCATTAAATTACCTTAGTATAGAATTCTCATTTAAATCAAGTGATTTAAAAAAAAAAAAGTCATATGCTTTGTCTGATTTAGTGTTCTACTGAGCACTTAAATCACTTTCACATATAGGTACATCATTCCCAAAGTGACCACTACTAGGAAAGGAACCAAAGGAAAACAAAACAAAACACTGTTGTACATTAATATTTTTGTAGACATGTCATGTCTACAACCAGTTTAATTTTTTAAAAATGAACGTACCTTTGTTTTATAAAACTCTTTTTCTCAAAATTAAATCAATGGGATTAAGCCAAGTCTTTTTTTCCCTTGTGGTATTTGAAAATCTTTCACAAGGAACACATTTGTGATCAACACTGCCTAATAATTAAAGCCAGGAAATAGTCTGAGGGCTAAAGAGAAAAATTTCAGCTCCTAAGGTTCTTTTTCCCCTCTACCAATCCTGTCCCTCCCTCTTCCTGTTTTTATTTGCTCCTCACAAATACAGCACAGACCACTAGGCTAACATGCTGTTCATAGAGTCATGGCAAAAACAAAGGTTAACAACTGTTTCTGGAAGAACGAAGGCAGGGCTGTACCCTGTCCGATCAGGCTTACCTGTTCTATCATGTCCAGAATATGCAATTCATCCAGGCTATAGAACTTGTCTTCAGTTGCAGAATCCTCTTGAATATCACTTGCATCATCTTTCATAAATCCACTGACTGGGTGTTGATTTGCTTGCTCTTTCTTCAACTGCTCTTCCTTTCCTATCATAGTTGGGCTACAGTGGTGACATAATCAGTGTAATTTTTTATAATGGTTGAGTGTTTTTCATCTAAGTCATTGCTTCCCAAGTTAATACTGTACTGGTCTCATGAAATGTTCAGCATCAGAAGGGTTCATGGCCAAAGAAAGTTTAAACAGTGCTCATATTATGTATTTCTCTTGACAATTCACAATGAATTTATTTAGCATATATGAAATAGCACTCATTCGAGGTACTATTCTGTTCATCCTAATGTTTTCAAAAATTATGAGACCATGGAGTTTATTTTTCAAATTATAATAATTAACACCAGTTACTTTTAGGGAAATACTACTTTGGGAAATATTGATAAACATCACATCTGCTATATTATTTTATCATCTCAGCATTCTTGACAAGTAGGTTGGTTTAATCAATTTCATTGCTTAGGTCCAGTGTACATTTAGATAGAGGGCTGCAAACAGCAACATAAAGTAGATTTAAAAATGGAGGTTTCTTTCGTAATAGGACTTAAAAAAAAGAAACTGCAGTGATAACATGGATTTTAGTAACTAGAAAACTACTAAAAAAAGAATGAGAATACTGTAAGTGCAATGACAATTAAATCATTTCTATACCTATGTCTAAAAATTTAAATGCATGCTACTATCCTTTCAAATTGGCCTACTACTTATAAATTTCCTTCTTAATCTCATTAAATGGTAACAATAAATAGTACTTTTACTTGTAACATGACATAAATGACTTGATTAGTGAATAGAAAGAAAATACATAACTCTAGGATGCATTATTACTTCTTTTAGGCACTGAAACCTAGAAAACAATGGCATCTAATGCTTGCAGAGTAACTTGTAAAACACTATAAAATAGTCATTAGGTATCACTAAGGTATTCTAGAATGACTCAAACATTTTGGAAAGTTCAATGAAATCAATTGCTTGTGTAGACCACTGGTTCCCAAACCCAATTAATTTTTCAAATTATCTGGAGTTTTTTTTAAATTATTATTTTTGCAGGTACCCCAACAACTCTAAGTATACAGAAGAATTTGTATTTTTGAAAAGCTCCAGAAGATTATTCCTAAATTTTTAAAGTTTAATAATAGCATTGTGATAATATAGGAAAATGCTATCAGTAAGAGATGCAAACTGAAGCATGTAGAGGTAAAATTACATGAAATTTAGGATTGAAAACACTTCAACAAGGAAGAAAATGTTAAGGGAAGAATGAAGCAAACGTGGAAAAACACTGTAATTACTGAATCAGGATGCCAGTTACATATATTAATGTAGATGCATATTATTCTCTTTACTTTTATGCATATTTGAAAATTCTCATATGAAAACAAAGGTCCCTGGGTAATCTGATGATCATCCAGGTTTGGGTCTACACTGTAGGTAAAATAAGTTTCACTCTTCAGTAAATTATTTTTATGGCACCTAGACCTGGCTTGAAAAAAGCCAAAATCAAAAAACTATTGCTCTAGTATTGTTTTGCTCAACTTGCTGACTTGACAGAGAACATGAAAACCCATCGTGGATGATGAACCATTTACTTACCAAGTAGATCACGTGAGAAAATATCAACTACAAGTGATGACTTTAAAGTTAAAATATGTTCTTGCTACCATTTTAAAGATATCTTAATAATTTATGTCCTCACAGTGAGTTCTCTAAAGTTACTGATTTTCAATTAACAAACTTTTTGGTGGGTATATCTTAATAATTTATGTCCTCACAGTGAGTTCTCTAAAGTTACCGATTTTCAATTAACAAACTTTTTGGTGGGTATAATGAATCTCTTCATTGTCTCCCCTACTTCCATCCTCTACTACATTGTCATCAATCACATAGTTGTACAAATAACAGTGAGCTTCAGACATTAAAAGGCTGCCAGTAAAGGTTCAAAATTCATAGTTAACAATTGGGATTAAAAACAACAACAAGCTGTGGGTTAAACAAACCAAATCAAAATAAACTCTTCCATAAAAGAGGTCATTAGGACAAACAATGATCTGTTCTTTAAGGTTAAATCTTACCTAAATTAGATTTGGCTAACCACAACCTAGACTATATTTTAAAAGATTTTATGCTGGATCCAAATTAGTCTTTGAATAAAAAAGCAATTAGTACTGTGTGACTCTTGAGTAGCCTTATATAAAAACAGTGAGAGATTCTATTCTCCCAAAGTAAATGATAATTTACTTTTTATCACTCTGTTAAAAAGTGACAAGTTATTAAGACAAGGGATTGTACCTTCTTCTTTTAGAACACTTTTCAAGGCAAGGCTGTGTCATACCGGCAAAGCACACTTTGAAAATAGTAAGAAAAACTGAAAAATTAAACCAATACTTACACTTGTTCTTCTTTTGATTCCTTATTCTGAAAAACAGCATCAAGAATTAGTAATCTATATCAACTTGTCTGTACAGCATAGTAATATCAACTTGTTCGTACAGCATAGATTTAGATCAGTGTTTCTCAAACTTTTTTGACCACAATCAAAATAAGAAATATATTTTATGTCATGATGGAAATGCACTTATATATAGATCTTTTTACTAAGTATAAAACTGAAATTTAAGTTCCACTAAATAAACTTTACCCATAGTATGTGTTATATGGACTGCATGTTTGTGCCTCTCCCAAATTCATATGCTGAAACCCTAATTCCCCAATGTGATGGTAATTGGAGGTAGGGCCACTGGAAAGTAATTAGGTTTAGATGATGCTCTGCAGTCCTCATGATGGAATTAGCGCCCTTATAAGAGACCCCAGAGCTAGATCTCTTGCTCTCATGTGTGCTCTCTTTCTCTCCACCATGTAATGATAGAGCAAAATGCCATCTGCAAACTAAGAGGGCCCTCACCAGACACCTAATCTGCTGGCACCTTGATCTTGGACTTCCCAGCCTCTAAAACTGTGAAAAATAAATAAATGTTTGTTGCTTAAACCACCCAGTCCATGGTAGTTTGTTATAGCTGCCTGAACTAAGACACTATGTGATGAATTCTGAAGCTTTTTTTATTCCTACTAATTCTATTTATTTTATAAAATGGTAGTTGTGACCCACTAAATTGATTTTGTAATCTACCACTGAGTCATAAGACAACTTAAAAATTATTGATTCAGGGGCGCCTGAGTGGCTCAGTCGTTGGGCGTCTGCCTTCGGCTCGGGTCATGACCCCGGGGTCCTGGGATCGAGTCCCATATCGGGCTCCCTCCTCGGGGGGAAGCCTGCTTCTCCCTCTCCCACTCCCGCTGCTTGTGTTCCTGCTCTCGCTGTCTCTGTCTCTGTCAAATAAATAAATAAATAAATAAAATCTTTAAAAAAAAAAAAAAAATTATTGATTCAGATATTGGAAATAAGTACTGGGGCCGAGTTTGCACCTACTGATAATCTTGGGACAGAGTATGTGTAATTCTCCTTTATGGAATACTACTAACTACAAGAGTTCTTGAAAATCTACACATAAGGTAAAAGCAAACTGATATATTAAGAAATCTTATAGAAAAAGTGTCAGGGAGATCACAGTTAGAAGGAAAGGTTAAAAAACCCTAAATTTTAAGTTCATTAAAGTAAAACTATAAAGGCAACATACTACATACAGGTAGTATCAATGACAACACATACTAATTAAGAGTATTAATTACTTTTATACATTACCCTTCATTAAGAGTATTAATTACTTTTATATAAATTAGAGTATTAACTTCTACTACCACCTCTTATTTACAAGAAACTTCAGGGTCTTCTTCCCCAGATTCCATGACGTACTTACAAATTTGTTTTGTTTATTTCTATATACTAAATGGATTTTTGCATTTCAATGTCTGATCAATGTCCAGTGCCAATCTGATTCTATGATTTAGAATTATCAACTCCTACCTTGGTTCCAGTTTACCTGAATAACTGACTGGAAAGACATCTGGTTGTTAATAATGAATACCTAGTATAGGTGAATAGTTTCTGAAACTTTTAGCTCTTCTTATAACAACTTCTTGTCAACACACGCATCAGCCTGTTCTACATGCATCTCAGCAACTTCCCTTCTGTAGAGAGCACACCCAATTTGAGGGGCTAGATTTATTTCCTGCCATGTTTCTTTTTTTCCCAAAGGCTTCATCACAAAGCCTTCTATTCTTCTGCCATCTGCTTTATCTCCCTTTTCTATTCTTAACCCTTAATTCCCCTGGGTGGGAAGTGGGAGTAGGAAGGAGGATCTAATTAACTCCCAAAAGAGTTATTTATAATTTGGACATATTAGAAGCTGAATACAAAATCCTAAATGAAGAAAGAGTAACTACAAAGTCTCTTTATCTACTAGTTACAAGTTATCACTACTGTTCCCTCTATTTGCTATACAAATTTTACTTTTTCATCATATTCTTCCAGAGTCCCTGATAGATCTTTGTAGGACTTGAACTTAATGTTAGGTAGAGATATTGCAGAACAAACCATTAAGAGGACACAACTTCATTCATAGGGACTTTGTTCTTATTCTGTACAACACAAGCTTATTTCTGTATGCTAGAATTTTTCATGAGGAAACTCCTGATTAGAGAATGTGATTGACTTAGCTTTTTACAACTGGTTGCTTATATTATAACCAGACAATTCTTTGTACCTACAATAACAAAGTATAATAGGATTATTGTATGTGAAATAGTCATATGCAAAAATTTCAGCATTTTTAGGTCCTATACTTTGAAATTCAGATAAAAAAGATATAAGATCTCTCTTCTAATGTCCAAATCTTATCTTGATAAAATTATCCTCAAAGTATCTCAACTTCTTCTAATAAAATAAATTGGAAAAAAAACTTAGGTTGTAAAAAATAACAAAAAAACTATGACATTTAATAAGACATTTTCAATATTACTAGCATGTGAAGTTTTGAGCTGTGTTTACATTTATTTCCAATTGTGTTAATTCCCTGTTTAATTTCAATTTGACATAAAAGTGGGACTTTCCACTGAACTAAAATTGAGAATCTGAGTAACCATATTTTAACTTTTTGGAAGAAAACTATATACCTTTTTGGAAGAGATAAACTATACCCCTTTGGTCTGGCAACTGTGTATTTACTTGGCCAGTTTTATGTAGTATTAGACCTGGGATTTACTAATGTTTGGCAAAAATTTAAAAATGTCAGCTAAAATAATGGACCAGGTTGTGTTTTGTCATACAAGAATTGCCTAAAAGTAAGTCTTCTTATTTATCTTTTAAAAACATAACTTAATTTTCAAAATAACTTTTAAATGAAATGGTAAGTTATAATAAATGATGGTTATGATAAATATGAAAATGATATTGATATTTTATTCATCAGAGCATAAATAACCTTTATTTTACCCTTCACCTAAGTGTTCTGTAACTTTCCCTTCGTTGTGTTAAATTTCATTTATGATTAAAATTTGTGTATACTTCCAAAAGACTAGATAACATGGGCTTACCTGATTGTAGTTGGGCAAATACTCTGAGTTTATAATATGATCTACAGAGTACATCTAGATTTTAAGTGTATGTTTCAGGCCAGAAAATTAAACTTTTTTTTTTCCCCACCATAAAGTTTGCAAAGCATAATGGTTAGCTCTATGCTTGATAAAAACAAAAAACAAAAAAAACAAAACTCTTGAGTCCAAATCCATAGGAATCTACAAACATCAAGAGTGAACCAAAATGTAAATGAACTTTGGGTGATTATGATATGTCAATGTAGGTTAACCAATTGTAACAAATGTACCACTCTGCTGGGGGATGTTGATAAGGGAGGAAGCTATTCATGTGTGGGGGCCAGAGATATATGGAAAATCTCTGTACCTTCCCTTCAATTTTGCTCTGAACAACAACAAAATTGCTCCAGAAATACAGTCATAGTTAAATAAAAAATTAAGTCAAAAACAAAACAAGACTCAACTTTCCTTTGTAATTTTCCAAGCAATTAAGAGACTTTTTGCTAAAACTGTTATAGATAGTAACAAGAAGTTGTTTATTTTGTAACTGGCAAAACAAAGAAAAGGAATGAATGAAGCTTCTTGATTTGTACCATTTTTGTACACTACTGCATTGGTGAGAGCCTTGGACACAAAGAAGAAAATCAAGATTTCTTAAGGTTTTGAAAAATGCTTCTGAATATATCACTAGAAATATGATGAGAAGCTGTTTTTCAAACACTGAGTAGGCATTTTTTAAATGAGAGTGGTATGCAGAAATTAATGAAATTTCCAAATACTTCAAAGTTTCTCATTTGTATATTTAAATGTATAATTGTGATTTAGGGAAGTGAAGTAGGACACACTGCAAGTTTAAATCATTCAGGATCTAATATATATAGACTTCTCTACAGCCACATATTCAATAATGATTGTAAGTCATTTATGTTATATGTCTACTTGAATTAATTTTAAGTTCTAACAGTAAATCCATGTATTAAATCTAAGTGTTCATAATGACATCCCTCTATTATAATGCTAATGCAGTCACTTACCTTTTTATTCTTAGTCTTTTTCTTTTTCTTTGGTTTACTCTTAACCTGACAAGAAATAAATCAATTAATATGCAATTCAAACTGCACAATAAGTTATTTTGCAAAATATATTTCCTCTAACCACGGAAATCTTTTATCTTCTAATATTATACATCACATTTTCTTCCTAGATTCTATAGAAAATTATTTTCATTTTTTTTTTTTAAAGATTTTATTTATTTATTTGAGAGAGAGAATGAGAGAGAACACATGAGAGGGGATAGGGTCAGAGGGCAAAGCAGACTCCCTGCCGAGCAGGGAGCCCGATGCGGGACTCGATCCAGGGACTCCAGGATCATGACCTGAGCCGAAGGCAGTCGCTTAACCAACTGAGCCACCCAGGCGCCCAGAAAATTATTTTCATTTTCACTTTGATTTTAATCTCAGTCTTCTGCTCTTGAAAAAATCACTGATCTATAAAGGAATAACATATCAATGAATAGGCTATAGAAAAAAACCTCACAGATCCTCATTTGCATATGTGCATGCATGAGCAACAAAGGAGGAAGGGACTTTAAAAAAATCAACATATTCAAGTCCATAAGAGGAAAAATTAAGTCTGGGAATAACTTAGTGACCATATAGTAACTGTTAAAGAAATACAGAGATTCCATCCTGCATGATTTTAATTCTACTCCTGGGCAAATGGCATTGAAATATCCCTGTTTTCTTCTTTCTCTCTTCTGTTCCCCATTATGCTTTCTTCTACTTTCTATTAACTTCCCATCACTCAGGATGAAGAAACATGTTCAGAAATCTAGCATAGTGCCTGGCACATAACAACTGTTCAGTAAATGCTGGCAAAATAAACGGTTAAGGCAGGAAAGATTTTGGAAGAAGTACTAGGGAAAGAACCATTGCAATTCAAGCTCTGTGTAAACACTATGATAAACTAAGATCATCTGAGATGCTGTAAGGACAGCACACGCAACAAACTAAAGGCCCTGATTAAGTTCTAATTTGAATATTAATGAGAACTTATACTTCCTGGAGATCTTTAATAGATTCTGTTGAAGATTCACTGGGTATCGATGCTCCATCTTTATTCATTTCTGCTAACTGTATTTCAGGGTTTGATTTCACATTTATATTGTACTCCATGAGGGGTGGACTTAGTTCTTCTTCCTCATTCTGTAACTCTTCTATTTCAATACCTAAATGTTAAAAACAAAACACTCAAAATCGGGATGGCATACAGTTTTAGCCTCAATTATAAACAAATCCTATTATAAACAAATCCCTCCTCCCCGCCCCCCCCACCATAAAACACCATCCCAGAAACAGAAATAGAAGACATCTTACTCTGTTCCATCACTAGATGAAAATGAAATGCCCATTTATCAATGACCAAATAGGTACAGATATTAGCCTAGAACCAATCAGTACAAACCCAAATGTTGATACTTTACTGTTATCTTAAGTAGACTCTAAATATCAGTAAATACTGTTATCTTAAGTGACTCTAAATATTAGATATTCAGAACTTAAGTCGACTCTAAATACTAAGTTTTTGAGGATCCTGACATTGACCCTATTAATACTAAAACTAGTATAATTTTAGGATAATGAACATTTTTTATTTCTAACTTAAACATTTTTATTGTTTAAGTATAGTTTTACTCCAAACAAAACCCATGGTGTTGTTTTCTTATGTATAATTTTACTTGCACAATATGAATTGCATTAAAAAAAAATCCACAAGAGCACAAAAATGGAAATTAAAAAAATCAGCAATTCACCACCTGGCAAAAAGAGTATATAGTTTAACAATGCACAGTTAACCAGATCAAAGCTACATAAGCTAAAGAGTAGCATATACGAGCAGGTAAAGCAAGCAGGCAGACATTTCTGCCTGTTGAAGTATCCAATGTGTTAAAAAAAGTTAACAAACTACGGGTAAATCCTGGAGCACATGCACTAAGACCAAAGCAGAGTAAAAAGGCTCATACTACATTCAGCTGACCAGTAGTAATTTGACCACATGATTTTCCAAGCTTATAACAAACAATTACAGTTTATCATACAGTTTATCTGACCAAGTAAAACGCCTGTAAGTATCCCCTAGCTGTCCCAAGTTGAAAGGTCATCTAGGCATTTTGTTTTTAAACATACTTACGTTGACTGCCCGTTATTGACTGTAGAGCAATTCCTATGATACATAAAGAAAAAATTTAAGATGTACAATTGCAAATGCAACCAAAAAATATCTGACTGGGACTAAGAAAAGCCAGAAGATTTTTACGCTGCACCAATTAATTTTATTATTTTTTTTGCACCAATTAATTTTATAACTGTAAAAACAACTAGCTTCACTCATGAATCCAGTTTAAACAAGGCATAATCTTTAGATTATAACATAAAGCTTATAAACTCCTGTTTAGAAAAGGAAAACAAAATTTTGATAGTTCATAATAGATAATGCCTAGAATATAAACACTTTAAAACAAGTAGCACATTCTTATAATTTAAAAAGTCTAAGGTCATGAAGTAATAATAGTCAATTATGAAGCAAACCTCCATTGAAAGTTTGAGCATTTTTTTAGCAATATGAATTATCCTGATCAGTCCTCCCTCTCTCTTGCCTATTAATAATTATTAAGCATCTACAATGCATCAGGCCCTATTAGGCTCTAGATATTGAATGGTGAAGAAATAAGACAACTTTACAGTGATTTAGTGGGAACAGTAGATATTAATCAAACAAATGAAAACAGCAACTGTAATAACTACTAGGAAAGAGATAAGATACTAGGAAAGCCTCTATTAAAGAAACTTGAAGTTTTTTGGTCTACCTGAGAACTGCTTGAAATGCTTTGAATTTATTTAGTGCTCAAGTATTTCCCAAATATTACCTTTATTCTCGTTTGTTATGAAAAATCTCAAAGTAAATATAAAAAAAAAAAGTCTCTTATTTTAAGTCAAGGGTTCTTGCATGACTTTCTCATATCATCAAAGTCAGCATTCTCTTCTTTTATGCTCAAAGAAAGCTCTTAAAGGTTAAGCAGGAAAAAAAATGGTATCCCAGAACCTTAGTAAAAGGACTATTATTGGGGCCTAGCAATTATCTCTGAAGAAAATCTGGACCGGTTCAACAATTACTGGAAACCTGGTAAGTTGTACGGTTACATAGCATCCGTGTGGTCATCAGTTGCTCAGTAGGTAATATAACTAATAACTTGGGGACCAGGAAAAGTAACCCAGAATAGCATTGTACGGGTTTCAGTGATGCTGACATGCCTTGAACTCCACTCCCCATGACGACAAATGAGAAGCTATCCAGGAATGTGGAAGAGGAGATATGAAGTCTTTCCCATATCAAGAGACAATGTCTGGGAATGGCTACTGCTGACCTTGGATACTTGCATAAACATTATTTTATTTTATTTTTTTTAATTACCCATGGGCATGGCCAATGGATAGCTGCCAAACTTTTAAACTAAATGTCATGGTTCTGATAGAAAGGAGGAGAAAACATATACTCCTGCTATCTAAAAGGGTATCCTTGAAACACACAGTACCTGTATTCCATGGTTTTAATTTTATAGTAGTGATAAAACTCCTTTACTTAAAAATCTTCAACAATTCCTTTCTGAAAACAAAAACTCCTCGACATGTCAAGAGAAATCCTCTTGAATGTATTTTCTTTATTAACTTTCCCCTACTTTGATCTCAATAAGGCAAAACTTTTTAGTTCCTGCATTACAATGTATTTTTGTTTCTATACCTTTGTTCTTGTTTCCTTCTGAAATGTCCTTCTCCATCTTCTCCACTGGGCTAACTTTTACATGTCATTTAAGAATTCCTTAAATATTACACTCTCCAGAAAGCTTTTTTGGACTCTCTTAGGGTAGGATTCTGGAACATCTCTAGCACTATGATTTTTATTAGTTTCTTGATGAGTCTATCCTCCCAAGAATGTGAGCTCACTGAATCTCCTGCCCTTAGCACTGTGTCTGGCACATGGCAGATACTCAGTGAAGGTTTACCAGCTGAAGTAAGTAATTATTTTGTACCTTGTTGATAGCAGGATAACATCCTCTGGATGATTTCTGGTACTGGTATGCCTAGGTAGATGGACAGTTGATGGTAATCAAGGGAGATATTCTCAATGGGATTCTCCTTCACTTTCTCAATATCCTCTTGCTTCATCCCAAGGCGCAGAAGAATATCTGAAACTTTTTTCCAAATTGAATTGAATTGTGACTCAGTGAGACCATTCATCAAAATCTCACTAAGGAGGATATCCCTGTATTTGCACAGCCTCAAGATGTCTGCAGACTTAGAGAGATCAGAAGATGGTGGTTCCATATTCCAGCCTTTTTTGGGTGCAGGGAATACATTCAAATGTTTTATGAGAGCTAAGAGGAGGTACAAGTCAAACTGTTTGGACTGTGGTAGCTCCTTGTTTGGGGGATAAAGCAGATGCCATGCTCCACCCAAAGGGTGATTGGTCCAAAGATGGTTGTAGTAGGGTTCCAGCACATTCTTGTGTATAAGAAGCTCTTTTTTCAAAAGAGGGGGTGGCATAGCCTCATCAAATATTTGCCGGACAATGTCAGTACCAGAAATGATAATTATATGAAGCAGGTGATAGAAATAATTATAATCAAGTTTGAAGATAGGCATTTCATCTGAAAATGAATTTTGAGAAGTCAAACATTCCACATTAATGCTCTTTTTCTATGTGGTCTCTCGTATTACATCCTAAGCTCCTGTAGGACAGGGACTATTCCAAAAGAATGAAGTAGAATACAGTGCTTTGCCACAGCCAGTGCTCAACAAGCATGCTGCTGTCTAGCTGTCAAAAAATCCCAACAAAAAACAATATATTCCCAAGCAAAAGAAATCACAAAGACTAATCACCACAGAAGCCTTTCAACCATCCAGGGTTTTGTTCAAGTAAATGGCTCTGGCAACCAAATGGCATAAAAAATATTAGGCCTTTGAAAATTCTGAAGATTGTCAAGAATGGTAACTGCCAGTGTTTAATTATACTTTATTTAAGCAACTATATTTTATTTTAATCAGCACTGTCCAGTAGAACGTTCTGTGATAAAAATGTTTTAGATTTGGTCTACTAGCCACTGAACACCGGAAATGCTGCTTTTTTGACGAACTGAATTTGAATTATATCTCATTTTTCTTAATTTAAATAGCTGCATATGGCTAGTGGCTACCATATTAGACAATACAGAACTATTTCAAAAAACATAAAGTGACCTAATGCCTTACTCTTCAAAGTGTAGTCCACAGGCCAGCAGTGGCATCGCTACAGGAGCCTGTTAGAAATGCAGAATCTTAGCATCCCTCCCGCCACCGCCCCCAACCCAGAGCTACTGAATTGGCACCTACGTTGTAACAAAATCACCAGATGATTTAAATATATGTTAAAGTTTCAGACACACTGACCTCATGATGATGTTCTTACCCTCTCAAAAAATAAATGACTAAGTTTATTAAGTTTATTAAGATATTTCATCAGTAAAATGGAATAAAGCATGAGAATGAACTACTTTGTATTTTTCTGGCTTAATATCACTTCCGAAGGAGGAAAGTAGACTGAGGTGAATTAGAAAGTAATAAGAACTTGATATATGATGGTGTATTTTTTGTATGAATACCCAAATACATATTTATCATAAAATGCAGCTTTATTATTTTATCCTTCATGATTCTATGTTTCAAGAAATTTTAAAACTAATATTCTGGTTTGATATACTTGACATACACCATGGAGGCAAGCAAGGTTACAAAGCAAATGACCCAAGGAGCTTTCTCTCGGCAGCCAAATAAGACACTGGCTGGGATCAAGAATATTCATTTCCCCCTAGCAAGGACAACTGACACCAAACTATTCTTCCATGGGACTAGGAGCCCTAAAGTATCCAAGTGCTGAGTGGCTGGCATTTCTTAGCATGCTCCTAAACAACTGGCACCTAAGTTTAGACTACATGGCCTTAAGCCCAAAATCTTCATGCCTTCCATTTAGCTCTATTAACAGGGAATGCAACAGGAGAGGAGGCATTGGTAGGGAACACCTGCCGGAGTCCAATCTCAGTGTGTAGTCACAGCTATATACACCAGACCTAGCAGACTTCTCTACAGGATGCCAAGGTAATATAAGACCCATTTACCTGCTGATTTCTGTCCATGAATTCCAGCCTATGCCAAGTGATGCTTACTTAGTGTAAACCCAAGCCCAGTGAATGATAAACATAAACACATGGGTTGTTAATGGTATGATACTGTACAGAGCAAGTCAAAACTTTTAATACAGTTTTTAAGAGGAGGCATAGAAGAATAAAACAGTACCTTTTGTACTAAATTTTAAACTGATCTTCGGTCTTATATCAGTATCAGTGATTTCCAGAGACATTAACTTTTTATAACTGCAAGTAGAAAAAAATTAAGTTACAGTTAATACCAAAGTCAATCAAGATTTCTGGCATCAGCATGGCTAAGTAAGTGAGCACTTTCTTCTCCTGGAAAAACTTAAAAACAAAGAAGAAAAAGGAATGAACAAACAAAACCCACCAACAATGACAACCCCACACTGTCATTTCCATTGGAATTATGAGACAAACAGATCTGCTAGATTTATATCAAGAAAAAAAAAAAAATCATGGGACTAGCTTATTCGTAAAAAGGCTGTATGGCAGCAGAAACATTGTAAAAAAACCCAGCAAATCCGTAACTTCTTCCAGACCCCCCTCCAACATAAGATCTTTCTACCAATCACTATTCCAAGGAAATTCAACTCATTCAATGACTAGTGATTTAAAAAAGAAAAAAACAACAAAAAGGAGCAACAAAGAAACGAGCATAACAGCAATACAAATAACTAGGAAAAAATTAGGTTAAAAGTAGCAAAATTTATTAAATAGACAAAACACTAAGTAAATGTTGCCATAAAACAGATGAAAAACTTGAGACTTGGCACTGAGATGAAATCTCCCACAGAAAACAAACAAAAATGGGACAATACCACCACAGAATGTTTGTTTAATGAGGACAGAGATTTTGGTGATGCTTGTTGTTAACTGTTTTATCTCCAGCACCGTAACACTGCCAACCAACCACTACACTGGAAACATTTTTAACTCTTAACAGTATGAAGTACTGGTGAAGATACTGAGCAAAAGGGATTTTGGTGGTGGGAGTGTAAATTGGCAAAACCACTGTGGGAAACAGTTCAGCAAAATCTAGTAAAGTTGGAAGATATGGACAAATGGCCTACCAGTTCTACTCCTAGGTATAAATTCTGGAAAACTTTCTGCACATACACATCTGGAGACATGTCCAGCCATGTTCATCATAGCACTGTTTGTTACAGCCAGAATTCAGAAATAACCCATATATCTACCAGTGTAATTAAAGTAGTACAGCCTTACAATAAAATTATAGCAATGAATGGAAAAACTGTAAGAATACATCACACAAATAATATACAGGTAAGCATAAAAAACATAAGTATCAATAACTACAGCAAATTTATATGGACTACACATTCCAATTTAACAACAGACATTGTCAAGTTGGATATAAAGAAGCAAGACCTATGCTGTCTATAAAAACTCTCTTTAAATACAGACATATACAGGTTGAGGTAAATAAATGCAAACAGATATACCATGCATATATTAATCCAAAGAAGATAAAAATGACTAACAGGTACATGAAAAGATGCTCAACATCACTAATCATCCAGAAAATACAAATCAAAACTACAATGAGATATCACTTCACACCTGTTAAGATTAGCTATTATCACAAACACAAAAGATAATGAGTGTTGGCCAGGATAGGGAGAAACAGGAACCCCTTTGGTGGGAATGTAAACTGATACAGCCACTAGGGGAAACAGTATGGAGGGTTCTCAAAAAATTAAAAACAGAATTGATCCAGCAATCCCACTTTTGGGTATATATTATATATCCAAAGGAAATGAAGTTTCTAGCTTGAAGAGATACCCATATCCCCATGTTCACTGCAGTATTATTTACAATAGCCAAGACATGAAAACTATAAATGTCTAACATGGATGAATGGATAAACAAAATATGATTTACACACACACACACACACACACACACACACACACACACAGGAATACTATTCAGCTATAAAAAAGAAGGAAATCCAGCCATTAGTGACCACATGGATGAATCTGGAGAGCATTATGCTAAGTGAAATAAGCCAGATAGAGAAAGCCAAATACTATAGGATATCACATATATGTGGGAGCTAAAACCCCCCAAATTCACAAAAACAGGAAGTGAAATAGTGGTTGCCAGGGATGAGGGTATGGGGAAAATGAGTAAGGGAGTCAAAGGGTACAAACTGGGGATCCAATTCCAGTGTACAGCACAGTGACTATAGTTAACAATACTGTTTGTATACTCGAAAGTTGCTAAGAAAGATTTTTTTTTTTTTTTAAGATCTTATTGATTTATTCTAGGGAGACAGAGAGAGCATGCATGTGAGCAGGGGGAGAAGCAGAGGGAGAGGCAGAGAGAGAGAATCTCCAGCAGATTCCATGCTATGCACAGAGCCTGACATGGGCCTTGGTCTCATGACCCTGAGATCACAACCCCAGCCGAAACCAGGAGTCTGACGCTCGACTGACTGGAGCTACCCAGGCGCCCCAGAAAGTCGATCTTAAAAGTTCTCATCACAAACACACATGAAAAATGTTAACACATCCATCACCTCACACAGTTAACTAACCTTACTGTGGTAATCATTTCACAATACATATACGTGTATCAAATCATCACTTTGTATACCTTAAACTTATATAATGTTATATCTTTAAAAAGCTAGGAAAGCGGCACCTGGGTGACTCAGTTGGTTAAATGTCCAACTCTTGATTTCGTCTCAGGTCATTATCTCAGGGTCCTGGGATCAAGTCCTGTTTGGGCTCCGCACTCAGCAGGGAGTCGGCTTGAGATTTTCTCCCTCTCCCACTGCCTCTCCACCCAACCCTCCCTCTCCCCCCCACCCCGGGCTCATGCACACTCTAATAAATAAATCTTAAGTTTTTTTATTTTTAAGACTTATTATAGGGGAGGGCGCCTGGGTGGCTCAGTTGGTTAAGCGACTGCCTTCAGCTCAGGTCATGGTCCTGGAGTCCCGGGATCGAGTCCCACATCGGGCTCCCTGCTCAGTGGGGAGTCTGCTTCTCCCTCTGACCCTCCCCCCTCTTGTGCTCTCTCTCTCTCTCTCGCTCATTCTCTCTCTCTCAAATAAATTAAAAAAAAAAAAAAAAAAAAAAAAAGACTTATTATAGGGGAAAAAAACCAGCAGCAATATGGAAAAAATAAATAGATCATGACCAACTGTTATTTATCCCAGGAAAGTAAGGTTGGTGCCCAATCTGGTCTGATAACAGCATTTCAAAATAAGTGAATGTAATTCAGCATATTAACAAATTAAAGAATAAGAATAAAACCATATGATCATCTCAACGCATGCAGAGAAGCATTAATTCAATACCCATTCATGATCAAAATTTTCAGAAAAGCAGGAAAACAAAAGAATTTCTTCATCCTAAAAAAAGCTCAACTATAATCTACAGCTAACAACATACTAAATGGAAAAAAGTGGTCTTCTCTCTAAGATCTAGAAAAGGCAATGATGTCTACTCTCACCACTTGTGTTTAACATTGTACCAGAGGACCTAACCAGTGCAGTAAGTAAAGAAAAATAAACACAAAGTATATAAATTGGAAAAAAGAAATAAAGTTGTCTTCAGCCACAGATGATATGATCATCTGTAGAAAACCTCAAAGAATCTACAAAATGCTATTGGAATGATTAAATACCAAGTCACAGAATACATGTTCAGTATATACAATTCTATATAATAACTAGAAATTAAAATTTTAAAAATATCATTTGCAACAGCATAAAAAAACAAATAAATAGGGACAATCTGACAAAATATTTATGATACTGTACACAGAAAACTATACAACATTCCTGTGCAACATCAAAGAAGATATAATTAAATGAAATTATAGTCCATGTTCATGGATGGGAAGCCTCAATATTGTTAAGAGCAAATCATTCCTAAATTGATCTACAGAGTGAACATAATCCCAATCAAAATCCCAGCACAAAGTGTGAAAAATTTTATAAGGTATTTCTTAGATTTATTATAAAACAGCAAAGGATCTAGAACGGAAAAAAATAGTTTTGAGAAATAAGAACAAAGTTGAACTCACACCACCTAATTTCATAAGATAATACAAAGCCATAGTAATGAAGATAGTGTGGTATTGGTAAATGGACAGATAAATGAATGGAACACAAAAATGAGTTCAGAAGGACAATATATATAATCTATAGATTACATATATGTATATAGATGCGACAGAATGAACCTTGACCCTTACTGTCACACCATATGCAAAAATTAACTTGAAAATGGATTATAAATCTAAATGTAAAACCTAAAACTTTTTAAACTGTTAGAAAAAATATAGGAGAAAATCTTTTGATTTGGGGGTGGAAAAATTTTTCTTAAAAACACAAAAAACATTAAGCATAAAAGAAACATAAGACTTCACTGAAATTATTAATTTGTGCCTTTTGAAAGATAAGAAAATAAAGACATTCCATGGGCTAGGATAAAATATTTTTAAAATACATACTAGATAAAGAACTTTTATCTGGAATATACAAAGAAATCTTATAACTCAAAATAAGACAAACAATCCAATGAAAAAAATGGGCAAAAAATTAGAATAGATAATTCATCAAAGAAGATATATGGGTAGCAAACACATGAAAAGATATTCAACTTCATTAGTCATTAGGCAAATGCAAATTAAAACCACAATAATACACCACTACACACCTGCAGAGAAACTAGAACTCTCCAATATTGCTGGTGAGAATGGTAAAATGTACAGCTGCTTTGAAAACCATTTGGAAGTTAGTTTCTTTAACCTTAAACATATACCATATGACTCAGTACTCTTGCTGCTAGGAATTTGCACAAGAGAAATGAAAGCATATGTCTATACAAAGAGTATATATGTGAATATTTATAGCGGCTTTATTCATAATAGCCCAAACCAGAAACAACTCAAATGTCATCAACTGTTGAATGAATAAGTAAGTTGTGGTACATCTATACAATGGAAGACTACTCAGCAATAAACAAAAATAAACTAGTGATAGATGCAATAACATGGATGAATCTCAAAAGCATTATGCTAAGTGAAAAAGTTCAGATGCAAAAGACTTTCCTACTAAAGGACAGTAAAAAGAGATACTATCAGAAAAGATATTATATAAGTGGTTACCCAGGTATAGAGGTTGGGAGAGGGGAATGACTACAAAAGAGATTTGGGGGAAACTTTTGGGAAGATAAAAGTATTCTGTATCTTGATCATGGTAGTGGTTACCCAACTGTATACACAGAAACTCATTTAAATGTTTACTTCTAAAGAGTTAATTTTACTGTATATAAACTGTAGCTTGAAAAACCTGACCTATAAAAAGAACTTCAGTGTTTAGAAATGCATTTATAAATGGCACATTTATAAAGAAGAGCAAGAAAAGGATGACTGTGATGGTCGGGATAACAGTTACCTAGGGAGAAGATGAGGAGTTGGGGAGACAGGCACAGTGAGTGCTTCTGGAGTGCTGGCAAAATCCTATTAACTTGGGTGGGGATATGGGGCGCCTGGGTGGCTCAGTCCTTAAGCGTCTACCTTCGGCTCAGGTCATCATCCCAGGGTCCTGGGATAGAGCCCCACATCGGGCTCCCTGCTCCGCGGGAAGCCTGCTTCTCCCTCTCCCATTCCCCCTCCCCTGCTTGTATTCCCTCTCTCGCTGTGTCTCTCTCTGTCCAATAAATAAATAAAATCTTAAAAAAAAAAAAAACTTGGGTGGGGATACAAAGATGTTTGCTTTATGATAACTGTTAAACTCTGCATTTGTATTTTGTGAGCTTTTCCTTATATATATTTTAATAACAATAAAGCACCATCCTGTTATTCATTCATAAAACCCCATGAAGTAGCTCTTCCAGTTTGGGTACTGAGATCCGGTTACGAGAAGATTCTCCCACAGAAAACAACTAAAGAACCTGGGCGCAGCTCCCTGAGGCACTGGAGAGTAGAAAGAAAAGACCAACTCTGCTGAGAGAGTACATGCTCAGGGGAGAGGAGGAGAGGGCTGGATGAAATGTTGGTAAGTTCACCTATCTTGGAGCTTTTAGCCTGGGGCTAGGTATAGCCTGGTGGAAAACAAAAGTCTCCTCGACTGCAGGAACCAGAAAATTGAAGCCTGGGAACCATGGCTACTGAAGAGAGCGGGGGAACCCCAAAAGGGAAAGAGTCAGAGAAGAGATCCCCAATTGTTTCTAGCCAGACCTCTGACTGCCGAACCACACATGTATGGAACAGACTCAAAGCAGCTCAGGTGAAGGCAAAAGATCTGAACTGAGACTGGAACCACCACCCCCCAAAAAAAGAGTTCACAGTTCATATCCAAGTTAATTGACTGTCAAAATAAAAGTAACATACCCATTGCAGAATAATGGAATTCAGAACCTCTACATCTGTCAGATATTCACTGGGTACCAGCTATATGTCAGGCACCCATATGGCATTATGCTATGCACTAGGAATATACTAGTAAGCAAGATAAAGCGCTTGCCTTCAAGGAGATTACAGTCAAATGGAGAAGATAGCCAAGAAAGTATAATAAAACTTAGTACAGTTGACCTTTGAATTGAACATGGTTTGAACTTTACATGGATTTTTTTTTTTTTTTTTGGTAAATTCAGTATAAATGTATTTTCTCTTTCTTACAATTTTCTTAATAACATTTTCTTTTCTCTAGTTTTTTTTTAACAATACAGTATATAATACATATACAAAATATGTGTTAGTTGGCTGTTTATGCTATCAGTAAGGCTTCTAGTCAACAACAGGCTGTTAGTAGCCTGTTAAGTTTTGGGGGAGTCAAAAATTACATGCAAATTTTTGATTGTGGGGGGCAGGGAGGGTCAGCACCCCTAACCCCCATATTATTCCAGGATCAATAGTAAATTTTTTGATAGAAGAAGTAAAGGAAACATGTGATAGATACACCTAACCTAATGTAAGTAAGTCTTTCCAAAAATTTTAATCAGGCAAAGCCAAAGGAGTAGAGTATCCAAGCAAGGCCTAGAGGTCCAATAGATGGCATACCTAAGAATTAAAAGAAGCTTGGTATAGTTGGTGCATAAACAGTAAGAAAAGAATGACGAGAGAGGACACTAGTGAGTGCAGCAGGGACAAAGTCATCTAAAGAGCCAACCTAAGAAGTCTGAACTAAATTAAAAGCAATGAGAAGCCTCTGAAAGATTTTTAAACAGAGAAGTGATATAGTTCCATTTTCATTTTTGAGAAGTGTTCTTGATGGCTATGTAAACAACAGAAGTGAAGAAAGGTAAGGCTAAGAACAAAAGGGCCATTTAGAAGCGGTTTCAGAATTCCAAGTGAGAAATAATAACTTCATTTAGTTTAATGCAAATGTAGGGACAGAAGTAAGGAGGCATTTACAACATTTTTAAGAAGCTGAACTGACTGGACTTTAAAAAATTACAGAGCAGTGTTGGGAAGAAAGATTGCAAGTCCATTTGTGGGCATGCTGAACTACAGATATTTTTGGAAAAAAGAAGTGGAGCTATTTAGTACACCAATAATAGATCTAGATTTTAGGAGTGGAACCTGTGCTAGAGGTAAAGACTTGGGTTTTCATTAACTCATGAAGGAAAACTGATGTCTTAGATATCAATGCCATATTCCTGGTAGACTGAAAAATGGTAGAAATTTACAGAATCAAAGAATTAGGAGAATATTTTATATTGAAATTTCTAATTTCAATAGCAATAATGCTCTATACCTCTTTGAGTTCCCAGCTTATACTGTATCTTCCTCTGCAATATAGTTTTCTCATCCAAGAAATAAGAAAATTCTAATTGTCAGACAAACTTGGAGGCCTGGATGAGTTTTGAAAGCTAAGAGAAAGTTTTTATATCATAACAACCTGATTTAAATAACTTTAAGAAAAATATGTTTTGTTTTCAAGAAAGGATTATTTTCATACTTAAGGGAAAAGTATCCACCTAATTTACTCTTATTTACTTTAGAATTTAAATGTCTATAAAGTGGGGAGAGAGGGGGAAATAAATGTCAACCAAATACAATTTTTTCATACAGCTAATACTACCTTTAAACTTAATGGAGCTCCAACAAATGAACAGAAACAGAAAAAAGCAGCAAGTAAAAAATATATACATGCTCAGGAAAATGAATATTTTGTTTCAAGCTTACCTTGCTCCTAAATTTTCAATGGTTATATATTCATCCTTTCTCACAACTTCAAACTGCAAGTGATGGAAAAAAAATAGCCCTAAAGTAGTTCAATTTTCAAAATTCTTTAGTGTTACTTCTTAGCCTTAATATTAGAAAAAAGACAGTGAGAATGAAGCTATAGAGGTTTTAAAACAAGTAAAACAGAAGTAACAAGGTGAGCCATAAGCAATCCTAATCAAACAACAAACTAGAGTTGATCTGAAAAAGCAATCCTATTATATATCAGTATAGGATTTAAATGCTGAATCTGAAATACAAAAATATATATATGTAAAGAAAGAAATAATACATATTTCTAATTTTGGTCTATTTACTTATATACTGAAAATTCAACAAGTTATTTCATTAAATAAAAAAAATTAAGTGGATACCATTTGAGTATGTAACAGGTACAATATGTTCTACAGATATATTCATGGGAAGATGCTCACAGGCTAAAAAAAGTTCAGAAAGTCTAAAATTATTTTTAACCTTGGATGGCACAGAATTAGATTATCATTCTCAGTTTATGACAGACTTTCCTCATTGGTACAGCCATGGCCAGCTTTGTCTCTCTCCCTCCCTCCCCCGTGTGTCTTTATTTTTAATTTTTTTTTTTTTAATTCCTAAGGACCACATAAATAGTACTTTGGAGAAATCAAAGCAATAGGAAGGTCAGAGAGCTTAGTCATCATCAAAGAGAAAAAATATGACTAGAATACCATTATTATGATTCTCAAATCTGTTTGAAGTAAAAAATACCATTCCAGTGAAAGCAAACAAAAAAATAAGAAAAAGATACTCACCAAAATTTTAACAATTCCAGGTACATCACATTGTAGCATCCTTACCATGTCACCTGTACATCCTTCCTTCAAACATTTTTTCCCACTAAAGGTCTAAAATTATCAATAGAAAAAACAACCAACATTTGCATCAACATGGATGGAACTGGAGGAGATTATGCTAAGTGAAATAAGTCAAACAGAGAAAGACAATTATCATATGGTTTCACTTATTTGTGGAATATAAGGAATAGCATGGAGGACATTAGGAGAAGGAAGGGAAAAATGAAGGGGCGGGGGAATCAGGGTGAGACGAACCATGAGAGACTATGGACTCCGGGAATCAAACTGAGGGTTTTAGAAGGGAGGGGGTGGGGGGATGGGTGAGCCCAGTGATGGGTATTAAGGAGGGCACGTATTGCATGGAGCGCTATAGGCAAACAATGAATCATGGAACACTACATCAAAAACTAATGATGTACTGTATGGTAACTAACATAATAAAAAAAAAATCATAAAAAAAATACTAATAGAAAAAATATAAAAATAGAAATAGAAAAAAAATCACTAATGTGCAAATCTGATTAAAGTTAAAAGCAGATGTTGCTAGATGGTAAAACAAAAGATGTGGATAAACATTTGAGAGTTAGCTGTTTAAAGACAGTCCATTTCATGTATCAATGGATTTCCTATTTAAAATGCATGATCAGGGGCGCCTGGGTGGCTCAGCCAGTTAAGCGTCTGCCTTCGGCTCAGGTCATGATCCCAGGGTCCTGGGATCAAGCCCCGCATTGGGCTCCCTGCTCCGCAGGAAGCCTGCTTCTCCCTCTCCCACTCCCCCTGCTCGTGTTCCCTCTCTCGCTGTGTCTCTCTCTGTCAAATAAATAAATAAAATCTTTAAAAAAAAAAATAAAATAAAATGCATGATCACACTTTTCTGTCTCATCATTTCTATTTCAAAGTCTTCAAGTACCAAAAAACAGCCTAAAATGTATTCACTGCCCCTAGGGAAAGCAACTTCAAGTGAAATGTACTGATTAAGCAAGTGTAAAAAGGAATACTGAATATCCACCAGATATATGAGGATTCCAGGGAAAAGAATAAAAATGTTGACTCCTTTCTCTGGTTCTGAACTTGCTATTTCCCCTGGTTAAGTTATTTAGTTTTCTTGTACTTCTTTTTCTGAGGTTGAGCTATATTGATTGCCCTAACAATCAAAGAAAGTGAAAAGTATTCATATGTTGCTTAAAAAAATGAATTAACAATACTTCACACAATGATTTTTAGTGTACAATGCAAGTTCACGTTTTATCTAGTAATCCTCACAATCTTAAGAAGTAGGTAGTACTATTCTCACTTTATGGTTTAGAAAACTGAGTCTCTGAATGATTAAATCACCAGCCTAATGTAAAAAAAAAAAAAAGTAAGTGGCTCAATCTGGACTTGAACCCAGATCACCCAACTCTATATACAGTGCTCTTTCTACTATGCCACAATTGCTTTATAAAGGTTTTCTGTTGTCTGCACAATATAAGCACTCTAGAACCAAACAGTATAAACCCAACTTATGGCCATTAGCTCACTAAAGAGTAATCAATATAGAATTGGGCTTTGGATTTCTACTTTCATAAGAATTTAATTTAGTTATATTACTTTAGGTAAATATAAATAATTACAAATATATGATTGAAGACTATAAACTTTATTATTTTTCTCTATCCCTTAAAGAAGAAACTATCCTAAAATTGTATATGTCCTTTCCATTTTTTTGTTTAGCAATTATATTCTTTGATTTTATGTCTTTTATGTGAATACACACAATATTTCTATTTTTTTAAATTTTTCTTTTTTTTTTAATCAGAGTGTGTGAGCACAAGCAGGGGTAGTGTCAGGCAGAGGGAGAAGCAGACTCCCTGCCAAGCAAGGAGTCCGATGTGGGACTCAATTCCAGGACCTTAGGATCATGACCTAAGCCAAAGACAGCCACTTAACTCACTCAGCCACTCAAGCATCCCACAATATTTCTATTTTTAAGAGCATAAACTTCTAAAAGGAAGGGAACAAATTGACAGAAATTACTAACCAAAGCAACTAGCAGAGTATCCCCTGCAAAGATGTGTTTAATAAATGGTGATGATGAACAAAGAATAATGAGGAGAAGAGCATCAGAGACATTAGGGAAAGAAAAATAGAGTGAGAAAAAAAGCAGAGGATGTGAACAGGAAGAAATGGGATGGATAAAGGAAGAAATCCTGTAAAGTTTTGAAGGAAAAACAAATACCTGATCGTTTTCACCTGGATATTTTAAATTCTTGAACTTTTTCCAACAAATTTTATGGAAATAAACACAGCAGCTTTTACTGCACATTAATTGAAAAAATCCCTGGAAAAGACAAAAGTAAGCTGTTGATATGGAAATAATAATTCATGTAGGTATAGAAAATACTACTGTAAGTCTCATTCATTCATTCATTCACTTATTTAGACATGAACACCTTAAGTGACTTTCAAAATTATGCTGTAACTAGGTGAGTTTTACATGGCATTCAAAATTTATCAACAGATCATTAGTAATCAAAGAACTTTATAAGTCATTTTTCATAGGTCCATTTTTTACATCACTAAAGACAGAAGCATTAGGACAAAAAGAAAAGGCAGTGATGGGAATAAGTCAATGTAATATTTTCCATATACTGACACATATACTGTTGTTCTGATACAACAAAATATCAGAAATTTGGTGAGTGACCTTTTTAGAGGAATATGTTATCTACCCCTCTTCACCTCCATTTTTACATTTCTCTTTTCCTCCAGCTCCAATTCCATACCATTTTCCCCTGGCATCTCTGTTAACAATCATTAGACCTGATTTGCAATATTAATAACAGCTACTGTATTATCCCAAGGTATAAATTTCTAGTCCTTCCCAGTATGTACTCCCTGGGAACTACAGTCCTGCTTCCTTTAAATAGGTAAACTACTTGGAAGACAAAGATCTAAACTTTGTGGCCAGGACCTGCTGCTGCTATATGCTGTCCATGTGACTGGAACCCTGGAAGCCTTCCTGGGAAACCTTAGGACCATACCACCATGTCACCTAAACCAGACCCAACTTGCCCCCACCCTAAGCACCCCACTTCACCAGGCTCACTTCCCAATACCTGTGTTACTCTAATGAATACATTTTGGATTTTTCCCCCCACCACTCAATGTATACATCATGCCTTGCAACTGGATTTCCATTATATGAAAGAAGTGGTGTCAAATTGACACTGATGGTCACATCTCATCCTATCTTGTGATTTCGCACAGCCTTATTCTGATATAGCCAGAGACAACTAGATTTGATGTACTTTGCTGAATTTCTTCAAATCCAGGCTGGTTTCATTTTGCTTGCCCAAGACCCATTCAACAGATAACGATCACTTACTTAGTAACAGAATTCTTGAAGAGTAACAACCTTTCTCCTTAGTAAAATGCTAATATTCTCAACCTATAACATTTCAAACTATAAAGAATATTTTACATAATTTTTACTGTTATGATTGCAGGGACATTAACTATAACTACAGAGACATGTGAATATTACAAAATCCCTAGCAAAATCGATTCATTTTTTATTGACTCACAGGATATATGTAATTCCTGCTCACTATGAATCTAAGTTCTTTGAGATACTCAGTTTTTTTTAAAGATTTATTTATTTGAGACAGAGGTGGAGAGAGTGCAGGTTCACACTCAAGCAGGGGGAGGGGCAGAGGGACAGAAAGGCAGAGAGAGAATCTCCAGCAGACTCCCCGCCACTATCTATTCGGCTTCAAGCCAGAAATCTTAAAGTCATCTATTGCATAATGGATTCCATCACCCTTTGCATGCAATACATCATCAAGTAATTGTTGCGCCTTTTCCATGATGACCTGAGCTGAAATCAAGAGTTGGATGCTTAACCAACTGAGCCATGCAGGCACCCCGAGATATTCAACTTCTTAACTGCATTACTACTATAATTAAACTAAGAGCTCTTTTTATTTTTTTTAAAGATTTATTTATTTATTTATTTGACAGAGAGAGAGACAGAGAGAGAGAGAGCACAAGCAGGGGAAGCAGCAAGCAGAGGGAGAGGGAGAAGCAGGCTCCCCGCTGAGCAGGGAGCCCAATGCGGGGCTCTATCCCAGGACCCTGGGATCATGACCTGAGCCAAAGGCAGCCGCTTAACCGACTGAACCACCCAGGCACCCCTAAGTACTCTTTTTAAACAATATTTTGATGCATGATGACAGTAATTTTTATCTAAGTTTAATTTTATAATTTCATTTTTAAAAATACTTAAATTTATATTACCTTGTAATTGGTGTTCTTTAAAATGTCAGCTTCACAAGATCGTTCACAATCTAGATAACTGCAAATAGTCTGCTTCATTATATTATTTTCTGTTGTCTTGATAAAATCATTAAGAAGATCCTAGATTTTAAAAATTAAAAAAATCTCATGAATTATTAGTAACAAGACGCCAACACTTCCAATATTTTACCTTAAATAATATGTCCATTTTATTATCTCCCGTTTTGAAGGCATTGTATGTTTTTTAAAATAAAAAAACAGTAATAGAACATATTTTCCTCATTCAAAGTAAACAATATATGGGAAGGCCCTAAATTAGAAATACTGGGTTTATTACTGAACATAAACATGGAGAAAGGAAAAAAGTCTATGTCTGAAGCTGTACCTCTCTTCACCATCCCAACTCATAGCATAACACCTGGCATGTTCCTATTAAAAACTACTTCCTATTAAAAACTATCATACACACACACACACACATCACGGGAGCCCAGGAGGATCTGCTAGAACTGGTCCCCAAAACACCATATTGGCAGTGGGATTCCTGGAGTGGTGCAATATGCCACTCACTGCCATTATGGATAGACGTAGCATACAGAAATATGCTTCCAATGTTCAGAGTTATAACTTGGAATGCAATTACCTATTTTCAAATGCTGATTAAACGTAGGTGAAACACATTATGAACTCTATGTTAAGCAGGTCCTTAGACCAGGTCCTTAAAACTTATCCCTTAGAAAGAGAGTATTACAAGATTTCAAATAGTATTTCTAATATACTGAGAATATACAACATGACAAATAAGCTCCTATAGACTGTTTGATAAATCTAGTCACCATTCATAACATTCCTTTGATGGCATTCAGAATTTTAAATTGATAGCTGATACTGAAGAACAAAGATGTTTTGACCAAGTCAACTAAAATGTTTTAAATATCAAGATAAGAGAGAAAGGCATTTAAGGACCTGTCATATGAAGGTAGTATATTCTGTCAGCATAGCCAATAGCCAAGTGGAAATGCAGAAAAAAGAAATAGGCTCACAGAATGTATATAACTACTGCAGTTTCACAGATCTCAAACTTAATAGTTCAATACTGATCTACTGACACACCCACCAAATATATGCCACATATATACATAAGCCTATATGCAGCTATATGAGTATATTTATCTGTGTTCTCCATTTTCTCTACCCTGCCCCTTGTCTTCTTTAGAACACTAACTACAATTTGTAACTATTAGTTTTTTTTTTTTTTCCTTTTTTAATTCTTTTGTTCCTTGTTCTTTACTCCTTATGTCTTGCCTCTAGTTTTTGGCATTCATTCATTCAACATATTTACTGAGTGCCTGTTATAAGCCAGGTTGTTATGAAAGTTAAGGGATGTTATGGATGTTAAGGAGAAAGCAGTAAACTTAGCAGGTCCATGGGACTTACACCAATATCATCTACCACTATCTATTCAGCTCCAAGCCAGAAATCTTAAAGTCATCTATGGCATAAGGGATTCCAACACCCTTTGCACGCAATACATCATCAAGTAATTGTTGCGTCTTTTCCCAAAATACATTGCAAATTCTTCCATTTCTATCTCCATTGCTAACACTCTGTTTTACCTAGATTATTAGCTGTAATAGCTGTCTAACTGGTGCCCCCCTTCCCCACCTACTCTGCTCCAAGGTATTCTCTATACAGAAGCAAAAAATGTTAGTTCCTTGCTTAAAACCCTTCAATGGCTTCCCACAGTACCTAAAATAAAGTCTTAACCCTTACCATGGACGGACTGCAAGGTTCTGCAGAACGTGCAGAATCTAAATTCAGTGTATCTAGCCATCTCTTTGAATTCATCTCTAGCTTGCTCATTATAAAATTCATATGGTTTTATTTTTTCAGTTCTTCAAACTTGTGTGTCAAGGCCTAAGGGCTTTCCCACACTCTTTTCCATTTACCTAGAATACTCTTCCCCAAGTCTTTACAGAGCTAGTTCTATTCTCAACCTTCTGGTTCCCACTTAAATATCACCTCCCAGAGAGGCACACATGCATATGTGCATCTATACATATAGATAGGTATATACAGGTATATGAGATACAGTGTGTATCTGTTCCCTATTTCTCATTTTATTATAATTTGATTATATCATTCCAGTGTTTAAAAGTCTTCAGGGGTTTCATATTAACTTCAAGAAAGGGTCTGAACCCCATACTTGGCTTATATAAGGCCTTCCAGGATCTGGCTGACATTTACCTCTGATATATTATGCATTCATGAAACAAAAACAGACTGTCATTTAAAAAAAAGGAACATTCGTAACAACAGAAACTCTTGGTAGATAACAGCTGAAATAATCATTAAAATTAAAAATTCAATAAAAGGATAGGAACAAGGGTAATGTTAAAAATAACCATATGAAAGGACACTACCCTGCTATATCCCCCCACAGGATGAGTTTATCTAAGGGGATATATGAAGATAGGAGCAAATGGGGCAGGGTAGGCCTTTGGTAGAACTCACCTAGGATAAAGGGGTACAGGCCAGCCCTCTAAATGCCCTAAAGAAACTAATCACAATGTCTGGGAAGCAAAACTTTTGGTGGGGTACCAGGCACCAATCATAACAGATTAAGAACATGCTGGCCTACAGCCACAACAGGGTCACTGAAGCACTCTGCCCTACCAGACATTAAACCTTTATTGTATTTTAAAGAAGTACAGGGAGGGAGGGCTGGTGGAAAGTCCAAAGCAGCTGGAATGGTGGCTGGGTGCCCAAGAAACCCATGGCAGCAACTGTTTTTGAAATAGTACATAAATATTTTAACATTATAACAACTAATATGATAGCACTAGTGTGCACTGGTTGATTATCAGGCCTACGCAGAAAGTTACAGTTGAGAAAAATCTCCTAGAAAATAAAACAAAAAGATAAAATGTAATAAATAGGGGAAAAAACAAGAAAATCATAGATTTAGTCAAAGATATCAAGTATCTGAATAACAAACATTTCATAAATAAAATGAAAAAATCTAATAAATTTTTTGAATGTCCCAGAACATTTTCAAAACAGCTCAGAACACTAGGGAACACAGAATATCCTAAAAACTCCCAGAAAGAAAAAAAAAAATAAAACAGGTTATAAGCAAAAGATTGAGAATCAGAACATCAGATTTCTCAAAAGTAATACTGGAAGCAAGGAGATAACAGACACTCTGAAAACATGAAGGAAAATAATTTACAACCTACAATTCTATGCCCAGGCAAGACATAAATAAAGTGTGCAAAAAATAAATTATTTTGAAGACTTGAAAGGTCTCAAAAAATTTACCTCCCAGTCATACCCTTCTCTAAGAAGCTGCTGAATGAGTTGTAACACCAGAACAAGGAGTAAACCTAAAATAGAAAAACTTGAGATCTAAGAAACAGAGGATTCTACATAGAAGTGAAGGTTAATCCAAGGAATAAAAGAAAACCCTAAAGCAAATTTAATAAAAATGTATAACTATTGGTAGGATGGGGAAAGAGAAGCTTATGTATAAAGGGGATGTATAAGAGAGCTAATAAACCCTCCTCATCTGCCACAGTGGGAAGTCAAAAGATAATATCTAAAATGGAGAAATATTATAAAAAGCAGTACACATCTTTTCAAAAGATACAGATATATCAAAGAAATATGCCTAGAGAGCTGGAAGAAGGTGTCTCTAGTTAGGAACTACAATCAGAGATGATGGACCACAGACTGTTAATGTTAAGTCTTTTAATATTATTTAACAAACTTTAATATTATTTAACAAACTATTATTTTGCTGGAAACAAAAATTCACTAAAAATGTTTGGATAATAAAGAAAAATATTTTAAAAGGAGGAGGAAAAAGAGAAAACTAAGACCAAGTAGGGACTGCTTTAGGCAAGCACAAAAGTTTAATGTTAAAAATAATATATAAAATCATTATTAAGTCTAGGTTTAAAGTCATGTGATTTTCCTGACAAATGCCAAAGTGTTTGCTTATTCTACTGATTACTGAGAGAGCTATGTTAAAATAGTACTCTGTGATTGAAGAGTTTTCTATCTCTCCTTCTAGTGTTACCAGTTTTTGTCCCATATATTTTGAAGCTATATTTTTAGGTTTATACAATTTGAGTTGCTATAGCTTCCAAGAAAACCGAATTTTGTATTTTTTCAAAACATCTGCTTTGAGGAATGGATTTGGCTTTCAACTCAGCCAATATATAAGGATCTAGAAAGGTTTAAAGTAAAAGTCTGGAAAGAGATCATTCAAACACTACGAGAAACCTACTTTAGCTATTTTCATACTAAACTAATTAAAAAGTTACTTTAATATGGCTTAAAAGATGGATAAAAATTACCGCAAAATTAAGAATACCAAGAAGGTGTGAGGAAATGGAAACTCTCATACTTCATCTTAAGAATACAAACTGGTGGGGTGCCTGGTTGGCTCAGTCGGTTAAGCATCTGACTCTTGATTTCGGGTCTAGTCATGATCTCAGGGTCATGAGATCAAGCCCCGAGCCCCATGTGAGACTCCTTGCTCAGTGCAAAGTCTGCTTGAGATTCTCTCCCTCTCCCTTTGCCCCTCCCCCAGGTCATACGTGCACACGCATGTGTGCCCTCTTTCTCCCTCTAAAAAAAAAAGAAAAAAAGAACACAAACTGGTACAAACTTTGAAAAGAAATATGAAGATATATATCAACAACTTTACAAATGTGTAAATACTTGATTCACAATTCCACCTTTAGAAATTTGTCCTATTGGAATTATGTGGGAAATGCACAAAGATCACTTTACATAATAGTGAAAAACTGGAATGTTTAGGATAAACTAAATGTTCAATAGCAGGAAACTGGTTACACAAATTAAAGCACAGTTACATGATGAACCATGAAAAAAAATCATACTGTACAATAACCTAACTACCGGGAAATTCACAGTATGTATTTCCAAACTACACATCAATGTGCATAACATCATTCCAATTTACTAAAAATAAAAGGTACAAGTGTTTATACATGTGTGTCTGGAAAGACATAAATGAAAATACTAATAGTTTCTCCATTTGAATATGGATGATTTTATCTTTGAGCACTTTTATATCTTTCAAGTTTTCTGAAATAAGTTTTTCAAGTTATCTTAGTACTTTTTAAATTTAAATCAACAACAAAATAATGGTAAATATAATTAGTAAAAAGAATTAACTATTACATTTAGCTCTAGCCATGTGAAGTACTGGACTAGTATAGCCTTTTTTTTTTTATTCTTATGTTAATCCCCATACATTACATCATTAGTTTTAAAGATTTTTTTTTTTTTTATTTATTTGACAGAGAGAGACACAGCAAGAGAGGGAACACAAGCAGGGGGAGTGGGAGAGGGAGAAGCAGGCTCCCCGCAGAGCAGGGAGCCCGATGCGGGACCCGATCCCAGGACTCTGGGATCATGACCTGAGCTGAAGGCAGTCGCTTAACCAACTGAGCCACCCAGGCGCCCTACATCATTAGTTTTAGATGAAGTGTTCCATGATTCATTGTGCATAACACCCAGTGCTCCATGCAGAATGTGCCCTCCTCAATACCCACCACCATGCTAACCCATCCTCCCACCCCCCCTCCCCTCTAGAACCCTCAGTTTGTTTTTCAGAGTCCATCGTCTCTCATGGTTCGTCTACCCCTCCGATTTCCCCTGCTGGACTAGTATAGCTTTTAATCTTGTTTGTATATATTAACAAATCTTGTTATTTGCTAACCCAGCCACCTCACTTCTCTCCGTGCTGAATCTTACATTCTGCACTAGGTAATGGAATCAATGTTGTTTCTTATATAAAAAGCTAATTTCCAACAAAAGAATGTGCTTGCTATAGAATATGACAAAGTTAGAACAGACCACACTTCATCAAAAATGATTCTGATTAGTCACAGATGAAATGTTCTTAAACAATTTCTTACTTTAAAAGTTGTAGGTAAATCTTCATCTTCTGTAGGATCTATGTCAAACCAATGATCATTTGTATCTCCTATTTCTTGTAAGCTTTTATGAAATTCTAGCAGTCCTCCATTATATCTGCAAGGCATTTTAAAATAAGGTTAGTTTGAAAGGGACTCTAACTAGATAGTTTACCAGTAAGACAATAAGCAACCCCTTTTTTTTTTTTTTTTTGTGGTAAGTAGGGTGGTGATAACCTCTGGCATGCTATAGAAATACAAATGCTAGGACTCTCACCTGTGGTAGATTGGGATGAAATACAGGTGGAAGGGGAGGCAATAGATTATGTAGTAGCTCAAGCTTGAACAGTATGGGGGCCATGGTAATTAAAGGGATTGTAGAGTTGGTTGGCTTTTGTCTACTGTCTTGGAAGCCTTGAAGAAAGAGAATGACAGGCACAGGTCAGCCAACTGTTGACTCAGGGCACACTGTGAAAGACAGAGGACTCTATGGCAGCATTTAAAAAGGCTCTCATCTCCTACAGTCATAAAGATAATCTGTACTGAAAAATCAGGCCAGATTTAATCACAAGGTGAAACAAACTGCAAAAGAGACCAAATGCACCTCCTTGACAGGACTATTACCAATTCAGGACACTCTGTGAAAGCTAAAAGGTCTCTATGGTAACATTTTAAAAAACCTTTATCAAGACTAATCTTGTAAGGGCAGACTGTGCTGAAAATGAGGCCCAGTATTTAATCACAAGGGTAGAACAACAGCAGAGACTAAAAGCACTGCCTCAGCATGACTGTTATGCTAGAATCAGGGCTTTGATAGGAAACAAGTAGACCCTGAGATCTGAAATGGGGACATTTAAATGAAACCTCTAAATTGTCCTGAACCCTCTGGCTGACAAGGACCCCTTTTTTTTGCTAGAGGAGTACAGAATCCCTTTACTGACCAAGCCAAAATATCATCTAAGGTGTATATATCAAAAGATGATGCCCTTCCTTCCAAGATCCTCTCCTATCTCTTCTCATTGCTCACAGACCAATAACTCTAGGATCGGGTATAAGCAGAGCCCAAGTGGGAAAATAGAGTCCCTGCCCCTAAAGGAAAAGCTGATTCACCACAAGAACTGCAGAACTTGAGAAGTATATACTGGCAGGAACACATGTGGGAGTGGATCTTAAGAGTGCCAAACCAACACACAGACACAGCTGCATAGGGAAGTGTATGCTGATATGGGATGACTCCTCCATAGTTCAAGATTTACTTTCCTAGCAAGGACACCTGAGCCACCTGAGCCAACATGCTGCTGAGGCTACGTCAAGCTTGGATCCAACAATGGCTTACAGTAATTGAGGTGGAGATGCTGGAAATTTTTTGGCAAGGTATTGAAGAAAGCTCAGGGAGATAAGGATGTTAGAATGGACTTCCTACACAAGACCAAAGAAGCCACCACTAGACAAGGCTCCCTGGAAAGGCCCAGAAGACACTCCATCCATTAAAGCAGTTAAGAAATACACAGTGAGAAAGGCACCAGTGTCTTTGAGCAGCTCAGTGGTAACTGTTCTCTGTAGGCCAAGGATGAAAGTAAATGATGCTATCATGTGACTGGGCTTTCTGGTATCAGTGATACGGAAAACAGATTCTCTCCAATGCCCAACGGTAAAGAGACTAAAGAGTAGTTCACACATCTGAGGGAAGGACAGCAGTATACATTCTTTGTCTTGTCTCACAGCTATGTGAATTCTCTTTACGATATAGACTAAAGAGATTCTGACCATCCTGAAATTCTGCAAAACATCACACTGGCCCACTATATTGATGACATCATGCTAGTAAATGGGAAGCAGGAAGTCTTCTGGGTAAAACAAGTAAAAAACAAGCATGCCAGAGGATAGAAGATAAACCTTACAAGAGAATCAGGTAACTCCCACAGAGGTGACTCTTTTAGGAATCCCATGGTTGGGCCCAGCAGTAATCTTGCATAAGGATTGGCACAGCTGCCAAATTCATCTTTCAAAAGTCTCAGCCACACATTATTTCCTCAGGAAGACTTCTGATTCCCAGAACTGGACTGGGTATCCAGTGAAGACTATTTAATTATTTATTGCATTTTCCTTCATAGCTCTTTATCATATTTCATAATTATTTGTGTAACTGATTATTTGATTAAGGTCTATAAACTTCACTATACTATCAGTTACATGAAGACAGGAACTGTCTATTTTGCAAACTATCATATCCCCAACACTTAGCACACACAATCTCTAGAATATACTACATTCTTAGCAAATAAAATCAATAAATTATGCTACAAAAGCTAAGGATCTCCATATAGGAAGTAAATAGATAGTCTGCACAATTTCACTAAATGTGTAATCCCCAGTATTTCCCAAACCCAGCACCTGGACCCTTTCAATGCTTTAGAAGCTCATTTATACCTTAAACATCTATTCCCACTGGTGACAGTATTAATAACTATAACCATCATTTATTTATTAAACCTAGCATTTTTGTGTTCTGAGCACTTATTTAATCATCTGCAACATCCTTATAAGGTAGGCACTATTATTAGTTCCATTTTACAGGTAAGAAAAAATAAGGCTGAGTAACATTACATTTCTCAGGGTCATAGATAGGGTACATGGCAGAAAATGTATTTAAACCCAGGTCTGTCAGACTCCAAAGCCTATGTTCCTCATGTCTTTGCTACACTGCCTTTTATTGCCATGAACTGTTAAGTTTGATATTTAAATATTCTCAAATACATGAAATAAATTATTACCTATAGGAACAGGTGAAGAAGAACCAGTAGAGCACAAATGTCATGATATCTGGTATACTATAAAAACTTTATCCCATTTCACAATGCTAAAAGTTGAAAGGCAAGATCTGCCCGTTTATTAAAATCCTTACCTCTTCTGAGCACAACGAAGCAAACCACGTCCAAAATAAACTAAAGACATAAAGTTCTCACAAATTTCATTCTCTTGGATCACCATCTTCATCACTAGAAATTTATTCTCTGCTTCTGTGTAATCCTGTAGTAACATAAAACTAGGTTTGGCTGATATAAAAAGCATTTGTTTTCTTTTACAATAATTATTTTCCAAACTGGAGAAGTCGGAGCAGCTTTCATATTGATACAGTCATGTAGTCATTTATTCACATCTCTAACCCTAGCACCTGTGATCACACAATGTACTCAGTGATTCAAATACTTATTTACAAAAGAACTTTGATCTTTAGCCAACGTTTCAAAATGAACATTTAGAGAATTTCCAAAATCAACCTTTTGTCAAAATGAAGTCAGTGAGTGTAAGAAGATTTACAAGGGACAAATAACACATGCTACATACCTCTTTCTTTCCTCTTTCAGTAAGTGCTACTCCATACAAAAACAGTAATGTCAAATAATAACCAATATTAATCTGATGTGCCTAAAAGAAAAAAAAATATCTGGTTATTTAGACTAAGCTACTTTTCAGTATACCAAGCTTAATTAAATATCCTAGGCCTATCAAAAAAAAAAAATGAAATCTTACCATTTGCAACAACATGGATGGAACTAGAGGGTATTACACTAAGTGAAATAAGTCAATCAGAGAAAGATAATAGTCATATGATTTCACTCATATGTGGAATTTAAGAAACAAGAAGAGAATCATAGGGGAAGGGAGGGAAAAAGAAAAGACAAAATCAGAGTGGGAGACAAACCATAAGAGACTCTTAACTATAGGAAACAGACTGAAGGTTGTTGGAGCGGAGGTGGGTGGGGGGATGGGGTAACTAGGTGATGGGCATTAAGGAGGGCACTTGATGTAATGAGCACTGAGTGTTATATGCATCTGATTAATCACTGACCTCTACTTCTGAAACTAATAATACACTATATGTTAATTAATTGAATAAAAAATAAATATTTTAAGCCTACTTAGTAATTATTAAAAATAGTAAAAATTATCATTATATTGTCAATCATCTAGTAAGAACAACAGCAAATACATTTCAGATGTATTTGACAATTTGACCCTGAAGAAAAAGGATAGTTGATAATCTCGAAATAAAACATTAGAGTTTGATTAAAGAAAATGGAAGCCATCAGGATTTATTGTCTCCTTCCCCCTCCCACCCCCACATGCTACAAATGGCTAAGATCTCCATACAGAAGTAGTAATGAGTACAACTATATTCTGAGTACCCTGAGTCCTTCTGAATATGGGGGTGGGTCTTGGAGACTCCAGACCCAACACCCACTGTACGAATGCCAACTTCCTAGTTTTGATAACATAAATTGTTATGTAACCTGTAACTACTGAGGAAAACTGAGTGAAGGGTATGCCAAGACCTCTCTGCACTTTTGTATTCTATAGCTATATTTTTGCAACTTCTGTGCATCTAAAATTACCTCAAAAAGTTTAAAAATTGTCCATGAAGAAAATTATACATTCTGTTCATAAGCTCTCTACTAACTGAAAATCATAACTGTATCTTTTGTCACATTAACTTTTTACAATGAGACTGTCCCATACTATAAACAAGATTTTTTTTCAAGTACACAGGGATGATAAGCATCTACAGGATATAAGTTTTCTTCTTTACTGATCTAACTGTATTCTCTTACCTAGCAGAGTTCTCATGGCCAACAGTACACATTTATGAGGTAACTGGCTGGAGTTAGAAGTTTGGCTTCAAATTGATCTCAGTGGAAATAGACATGTGTATTTGCTCTCAATGAACCCATGTAACTAACATCTAACTGGTTTCCATCTTAAAATTCCCATCTTTGCAGAGATGGTAAAATGCAGTTCACAGAATAGACACTTAACACAAGACTACATGGGTTTGTATCCTGACTCCACTACTTACTACCTGATGAATTAAGCAAGTTGTTTAACCTCTATGCTTGTTTCAAATCTATAAAATGGGAATAATGAGGTGGAGTGCTTTCAAAGCGTAAATGAGCTAATCCTTACAAAAAGTGTCTGTCATATAGCAAACATTAAAGAAGTGTAAACTATTATTTTGTAACTTAAAAAAAAACTGGCTTCATAAATAATATGACTGAGCCTTTGGCTCATACAACCCTAAAAAAGAACACTTTGAGGATAAAATGTGGAATTGTTGTAATGCTACAATTACAAGTACAAGGTAAAGAACTCAGGAATTCAGAGATATAGGCAGTACATTTCTAACCAGTATGCTCTGCCCTTTCCTTCCCACCTTCCCCCCCACCAATAGCAGAGATTATTCCAAGTATTGGAACTAAATGGATATAGAGATATTATTGACAACTGTCCCCTGCCCTCACGCCACCTCCTACAACGAAGTTGCCCCACGTATCCTCGGCAGTCTTGAGGAACAGGGAGATACAGCAGTAGGCTGCTCTGATCATGACAATTCCAATTCTGCTCAACAATGCTACCAAGAGAGGGATCTCCTCCATTTCCTTATGTAAGACTCATTTTTGAAGTAATGCCTAAATACAGCAGACTAAACAGTCAGCATCTGTTAATGTTGATTTTATATTCATTTATTTTACTGCTTGGCAACCTGGTTAATGGGAGAAAGAGATCTTTAGCATCCCAGAAGTTTTTGGGAATACTTGTTAATGTAAACTCCCTTTTGTTACCTCTTTGACTCCATGTAGAACTCCTTTAGGGTGGTATATATCACCGCTTAGAACCCTCATCCTGAGAGTACTAAACAAAGATGATTTCTCCACTTCCTTGTACATCTTAGGGATTTGGTGTCTTTGGCTACCTTGGTTGGTACCTAGGTAGTAGTCCTTTCTTGAAGATAACTCTAATCCATCTTCTACATGTGTGCGAAACTTAGTTTACTTTACGAATCCAAAGCATTCAAAGAACTGATTTTTTCCTTTTACTGTCCTATACTATTGGTTCTGATTTTTGATGCCAGTTTCACTTTTCCTTAGGTTTTCTATTTATTTCTAAAGTATCATTTGATACTGAACATATTAAGCATATCTTGTCAATTTTATCTCACATGAGTACTCATTAACAGATAACAGAAGTTCCAATTTTTACAAATATAGAAATATCAGGAGTTGATTAATAACTAGGAGGAAAGGAAGGAGTAATTTCTGAAGTTTATAACTCTCCGTTTCAAATGGGAAAGCCCGTGTTTACTAGTTCAAGTTTCTCTTCATTTAAGATGAACAATTTTATGGTAGGGAAGGGGACTAGATTCGGCTCATTACAGAGATGCAGTCATAAAGTACAAGACACAGGAAGGAAATCAATTTATGCATACCTTTTTTCCAGAGGTAAAAGGAAAATACAAATTGGTCTATACCTTAAAACAAGGATTGCACTGGCTACCCTCTCATTGGAAAATGTTGTCCAAGTCCACTATTTCAAACTTTCAAACACTTACAGTATAATTAGTGGCCTGAATGTTCCTAAGCGCTGCTTCCAGTTGTGTTATCAAGAAACGTAAAGTCAGAACAGGAACAATTTCCTCCCCATTCTGGCTGTTAGCTGCAACTTCTCTCTGTGGAAATAATTTGGTCAAAAATTTCTTTAACTTAAAGCAAATATCTACATACATTTTTATTATACAAGTAATACACGCTAGTCGTAGAAAATCTGGAAATGATTTTTTAAAACTCCACACTATCGGGGCACCTGTGTGGCTCAGCTGGTTGAGCATCCAACTTTTGATTTTGGCTCAGGTCATGATCTCAGGGGTTGTGGGATTAAGCCCCAAGTTGGGCTCCTCGCTCAGCGGGGAGTCTGCTTCTCTCTCTCTCCCTTTCCCCCTCCCCACTTTCTCTCTAAAATAAATAATCAAATAAATAAATAAATAAAAATAAAAATCTATACCACCCAGATACAACTGTTCTCTCATTTGTTTGATTTTGAGTAGTCTGACAAATCTTTGTAACTATTTCCTCAAAACACTTAAACAGCATTCCTATGCCTGCCAAGAGTTGGCCACATCCACTCCTACTTTAGAGGAAAGTGGTAATCTCAGTTTATTCTCATACTTTCTGTTCTCTAAGCATGGCTAAAATTTTCCTTCCAGCCCTGACCTGTAAGAATGCTGACTTAATTCCAACACCAGGGCAAGGCATCTTAAGCTGCAATCTGATTGGAACAAAACTAATATAGGATTTATTATACACCATACTTTGTTATTTATATGGATGAAATGAAAAGGAGGACTATGTCTTATCTTTGTGTCCATTTCTCAGTGCCTTGTACCTACAAGTGCTTCACTTAAATTCCATTATGTGTTTAACAATGTATTATCTGTGTGGAAAGTTTAACCTACACTTTCTTAACATGGTTTCTTATATACAATACTTCGTTTTTCTCCTAGATAGCTAGATACTTTGTCTCCCCAGCACTCAGTTAATGAACCTCTTCTCCATCAACACATACATTCCCTAAAGTAATCCACTGTCATGTTTTTAAATAATGTTTTTAGGGCGCCTGGGTGGCTCAGTTGGTTAGGCGACTGCCTTCGGCTCAGGTCATGATCCTGGAGTCCCTGGATCGAGTCCCGCATCGGGCTCCCTGCTCGGCGGGGAGTCTGCTTCTCCCTCTCCCACTCCCCCTGCTTGTGTTCCCTCTCTCGCTGTGTCTTTCTCTGTCAAATAAATAAATAAAATCTTTAAAAAAAAAAATAAAATAAATAAAAAAATAAAAAAATAAATAAATAATGTTTTTAAATAATGTCTACTTGGACAGTTTCCAAGTTTGTATTTCCAGCTCAGAACTATCACTTGAATTCCAGACTCATTTACCCAACCAGTTACTCAACAGTAACTCTTGAATTTAAGTAAGCATATAAAACCTAACACTGAAGTTCCACCTCCTTTAGAACTAAAAAAGCTGAAGAAGATATAAAAACTGTTTTTTGAAAGCAACAGAAAGCTACCAAGGCATTGAAAATCTCTGGGGCCAACATTCAGAGAGAAGGAAAGCCTAGAGACATGAGATTGACTTTTGTAGCCACTTTTCTCCTTAAGGCAATTGCCATTTTCAGTTGTGGCTGAGAAGCTGGGATGCTAGGCAGTTTTTAGCCAACTTACAAAGCTGGGGGGAAAAACAGAATGCATTACCTATCAAGGATGAGGGACCCTGGAAAACACTTCATCCTTTTGTTGGGACTTTGAAGAAATATACCCTTAAGAGTAAGAGTGTCAGTTTTGGTTCCAGCTTGAATGCAAGTAGTTTATTTGGGAGGTGCAGAGAACAATGGTAGGGGAATAGAGATGTGATACAGGGAAGGGAAAACAGGCTTTAAATTGATAGGTATGTTATTTTTTTTTTTTTTTAAGAGAGGGAAGTGGGGGTCAGGGGGAGAGGAAGAGAGAGAATCTTAAGCAGGCTCCATGCCCATCATGGAGCCTGATACACAGCTCGATTTCACAACCCTGAGATCATGACCTGAGTCGAAATCCAGAGTCAGACACTTAACTGACTGAGTCATCCAGGTACCCCACAGGGTGTGTTATTTAGTTATCCACAATGGGTGGCTGGATACACAACAGAGCAACTCAGTAAAACAGCGAAAAACACAAGCCTCAGTATTATTCAACTCCAAGGGAGAGAAAACTGGGATATTTGCAGAACAACTCCCAAGGCTTATTGACTGAGTGGTGATGGGGTGATGCAGGAGTATTAATTCCTTGGGACTTCCGAACTGCCATGAGAAGTACAGGTCTTCTGTAGTTCCAGGGGGAAAAAAAGCCTTAAGGCATAGAGAAATAGACATTGAAAACTGGAAATTGTCCAGAGCATACTGAAATAAGAGGCCAAGGGGCCAAGGGTTATGTGCAGGGCACTGATAGTATCTACTACAAAAGGTAAAGCATAAATAGACCCTTCTTCACAAAACAGAAGCTTAGAATCACCTCAATCCCCAGTTGAATTAAGTGATCTGCTAGAAAAGCACATTACTAAACAAAAGCTTTGTCCAGTTAAGGAAGGTTGCTCTAAACCAACTCAGGCAGCCACTGCAAGTAGCAGAATTCTCTATTATCCTTTAGATGACTATGGAATTAGTTTTGATGTTTTCATGTTCATTCATGATTTGGGTTATCTTTGCCTTTTTAAGATTCTTACCAGGAATTTATCAATTTTATAAAACAAGTTTTGGCTTTATTGACTTTCTCTATTTTATTTTCTTATTCTATTTCAATAGACAGATATCTTTACTATTTCCTTCTTTTGACTTTGTTTTTAATTTGCTGTTCTTCCATTAATCTCCTGAACTTTATGTTTAGATGACTGATACTCAAATTTGCTTTTTCTAATATTTGCATTTCAAGCTATATTTTTTGAAGCACATATTTTACTTATAACACAAGCTTTGATATATATTTTTTATTCAGTTCAAAAATTTATCTAATTTCCACTGTCATTTCTTTTCTTACCCATGGGTATACCTAGAGGTACATCTTAAGAACAGTGATTTTTTAAGTTTATCTTTCTGTATTGATTTCTAGTGGTTAGAGAACACGCTCTACATGTTATGATTCTTTGAAATTTGATGAGACTTGCTTTGTGACTAGCACATGGTAAATTTTTGTAAATGTTCTGTGTGCACTTAAAAAGTATATATATTCTGCCACTGCAGAATGGGTGTAGTGTTTTGTGTTTGTATGTGTGTGTATGTGAATTAGATCAAGTTTGCTTTGGTTCCACTAATTTTGTGTTCATGTTGTATCACTTATTAAGAGATCATGTTAAAATCTCCTACTGGGATTCTTAATTTGTCCAATTCCCCTTTAGTATTATCAATGTTGTCATCTTATACATAACAGTTCTGTATGCATTTGGGTCGACTTCTGGAATTTCTCTTCTATTTTCTAGACTTGTCCATAGAGTCAATAGCAAGTAATACAATCTTGTAGTTATGAGAGCTTCATAGTAAGTTTTAATATCTAAGTGGGCAAATTCCCAGCCCTTCTCCCCTACACTTCTCTTTTATAATTTTCTTGGCTAGCCTTCCTTTTATTTCCCATCTAAACTTTAGGATTAGCTTTCAGTAATAACAACTCCAAAAACCCTTTTGTCACTTTTTGATATGTGATATTTACAAATTTTAATTTAGGGAAAATTGACAGCTTTATCACACTGTATCTTCCTACGTGTATTGCTTTCTATTTGGTCTTCTTTTCTTACCTTTATTAGAGTTTTAGAAACCTTCATTTATAGTTTCAATATAGAGTATTGATTTCTAAACTTAATGTGAAGAAAATCAGTGTGTAGATACTTGCTAAAATGCAGACTCCCAGACCTACCTCCAGAGATTTTGATTCTTTAGGATTAGTATGGAGTTCAGATAGTCTCATGTAGGCGGCCTAGGAAAAACTTTGAGAAACACTAGTTTATATCTTGTATATTTCTTACGTGTTTTCCTAGGTATTTTACTTTTTTGGTTGCTAATATTCTTCTTTCATTTTTACCTTCTAATTGGCTATTGTTTGCATATAGGAAGGCTACTGATTTCTATTTCTTGTTGTTGTTGTTTCTGGGTAATTTCCAAAAGATAGGAGGGAAATAGTGGCATTATTCCACAGTTTCAAACCAGAATTCATACTGGTAAATTATCTCAGTTAAGGTTATAATTGTATGTAAAGTCTCTGGATATTTGTTTGAATTTTTAATCATAACCTATGGTGTTTTGCCCCCAACTAAAGGCTACAAAGAAATGAGAACATTTTCTTTAACTTTGAAAAACTCCATTCATTTAAGAACTGATACCCATCTTGTGCTGAAAGTTTCATAAATTATAAAAAAAAAACTAATTCCAAGACAGAAATCTACAATATATTCTCTAGAGTATTTATTTTACTCATAAATAAACAAGCTTTGGACATTGTTTTTATCTTACATTTTTTAAAAATTTGTCAACATTTTACAAATTAGAAAAACCAAAAGCAATCCCCTGTCCCAGGGTTGCATGTTATGGGTTATTAATAGAATAAGAATAAACACTAGACCTTATAGTCAACGGTGGCTTACTAGCTACTAACCCACATTACTACCATTATTCTTCAAAGACTAGCACCAACTAACTCTATTTAATAGAAGTCTACAGTCAAAGCGGACACCAGAGCCCTTCACAAAAAGTAAGATGGAGATTTCAAGACTTTAGCTGCACTGCTGTGGGAAGGAAGGGAGGGAGGGAGGAAAAGAGGGAAAGAGTCACTGTGAAATAATAAGAAATATATACATGGATATCTGTTTCTAGTTCCTGGTAATATTTGGTCTTTGATCCTGGTTCCTGACACTGAGTTCCTAAAACCCCTGGAATTTCTTGGGTGATAGGAGTATCTTTTGTTCTAATGAGGTGACTCTCAGTAGGCCCCTGGATAGGGGCTGGTCACCAGAAACACCAAGCCATGATTAGAAGCTTGGAGCTTTTAGCACTATCCCCCATTCCTAGAGGGGGAGGGGCTGGGCATTTAATTAATTATTGATCATGCTTATATGATGAAGCCTCCATAAAAATCCTTCAAGGATGGGGTTCAGAGAACTTCCAACTTAGTGAACACATCCAAATGCCAGAGAAGTGGCACACCCCAACTCCAGAGACAGATGCTTCTATACTTGGGACCCTTCCAGACCTTGCCCTATGTATCTCTTCATTTGGCTGTTTTTTAAATCCTTTACCATAGCCTTTATTATGTAATAAATTGGAAAATATTAAGTAAGTGTTTCCTGGAGCTCTGTGAGCTATACTAGCAAATTACTAAACCCAAGAAGGGGTCATAAGAACCTCAATCCATAGCCAGCTGGTCACAAGTATCGGGGACAAATGACTGTGTGTCTGAAGTCAGAGCAGATTTGTGGGACTGAGCCCTTAACTTCTGGGATCTGATACTAACTCTAGGTAGACAGTATCAGAATTGAATGGACTTGCTGGATACCCAGTTAGTGTAGGAGAACTGGTTGATGTGGGAATAAATCCACACATCTAGTGTCAGAAGTATCGTCAGTGTAGTAGTAGTGTGAGACTAAAGGAACATAGTATGTTTTCTCTGGACAGTCATATAGAAAGAGCTGTACTTCGACCCCAAAGAACAAATTATAATCTTACCTGCATAATTTGGAAGGAAAAATTTTCTTGTAAGAACTTCTTAACGTGAGGGACCACACCTTTTGGTAGAGTATTAATTGCATTCAATAATTTCTTCACTTCCAATAGTAAGTTAACAGGGACAAGATCAGTAGGTGTGTCCTTTTCTTGTTTACCCTAGAAGATAATATTAAAAATTTACACAATTATACATATTCTTATTACTCTAATATTAAGACCAGCCAAAATATTAAAAAAAAAAGAACAAAGAGTGGGGCCCCTGGGTGAGTCAGTCGGTTAAGTGTCCAACTCTTGATCTCAGCTCAGGTCTTGATCTCAAGGTCAGGAGTTTAAAGTCCCATATTGGGTTTCATGCTGGGCGTGGAGCCTACTTTAAAAAAAACAACAACAAAAAAAGTGCCTTTATATACTATAGGTAGATAACTGTGACAGAGCGATAGAAAATCCAAGTAAGAAAAAGACATTCTCGGGTGCCTGGGTGGCTCAGATGGTTAGGTGTTTGCCTTCGGCTCAGGTCATGACATCCAGGTCCTGGGATCAAGCCCCACATTAGGCTCCTGGCTGGCTCAGCGGGGAGTCTGCTTCTCCCTCTCCCTCTGCCTCTCCCCCCGCTTGTGTGTTCTCTGTCTCTCTCACTCAAATGAATAAATAAAATCTTAAAAAAATTTTTTTTAATTAAAAAAAGAAGAATAAGACGTTCTCTCTGCTTTCAAGGAACTTAAAACATAGCAGGAAATTTAAGACCAAAACTCAGGAAGCTTTAATATACAGAAGGCCATCATAAATTCATTTGGAAGTTATAAATTAAATATTCTAAAATAGGGATAATTATACCATTTTTAATAGGTAAATATCTAAATATTTAATATATTATATTTATATATTTAAGATATTAAAATAGGGAAATATCTACAATTTAAGGCTTAAATGTGAATTAGGCCTCAAAAAATGGTTGCCCTTGAGAAATACACAGAATGCATTGATCCACTTAAGGCATAAAAAATGCTAAGTTTAAAATATTACATAGATTAGTCTACATAATAATATGAAAGCTAGATCTAAGAGTACTTTTTACATACGTGACTGATGCTTTAGTTACTAAACACACAGCATACTGAAAATAAATAGAACTATAATAGTTTAAATTATAAACAAAGTAGTAAAACAGAATGACTCTTAATTCAGTCAGAGCTAAGTCATACTAATCTTGGGTCTACAGGAACTCATTCTTACGGACTTAATAAGCCATCATTAATGGCTAATCAATAGCTATATAGTCAAGTCCTGCTGGATTGTCTATTAACATTAGTTGTGAGGAATGGGTGGGCAATGGAGAGCACCTGGAACACATGGATGATGGACTTCCTTCAAACCTTAACAAGATACCACAGTTCCTATACCCTGTTTAAACTTTGGGAATATGAATAAGTTGATGCTGACCTCTGAAAATCAGAAAAGACAGCTTTTTATTATGGAGGCCATGTAAAGCTTGAGTCACTGAAAATGCCCTCGGGGCAGGGAGGGGGTGACTCTTTGACCATTAGTCAGGTCTAACGGACCGCAATTACCCAGGAAAGTGACTAGGAATCAATAAAGTCCAAAGTAGGACTATCTGCCTACTCTCCTCTTCTGGGTTTGAGTCTTAAATTAAGATTCCTCCATCCCCATCAATACCCAACAAATAACCTTACATTATATTTCATTATATGAAAATTATATCCAAAATGTAGGAAAGTGTTAATAGTTTGCTAAATCTCAGCAAAGGGTATATAAGTATTCATTTTATTATTCTTGAACTTTGCTGTAGGTTTGAAATTTTTCAGAAAGTTTACAAAAAACTAAAAAGCTTCCACAATGTAACTAGACAAACCCTTCAAAAGAATGACCACTGTCAGTAGTGCATACATTTCAAACTAACAGTCAGTTCTGCAGTCAAAAGTCACCACAAAATCCTAATGTTAATTACCAAACTGATACACAAGCAAGATTATGGCATGAATAAAAATTTTTAGTAGGATATACCATAAACTTCATGCTTATTAAATATTTTCATCTTATTATAAATACAATTTTTTAAGTTAGTGGTCATAAATTGTCTAAGTACAATTTTTTAAGCCAGTTATCAAAATATTTGATGCTCAATCCATTTCGCAAAATTAATTTAGCCTCTAAACCAAATTCAGGTCAAAGTTTTCACCTCCTTTGACTTCTGTATTTCCAATTCTATATTTAGAAATGTATTTTCTGGACCTAATCCTCCCTGGCTCAAGTGTACATCCCTATGTACATCTGCATATATTGTATTTTCTCTGCAACATTTTTTACAGTGATAACCTCATGCAGGTGAATATGACTATTTTATGTTTATGTATTTTCTCGTTACTAGATAACTTTTATAAAATTTATTTCAGTGAACACCAATAATCACATAAAACTATGTGTAAGGTTAAAATTGCACTAAAAAAATCCAAATAGCTCTTCATCCATCCTTCATTAAATATAAGCACATGTGATATTCATATATGTGTGTATATATACATATTTTTTAAGCTACCATAAAATATACTGTCACTGGCAATATAAACCTTATATTAATGCATACTTTATTATCTTTCATTTTGAACTGGAATTTCTAACAGTAAAGATGATAAAAACAGGAAAGAGAATTTCAAAACAACTCTGAAATTTACTAAATAAAATTCTGTGTGTGTGTTTTCTTGGTATGGGCATAGTTCTCATTTTGTTTGGATTTTGCTTTTAAAAGACAAGTAAGGGATTTCCTAAAATTGATTATTGTGATGTTTCTGGGCAAGTCAATTCAATCACCTACTAGTTTTAACTTAAAATGAGAATTCGTGCTTATAATAACAGAATTATCAATTATCAGAGAGATTTAATTATGACCATAATTTTACTTATGAAGGAGAGTCACCTCCAAATTCTTAACAGATAAATAAACTGACTAGATTTAGAATTACATTGCATATATAATTACTCATTACTAATTAATTAACAATTAATGAAAATTAACTCTTCTCTTACCAGTTGGTCAGTAGATTTTTCTACCTTATTCTTGATTTCTTCCTTAGTCTGCTCCTCCACAGTTGGATCCCTACTTTAAATGAAAAAGAAAAGTGTATTCAGGGTATCTCCTTACAAAGAACACAAATTGTAGTAGTAAAGAATCTAACAAGTGAATTTGTCTGAAAGTTCAAAAGTGTAAACAATGTGTTTCAAATAAAGACCGATAATAGTGGTAGGTATCATACCTTTAGGGACTCAAAGGGTAAAAGGTATGCTCTGCCCTTACTGGCTGGTGGTAAACAGAACAGCTGATATAAAAAACTTTTCTTGAACAGACACACGATATACCAAAATCATGGGAAAAAATTAACTTTATAGCAATGTAAAGGAAAAAGGGTCTTAAAAAGGCTGATGTTTTGTGTGTGTGCATGTGCATGCGTTTATGAAGGTAATAAAGGTTTGGAAAGGATCTATCTTATGCAGATCCTTTTATTTATTTTTTTTTTGTTTCAGGTTCCTGGACTTACAGTTATCCAGTTTTCCAAAATGATTTTTTTAAATTGAGAGAATATCATATTTAAAAATTAACTATTTTTGTAAAAAGGAATAACTTGACAAGTTTTGCTTCTGACATTGGCTTGAAATGTGAACATATGCAGTGTTACATACAGAACTAAAAAAATTATTTATAAAATTGCTTTTGCCTACATAAAGAACCATGATATAGGGCCCATAATATAAGAACCATAACATAGGATCATATAGGATTTATATGATCTTCTTAATTCTATACAATAGCAGAGATAAAACTGAGGTGAGAAACTTATATCAATGGATTTACTCAGCATTGTACTTTATAAAAATTATCCTATCTTACTTCACATTTATGTATTCATTTCCTAGACAATCATTTATCATCCACTATGTGCCTACTGATTTTATAAGGGGAAACTGGGACAGATAAATAGTATAGTATTATCCACACAGTGAAAGTTTCAACAAAAGGTGATTTATACACACAAACAATATTTCACAAGATGGTTCTCAGTGCTCTTTAAAATGTCATGGCAAAAGGGGCGCCTGGGTGGCTCAGTTGGTTAAGCGACTGCCTTCGGCTCAGGTCATGATCCTGGAGTCCCGGGATCGAGTCCCGCATCGGGCTCCCTGCTCGGCAGGGAGTCTGCTTCTCCCTCTGACCCTCCTCCCTCTCATGCTGTCTCTCATTCTCTCTGTCTCAAATAAATAAATAAAAAATCTTTAAAAAAAAAA
>NC_138369.1:143587688-143610638 GCF_054177405.1 Leptonychotes weddellii
AAAAAAAAAAAAAATAATAATAATATTTAATACAAACTAGGTAGATTAACAGTATCAAACCATGCTCCTGGTATATTAGAATAGTAGGTACATCCACAGTCATCTACGGCAGTCACTTTATACATTAAGATAATTGATGTCCAGAGAGGTTATATAACTTGTTTTTAAGTTATACACCTAGAAAGTAGCAAAGCTAGAACTAGACACAAGACTAGTATTTTTCTTTTGCTATTTTGCTACTTTTACCACCTATATGCTCTGTTCTGCTATTAGGAGCTGAAGTTCTGCTATAACGATATATCCTGAAATATACATAGCATATATACTAATGTTCCATTTTTTTTTAAAAGGTTTATTTATCCATTTGAGAGAGAGAGAGGCAGGGGAGGAGGCAGAAGGAAAGAATCTCAAGCAGACTCCCCGCCAAGCGTGAAGCCCGACACAGGGCTCAATCCCACAACCAATGAGCCGAAACCAAGAGTCAGACACTTAACTGACTGGGCCACCCAGGCACCCCACTAATGTTCCATTTTTATCCCTCTCTTTTTCTTACTACATTTTCTACTTAAGTCAATTTCATTTATGTCCATGTATAAACAAACCCTCTCAGATGGGGATCAGGCCCTTCTTATTCACTACTTAACCTCCAAGTCTCTATCCCAATATTGGACATAAAGTAGGCACTCAAATATTTGTTGGATGAATGAATAAAAAAATAAGCCAACTTTCATGAATTCTAACAGCACCCAACCAAATAACCCCTGAATCTATACCTCCGGCCTTGCTTTTTGACACTACTACTACAAATTTCTAACCATCTACTCAACAACTTCCACAACTTAAGATATATTACCAACACCTCAATTTCCTCATGTCCAAAACTGATTCATCATCTGTCCTCTCTTTCTCATGCACACATTAAACCTGTCTCCATTTCTGAGCCCCATATTAGTTAATGGTACATATCTCCTCTTGGTCATTAGAAACCTTTGAGTCATCTCTTTTTCTCTTTTGCCCCTTTCCTCATATTTAAGCAGTCACAGAATTCTGTTGATTCTAGTTCTATAAATCCCTTCTGTTTTCTATTCCTACCATTGCAAGCCTTCATCAGCTTCTTCCTGAACTATTACTAGTGTTATATTTTGTTGTCTCTTCCTTCTCACCATCAATAAGTAGTCTTTCCAAAATACAGTGTAAAATTTCCTTTCTCTTTTTAAAAGGTCATTGGTTCTGCCCAAAATAAAGCTAAACTTAGAAGACAGTTGAAATCCTCCCAATCATTTATCTTAAGTACTTTTTCTTGCTGTTTCCTTCCATTTCTACGTACATCAAAATGCTTACCCTTTAATGTTCAGTTTGAGTGTCATCTCGTGGAAACCCACTCAACCCCAGTCAATCATTATTGTTCCTTTCTACTTGAGCCATGCATTTTGCCTAAAAATATAACTTTTTATATATCTTCCTACTACATTATAATTCTAAGTACCCAAAATTTTGTCTGCCTTTACTAAGTCCCAAGGAGGTACTTTACATTATAAACATTACAGTAAATGCTTATAAAATAAATTAACAGATCACATTAATCTACTCTGGTGAGAATGCCCACATGTAGCAAGCTGTAGCACATTTTTCACTTAACTCTTTAGCCAGAGTGTGGTCCTTAAGAGAAATTTTCTGTAATTACATTTCACCCACTAATCAAAGTTGCTAAATTATCTCCAAGCATAAGGGCATCTCAATCACACTAGCTTCCCAAAGTTATGTGGAAAGGACAAATATTGTGTCTTCAAGATGCAACAAATGTGGTTGATTTTTGTCCAACCTATCCCTTACCTTGTAAAAAATTCTTCTGATAGAGAATCCATGCTCCACAATGTTGTTTTGCGAAAGTCTTATTCCAATGCTTGCACTTTTATTACTGATGTTTAAAGCTGTAAGAAGAGTAATATTTTTAGTGGGAAGGTAGAAGGATTACTTTCTTTTTCCTCACTATAAAAATATACATGATCATTGAAGATAATTTTGAAATAGCTATAAAAGAAAATGAAAATTATATAGTTTCACCATCCAAAGATAAGTCACTGCCTACACTTTCATTTGTCCAAGCATATTTTACAAACTTATAATCATACTGAGTAAACAATGTTCTAAACTACAGTTTTCACCACTGAACACTGTATCAAAAGCATTTTGTATGTGATGTTATACTCCTACTATGTATTCTCACTGGCTACACAACAATTGGTTGACCATCATCTTATAGATGGACATTTAGATTGTTTCCTATTTTTCCATTATAATTAGTTTTGTGATAAACTCCAGTATCCATAAGGCTTTTCTATATTTATGATTATTCATTTACAAGAAATTCTCTGAAGTAGAATTTCTCAGTCAAAAGACACCAATATTTTAAGTCTCCGTGCATATTGCTAAATGGCTTCCCAAAAGCTTCATACTAATTTATTTTCCACAGAGTATGAGTTCCTGTTTAACACAATCTTCAATAACACTAATTGTTTTGTTTTCTTTTGGTCTAAAGGCAACATTTAGCCACTTTCCCCCAACAGATAGGATTCTGTATCTTCATAAAATAGGAAAGGTGGGATATATACTCTCTGGTTCAAATATCAATGAATGCTGTGTATGTTTCCTCAAAGAAAAAAAAAACCTGCAGCAACACAAATGAAAACAAAAAGAATACAGTGTCCATTAGTATATGTCTTTATTTATATAGCTCTCTACTTAACTATCCCAAGAACAACTCTTCTAAAATTAGTCACATTTACACCCTGATGTTTATAGCTACAACAATACACAATAGCCAAATTATGGAAGCAGCCCAAGTGCCCATCCATAGATGAATAGATAAAGAAGATGTGGCATATATATAATGGAATATTATTCAGCCATAAAAGAGAATGAAATATTGCCATTTGCAATGACATGGATGGAGCTAGAGATATAATGCTAAGAGAAATAGAGAAAAGCAAATACCGTATGATTTCACTCATATGTGGAATTTAAGAAACAAATGAGTGAAGGAAAAAAAAAGACAAACCAAAAAACAGACTCTCAGTTACAGAGAACAAATTGATGGTTACCAGAAGGGGGGTGGGGTTGGAGGATGGGTTAAATAAGTGATGGAGATTAAGAAGTACATTTGTGGTGATGAGCACCGGGCGATGTACGGAATTTTTGAATCACTGTATTGTACACCCGAAACTGATCTAACACTGTATGTTAACTAACTGGAATTAAAATAAAAACAACAAAAAAGAAACACATATCTTAATGAAAGATATACTTGAAAGAAGGTATATATACAATGTAGTTTTAATGAGTTAAGCATATGGCTTCTCCCATATGCTTCTACACATAACTTTGTATATCCTTGTTATCTTAATGAAAGATTTTTTTTGAAAGAAGGTTAAACAGTGTAGTTTCAATAAGCTGAACACAGGACTATTTCCATATGCTTCTACACATAAGTTTACAAACATCTTAATGAAAGAATATGTTACTTAAAAGAAGGTATAAACACAGTGTAATTTCAATGAGCTAAGGATACAACTCTTCTCATTTGCTTCTACACATGAAGTTTACAAATATTTAGATTTCAAAAAAATAAAGTAAAATTAGTCACATTTGTTCTGTATTTTTTCAGAGTTCAAGCCTACAGACTCCATTGTTCTCTGCTAGGCTGATTTCCCCTTCTAATCCCTTTGTATGAACGTCCAGGAAGTATTAGAGCAAACGTGTAAAACTACTGTTCAGTGCTTTGGGACAAAGAAAGAAATGGTGAGGAAAAAGAAAAGAAAGTGATAGCAATAGCACAAAGAAAACAGACGTAGGGTGCTTTGCTTCCAAGCCTAAGACTAGATAAAATTTCTCATTTCTTGCCTCTGAACCACTTATTTATCCTAGTAACTGGGTAGCCCGTTTCTCTAATAGCATATGTAATATACAGCCATAAGTTAGATCAGTAGAGCTTTTGGAGGCCCATTATTTTTTTTTTTTTAAAGATTTTATTTATTTATTTGAGAGAGAGAATGAGATAGAGCATGAAAGGGTCAGAGGGAGAAGCAGACTCCCCGCCGAGCAGGGAGCCCGATGCGGGACTCGATCCCGGGACTCCAGGATCATGACCTGAGCCGAAGGCAGTCGCTCAACCGACTGAGCCACCCAGGCACCCTTGGAGGCCCATTATTAAAATGCAATTCAGCATAGGTAATTCCCAAATCAAGAAAACATGTTCCACAAGATCACTTCCAAGTCATCTATTAAGAATTCAGATTGCATTTACTCAAAGAAACACTATTTTACCTGATATTGACTCTCCCTAAATGCCAGAAAAAGCCAACTGAACACACAGAATTATCGGCAGGACCTGAACCCTCATAAGCCCCGAGGTCTGAGTATCCTGTCATTAGAGAGCTTAACAGGGAAGGGGGCAAGTACCTGGCTAAAAGAAGTCCAAAACTAGTATTCCTAATTATGATACTGCCTGTACCTATATTCTATATTTGACTCACACCAGCTCTAAATTACACAGATAAGTCTTGAGAGACAAGGGTAATTCTCCAACAATTCAATGGATACTTCTTAAAACATAAACATTTACACACACACACACACAAACACACACAGACTCCTATCTAAATTTCTTCATTTACTAACAAGTGTTGGCGAGGATGTGGAGAAAAAGGAACCCTCATACACTGTTGGTGGGAACAGAAATTGGTACAGCCACTGTGGGAAAAAAAAGTATAGAGGTTCCTCAAAAAATTAAAAACAGAAACACCATATGATCCAATAATTCTATTAAGCACCCAAAGAATATAAAAACAGTAATTTGAAAAGATATAAGCATCCCTATTTATTACAGCATTATTTACAATAACCAAGATATGGAAACAACCCAAGTGTCTGTCAACAGATGAATATATAAAGAACATGTGGTATATAGGGCACCCGGGTGGCTCAGTCAGTTAAGCATCTGCCTTCTGCTCAGGTCATGATCCCAGAGTCCCGGATCGAGTCCCACCTTAGGCTCCCTGCTCAGTGGGGAGTCTGCTTACCCCTCTGCCCCTCCCCCTGCTCGTGCTCTCTCTCTCTCAAATAAATAAAATCTTAAAAAGATGTAGTATATATACGTACACATAATACAATGAAATATTACTCAGTAAAAAAAAAAAGATGAGATCCTGCCATTTGTAACCACATATGTGGATCTAGAGGGTATTATGCTAAAGGAAGTAAGTCAGACTGAGAAAGACAAATACCTAAAAACAAAACAAATGAAGAAACAAACATAAAGCAGAATCTGACCTATAAATACAGAGAACTGATGGTTGCCAGAGCGAAAGGGGTTGGGGCATGGGCAAAATGGATGAAGAGGAGTAGAAGATACATGCTTCCAGTTACAGAATGAGTAAGTCACAGGACTAAAAGGCACAATATAGGAATATAGTCAACCATACTATAATAATGTATGGTGACAGATGGTAGCTACACTTGTGATGAGCATAGCATAACCTATAGAGATGATGAATCACTATGTTGTACACCTGAAACTAATGTAACATTGTACATCAACTACAATTAAAAAAAATTTTAAAAATATATTTCCTCATTTAAAAGAGAGCTTTTTAACACCTTTTAGTTTCTTGCCCATCCCTAACAAAATATGTCTTGCTGTCAGTATAACTCGCAGACTCCGGTTCTCCGAGGTAAATTATTTTACAGTTTTACTCTTATTTTTAAAAACTCAATAAGCAGAATCATATACTTATTTAAATTTGCCTTCTCTGTTCAATACCAGTGAAAGATACAACCTAATTATTAATCCTGATAACGAAGCAGAGTGACATTATTCTTTCCCACTAAATCAGATCTACTTCATCTCTTCAATAAAGCTGTATGGAAAAGGACATGGCTTTGAGAATTCTAGGATTGTGATCAAACTTTTGTTTTCTATAACCTCTCAGCTTCTTTTAATAAAAAGTTAGGCATTATCTCACAGACAGAACATACAAACACATGCCTTTTCTAGAAAAAGCAATCCCCTCATTTCCAGAATTTAAAACCCAGACACAAATTAACACCCCCCCGCCAAGCTCTCCTTCAGCCAGTTGTTTGCACAGATCACAGCGAGGCTGAAAAGGGAGGAAAATTCTCTGGCAACAAAGTAGAGAAGATGGAAGGCCTCTGCTAAGCTATTCAGGGGTCAGCTTGAAAAAGAAAAGGGCGTAATATTAATTAATCAATCAGAAGGATCCTGCGGCACCTGGGTGGCTCAGTCGGTTAAGCGTCTGCCCTGGGCTCCGGTCGTGGTCCCAGAATCCTGGGATGGAGCCCTGCGTTGGGCTCCCTGCTCTGCGGGGAGCCCGCTTCTCCCTCTCCCTCTGCCTGCTGCTCCCCCTGCTTGTGTTCTCTGTCAAATAAATGAATAAAATCTTAAAAAAAAAAGATATTTGGATCCTGAATTAAAAGTTAAGAAAAGCTAATGGCTTTTCTCAGTCTGCTTAGAAATACAACCTGAGCTGAATCTCTGCGGTGAAAGGCTTGCCAGGGGAGTATCATCAACCCCATCATCCCCCAGGAGCAAAGCCGACCATGTGTGGCACACCCCACTGCAAGCAGCAGCGGCGGACGCAGCGCTTTACAGCCTCTGTGGGGAAGGACGGCGTCAGTGCCTAGCAACGGAAAGGAAGTACCAGCCTGAAACGTTAACACTGTGCTTCTAAAATAATCCAGAGGTTCCTACCATTCTAGAAGAGGCTGAAGGAAATCTTTAAAATCAGGGTTAACATGGGAGAAAGGATGCATCTGGTTTCCCCTAGTGTATTCATTTCAGTCGACTTTCCCTGTCAGCAGGAAACTAAAAACTTACTCTGCCTTCCTGGAACTAAGGGACTGCTCTACCACAGGAACCTATTCAGGTGCTGGCTGGTTGATCAGAGGGCAAGTTAAAGTTCAGTGTCAATTTACAGCACACCTTTGTCCACCAAGCAAAATGGCTATTTTACTGGTTGAAAAATAAGGTACTGCCATCTGTATCTTCACAACAGTTAAGATGCCTTTCTTACTGCTCCCTCTGAGCTCCTAGCTCCCACTTTCCCTCTTATCTACTGAAATTATAGCAAACGTTTTTTTTATCGCAAAGGAATTTCCCATTTTTAAAGTTGTGCTTATTCACATCAGAGCGGACACAGCTTTTGTTTATAATTAATCATTCATTCAAATGTTTACCTTGTAGCACTCTTGTCACCTCCCCAATCAGTATACCAATACATTGTTTTTTAAATCCACTCAAGCGCTCATCTTAAGTCACCTGACCAAGTTAGAGGCTCTAATTGGCCAATAAGTTCATATTTCAATGTGTAGGTAGATGTCCCAGGAATTTGCTACCTTTGTCAGTTCTGGCCCTTACAGATTACACAATGCCAGGTGGAAAAAGGGAGTATCAAGTGTGCAAAAACGGTAAAAATAAAACTCACTTTTCTCAATGCTGTTAGCTTGAAAACAAAATAATATACTTTGTATTTTTCAGGACAGAAATTCAGTTATGAGAACTTCTCTTATGCCCATTAAATCAGGGTTCCTCAATCTTGGTACTATTTACATTTTAGGCTGGATGACTTTTTGTTATGGGAAGATGTACTATGCATTTTTAGGATGTTTGGGAGCACCTCTGCTTTCTACCTAATAGATGCCAGTAGCAACCCTATCCCACCTGTCAGCTCCAAAGCAAAAAGCAAAAATGTCTCCAAACACTGCAAAATGTCCCCTGGGGGACAAAACGCCCCAGTTGAGAACCACCTGATTAAAAGTGAAAAGGTTAATTAAACTCCTAACAGATTGTTCTGAGGAAGAACAGTAAGACTATCCTGGATTTATGTAGCATGTACAAATACAAGCAAATCATTTGTCTACAAGAAAGAAATGACATAAAATATCTTATTTGGATTTCATCAATGTCAAAAGTTGAGAGACTGCATAGCATTGGTAGTTAAGAGCACAGAAACACTGAAATCAGTCTGCAAGGGTATACAGAACTGCTTTGACACACATTAGCTGCGCAACCTTGTTTGAAACTATTTAACATCTGTGCTTCAGTTTCCCCATCGGAAAAACAGGGATAAAGATGGTCCCGGCTTCACAGGTTATCAAGATTAAATGTTTAAAACATGAAACAGAACAGCACCTAGCACATAGTAAGCACTATATAAGTGTTACTATCATTACGCCCATCATTATTATCATCAAATTTTGTTTAAATTTGTAGCAAAATCAGTTCACTTGTCTTCCAATTCTCTACCTCGATGGAGAATTGCTATTATGGAAAGGAATGATAATAATTAGCTTAAGAACTGGGACAAAAAACCATTTTTCAAATATATTCCACATGGCACAAATGGCAGCTAGTACGCACGTTCGGCACCTTGCGTTTTTCACATCAGCACATATATATCTCTATTTCTTAAAGTGTATGATATACCATTGTATAAATACATCATTTTACCAGACTATTGATAAACACTTCCTCTTTAGTTTCCCCTTTTTTTCTTTTGCTATTACTAACAATGCTGCAATAAACAACCTTGAACATGCAACTTGGTAAAATTTTGATAGCTATTTTCAAAAGCTAGATTTACCATACCAGCACTGAATTAAGTATACTTAATAGAAGTTCGTGGGTCTATTAACAAAGTAGACTCTGATAATACTTAACAATTCTGCTAGATTTTATCAAAAGAATTCCAAAAATTCCTTGAAGTTGAGATGTGAGATGTTTTGATCTGTATGAGTAGTAACTACTTCAAGGCTTAAAAAAATATGAAAAGGGCAGTTTGTAGGAATAAGCTAAGACATTTGGGATGGGAGTTCCTTAAAAATCAAAATTTTATCTATTATTGATCTGATTATATGTCTGCTAGGTAAGCAGCAACAGCCATTCCTGGTGACTTTTAAAGTAGTAAAGTAGGTGCTCTGTGGCTCTAACACTCCAAAAGTCTTTATTTCCCAAGTGTGAGCTCCAGGTAGACAAGAATGGCTAGGACCATGAGGTTAGACTCAAGATAGGTTATACCATTATTATGTTACTAGCTGTGTTAAGAGTGAACAAAGTATACTGATTATTTGGTTTTCTAATTTTCCACTAATTTCTTCCATTTTTGTATTTGTTCAACTTCTTGGCAAGGCCCCAAAATGAACATACCTAGACAAGGGTAGCCAAAATATTATTTTACCCCAAAGAAAAAAGTTTGCTTAGGCAAACTTCAGGACTGATGGATGATGGTTGGAAAATCTTTGTAAAAGTTATCAGAAACTGAAGATCTTTCCTGCCCCAAGAGATCAGAGCATTCACGGTCTATCTCAGCTCTTGCCATTTTGCAAAAATCATTAACACTGTCTGGCAGCTTATATCAGAAAGCAAGAACCCTGCAATGTATACCCAATATCCCTCCTTATAAATCTGCCAAAATCGGAAACACCCTTGTCAAAATTAGCTTCTTATCAGAAGTAGGTTTTTAATTGTCTTCAGATCTACCCAGTCAGTTACTTCTGGACTTACACAACAAACCTATAGAATATATATTAATTTGTTTTTAATATCTGGAATGTACCTACAATGAATACACATAGGTTAGGATTTACCTGGAAAAAAAAAATCCAGATATTAAAATACCCATCAGTTTCAGTTTATTTACAGGTAGCAATGCCAAAATCATGCTGTTCAGAAATGTAGCTAGAAATCCTTGGAAGGAGCACATTTACCACTAAGCAAATTTTCCAAAGTGAAATATTTTCAGTAATGTTGCTATTACTGTCGTTAGCCAATAATGAAAAAAAGAAACAAGACAGAATGTTGAGACATGACACAGGTAGAGATGATAATCAAGCAGGGAAGAGGAGGACACAATACGCACTTGACTCACACCACCAATGACAAAGCCTACGATACTCAAATCCAAACTGATCCACCAATGTAAGAACACTGATGGCCCCTCATTATCTCATAAAAAAGTATGTTTGTAAGAAAGATTTAGTTGAGAAGGTAGGTCAAGCTTTTGGTTATGAAGAGTTTTCGGTCATAAAATTAATTGGGTGTATTAACTTTGATTTCATCAAAAATAAGATTAATTTTCATCAGCTCCTATGTGTATAGTGACTACACATCTGATCTTCACACAACTCACATTACCGTAATCCATTTTAAAAAGAAACTGAGGGTTAGAGAGTTCGTATTGCTAATAAATTAATAAAAGCAGAAACTAAGGCCCAAGTTTCACCAACTGCAAATTCCATGTTCTTTCCACTATGTCCCATTAAGTGCAATATTTAACTTTATATAAGTGTGGTGTTCAATTATGAGCTGAACTAAATAATGTGCATAAAGACAAACACTCAGAAACAAAACTATTTACATGGTCTTACTGGTTAGTAAATGATACTGCAAAGATAATTAATCAAGACATCTTAATATTTCATAATACACTATATCGTCAGTTTTTGCTAAGAGAATCCATTTGTTCAACAAAACAATTCAGAAAAATGCCAGGTACTACACGTGGCACTGAAATGAACAATAATTAATACATGTCTAAATGCTCTGTTAAGCTTAATGATTTTGGAAAAGTCTCCAAATTTTTTTGATCACATGTATCTAAAGCAATAAATCTGAGAATACACTGAAAATACATGAATAGCAGTTCATTTATGGATTATATGCACGTATTACTATAATAAAAAAAGAATTAGATTTAAAAAAGTAAAAAATTTCAATATTTGTTCCCACACTCTGACAGTTTCACATACCCCAAGGTATGCATATTCCACTTTGGACACCACTTTCTTAAAAAATGGCTTCATATTTTAATTCAAAAACAGATATCTACCCCTTCCATGAACTTAATAATATTTTCTGAAAGACCAGAAATTTAAAAATGACATATGCAAAGGACTTTGCTTTGTTCAAAGTAGGTCTTCAATAAATACTAGTTATAATTAAAAATGATTACTGTACCTTAATTTAAAATAAAACTATGTCATTTATCTTTATTTACAAAATTGGATTCAGAAACAATGGATAATACTTTTTTTTTTTCAAAGGCAAACTTCTGATACTAGGATAGGAAATTAGATGTGAAAATGGGGTAAAAAAAACACTTATCCAAATTATCCAAACCATGTACTTAAGACTAAAGTTGAATTCTGTAAAATGTATAAAAAAAATCAGGGATTGTTCGAAAAGTGAAAAAGTTAATTTTATGGTTTGGCAAATCATTTACAGATTTAGATGAATTTTAATACTTGTTTGGGAAAAGAAACAGGAAGAATAATTGAAAAGAGAATAATTTTAGCTTACTTAATAGGTTCTTTGCCTTTGTGTTGAAGGTAACATTTCTGAAAAATGAGAGTGGAAATTCTATAGACTTTGTTTTCTGGCTCTGTGTAAAGGGAAAAACTGATTTAATATTAATATTTGAATCATCTTAACCATAGTAAAGACAAGGTATTTAAATGACCCTATGCCTAGACCTCTGCCAATTTTCTACCACTAGATTTCTTTGCCTTGAATCTTGAGAATCTGGGCCAATGGAACTTTTGTTCTACCTGTTTATTCCTACAGTCTCCTACTCTACATTTGACCTCATGTCCCCACTGAATAGAAGCCCCCCAAAGTCAGGGATTTTTTTTTTAATCCTTCTGTTATATCCCCAGTGCCTACAACAACACCTGGCACACTTCAAGCACTCACTACTGATTTAGAGAATGAGAATCCTTCTGCACACTGCAAGTCCTCTGAAGGAGTCTGCCAACCTAGAGTTCTCCTTCAGAGGTCAAAAGCAGCCCACATACTACCATAATACCGATCCCTACAGATAACCATGGAATAAAGACAGGGCCTCTGTCCTCTGGCAACTACTTCTCCGTGTTCTTTGTTTGTTCCTCTAAATATTTAAGTACCCTACGTTTCAGTCTTTTCTATCCATACTCACCCTTTATCATTTAGGCTCAAGGCTTTAAATTTTTATCTTCAGTCTTAACCTCTCCGTTAACTACAAATATTATTATTCGACAGCCCACTCAGCATCTCCTGGATGTCTAGTAGACACTGCAACATAACTGAAACTGAGCTCTAGATATTGCCCTCTACCCACAAAATGGCTGAAGCAGAGCCACTCAGCCAAATCAGGTCTAGATCAGATTAACTGCAGTCAACCCAGAAATAAGTGCTTATGGTTTTAACCACTGTCTGAGGTGATTTGCTACACAGCAAATACTGAACAGTATGTCCTACTAATCAAAATTCCAACACTCCATCCTGACTCTGATACCTCCTATCCCTCTTTTCTTTTCCTCCACAGCACTTACTGCTACATTCATACATTTTACTTACAGGTCTTATTTGTTGTCTATATGTCGCATTAAAATAAAAGGTCTAGTTGGGTAGAAATTTTTTGTCTATTTGATTCACTGCCATAACCCCAGAACTCAGAAATGTACTTAACCACTCAAGCACTCATTAAATGTATGGTGGGTGAATGAACAATCAGCCCTGTGTTCACACTTTTGGTATAATTCTCATACTATAACATTTAGTATTCTAGAAACTCTGCACTTCTGTCAAAAATTTGTATCTTCATTCAGGCTGATTTATCTAACAGGACTTCAGCTCTGGTCATGAGACATTACAAATATCCATTTTACTCTACAGTACTGAAGATATATTAAGTTCTTCCGGAAGAAATAAAGGAGATAGGGAGCCCTAATACTGAGCTGTAAGATCCTAAGCAAGTTTTTTAAAACTCCCTTCAATGTGTTTCTGGAACTACAAATTAAGAAAAATATCTATGCAAATATAAAGGACAGCAATAAAAATTTATGGAGAAAAGGGATTTTAGGCCAAACTTGAAGATATTGATATTTTGCCCTAAAAAATATCATGTGTTCCTAAAAAGCTAATCTATTTTTCTCAACAGCACTTATTCTGGTTTGTCTAACAGAACCTAGCTCTTTGAATATGAAGGAATATTAGTATTTTAAAAAAACTATCTAGTTGGTTAAACTAATTTTTTTTTAAGTGAAATACAGATGCTCATCTTAGCTACTGTCTTCTTAAAATATGTGGGCATAAATAAATGTTCTTTATGAAAATATATATAGTATGTAAATATGCTAACCTGTAACTTTTAAAAACTATAAGAATAAAGGAAAAATTTGTATATGGATGGAATAAACATAAAAGTAAAATTAATGATTCTAAAAAAAAGAAAAAAATAAAACAAAGTTGGTTCTTAAAAAGTTGAATAAAATAGACAAACCCCTATGAATGGAATAAACCATGAAAGTAAAATTAGTGATTCTGAAAAAAGAAAAACAAGAATAAAATCAGAGTTAGTTCTTGAAAAGCTGAATACAACAGACAAACCCCTAGAAAGCCCAAATAAGAAAAAAGACAGGTAACATTAGAATGAAAAAGTTAATTTAAAACTACAATGAAGAGATTAAGAGAATTACTAGAATACTGATGGAACTTTATATCAAAAAATCTGTAAATCTAAAGAAATAGTTGCGTTAAAAAAAATTTCTATTTCCAAACTTAACTCAAGAAAAGGTAGAAAAAAGTAATCAGATCTATAACCATTTTACAAATTCAAATATTTTCTAAAGATCTACCATTAAATAAGGTATCAAGCTTGATTTTATAGGCCAGTTGTATTCAATCTACATGGATCAGATTCCAATGTGATTCTCATTCTATAGTATAGAAAGTAGAAAAACTTCTGACTCATTTTTCAAAAGTAACATATAACCCAAATTCCAAAAGAGAGAACTAAAAAAAATTAATGAAAAAATTTCAAATATAAAATCCTAAATAAAATATTTGTAGCACAGCAAATACAAGGTTTATTACTATTACCTGTATGACCTTGGGCAAATTATTTCACCTCTCCTTAGTTTTTTCACCTGTAAAATGGAGATCGTAATAGTACCTAATGCATGAACTTGTTATGAAGATTAATTAGTAAGAATAAAATTCTTAGAATAGTGCTTGACATATAACAAATGCTCAGTGTTAGCTACTATTATCCCAAGAACAAAAAAGCAAAATACATTGCATTATCATGTTAAAGTGGAAAATGAGATCTATAAACAAATATTTGATCATTTTTTTAAGTAGACATTTTGGAAAATCTTTAAATAAAACAGGTATAAAGGGCAATCTCCTAAACATTTGAAAGACTGTTTATTACAAGCCAATAGCACAAATTATACTAAGTGTTAAAATACTGGTCATTCCCATTCAATTAAGTAATAAGACAAAGATGTTCAGTATCACCATAATTATTCCATTTTTTTGGCATGCATTAATGAAATAAAGACAACAAATACTGGAAGAGATGAAATTATTTGCAGATGATATGCAGCTAGAAAGTCTAAGAGAGTAAACAAAACTCTATTAAAAGTAATAAGAGATTTTAGTCAGGGTCTGGATAAAAGATGTATCAAAAATCAGCTTTTATTATAGTGGCAATAACAAATTAAAATTTTAAAGGAGAAAAAGAGAACCCACTCACATTAACAAAAATTATATAATGCCCTGGAAGAAACTTAATACAAGACTATATGATAAATTATATGAAATTTCACTGAACATACCACAACATGAGTACTATTAACTACCTCAGCAATATCTGTATCTTCTCAATCACCCAAACTAGAAACTTGAAATCCCTCTTCATACCCGAAATAGTCACTATGTCCTGCCTATTTCACTTCATATATATTCCTCAAATTTGTCACCTCTTCGTTACCTCCACTTCAATTACCCTGGTAATCCTCTGGAAAGAGAGCAGCAAATTAAACATTCTCCTTACTTCTAACCTTACCCATCTCAAAATCCTAGCCCACCCAGCTGCCAAAGTAATCAACATAAAGCACAAACCTAAATAGATCAGGCCCCATTTTAAAACTAGAAATCACCACTGAATTCAGGATCAAGAATAATAAGGTCTTTAGTCATCTGGACCAAGCTTCATCTCGTCCTCCTCCTTCCCCCCCTTTCTGGTGCCTAAAATAAGGCTCTGTGTGCCTCATTATTAGGATATGCGAGTATTTCTGCTTAAATACATGAGGGCTTCTCACAGCTACCACCATGGTACATACTAAACCTCCAACATCAATTTTTTAAGGTTTTTGAGAAAGACATTATTTTATATTAAAGTGAATATTTTACAGAAGAGAATGCAAATTTTATATAACTGCTTAAGTTAAAACGCAAGATTTTAAAGAAAGATGGCATTTACAACTAGCAGCTTGGACCTTTTCCCTTGGCTCAGAATGAGTATGAAGATAACGCATTTGTTATTATTAGTGAAAAGTCTAACACTAACCTAACTGTTATCATTGCATTTGCCAATGAACCAAGATGTAACTAACACCTGCTGAGAACTAATTATGCCAGGCAACTGCTCTAAATTTTTTAAGTTGATTAACTCATTTTATAATGGTTTACACCACCTGACGTGACCTCATTTTTACTGCTACTCTCACTCTTGCTCTCTGCTCCAGTCATAGTGGCATCCTTGCTGTTCCTGACAAACTTCATGGTCCCACTTTAGGACCTTTTCTCCTGGAGAGCATGGCTCTCTCCTTCAACAGCTTGAAGCACTTCCTCAAATACTGCTTTCTCTTTCCTGACCTCCCAATTCTTTTCTTCCCAATCACCATTACTCTCAAAATGTAATTCAGCTAATTTTTCTTTCTCCATCTCACTCTTTCTCCTGTCACTTCTTACTGTTTTTTCCCCCTACCAGAATGTAATTTCCGTAACAGGATTTTTTATTCACTAAATCTCTAGTGCCTATGACAAGTACCTAGTACACTGTAGGCTCTCAATGATCTAGTGAATTATTTATTGACCTTATCTCATTAAACAGGTACTACTGTTAGCTGGATTTTACCTAATGAAGAAACTGAAGCACTGAGAATCTGCCACACTGGTCACATAGTAAAAGATGGAACTAGAGTTTGTAAGTACACAGTCTGGCTTCACTCTTTAAATAACTGCATGGTGCCTCTAACTTACATGAATTCCATATGTACTACCTATTTAGTACATTTCCCTAATTAGACAGTTGCTTCCCCGCAGGGGATACTTCATCATCTGTTCTCTTATGACTTCTAACCCGTTTTACAATCAATAATTGTTTACAGAATGAATGCATAGATACATTACCCAATTATTTTTACATGTATGTCTCAACTGGCTAGATTGTAAGCTTTCAGATTTAATTAAAAAATATAAAAAGAAATCCTGCCTTTAAAAATGCAATGATGTAAAAATATTTTCTTTGAATTGACCAAACATGATTAATGACGAATGGTTTAATTAAGAGGACATGTACCCTACTCTTACAATTTTCCCCAAACTGGTTTTTAAAGCTTAATTCAATCATTAACATACGTTAAGCAAAAAAAGCTCCAGAACCAGCTACTCAGTTCATTATATACACATGCACAATAATTCTCTCTTATCAAAAACCGCAAACGACAGTGCCATGTTCAGAGACACCGAGATTTAGAAAACATTCGATCACGCCAGATAAAAACAGACACCTTCACTTACAAAAACTGATGCTAATGAGAACACCCTCCGCAGCAATACCTGGCCCAGAAGTCACCAGGAGCTAGCTTTCTGGAATAAGTTTGACGACTACCTTAAGGGCATGACTACCTTGCCACAGAATCCCAATGGTCTTGGCTTACTCTGAAAAACAAACACTCCTGGATAGAAAGGGTGGACATATGAGAGATTTTAAAAAGAGGCCCCTCCCAGGCCGCCTCAAAATCTAGAGCCCAAGATTCTCCTCAGAGCTCCTCACCGTGTCTAGACTAGGGGAAAGCGACCATTTCTCAAGTAGCGGTTCACGCACAAAAGAAAAGCCGGCCATCCACGGTGAAGGCCGAAGAAGCAAACATAAAGTCAGACCTCTGACGAACAGGGACCCTCTTCCGCCTAACCGCCCCTTCGCAAGTTGAGGCGCAATCACATTTCTCGCGAGATTTATCGTCTCCACGCGATCTCGAAGCTGAAACCTCGCGGCTTTTCAGCTAAGCGAGGACTCGGTGGGTAGTGGGAAGGGGGTTCTGGAAGTACAGACCTCCTCGACCCCCCTCCCCACTCCTCCCCTTTCTTCATTGAGAGCAGTTCCCCAGAGTGCCTAGAGACTTCCGGAGCCCTACCGGAACCGGAAGCATCGGGAGTGAGGGGGTGGAGCTGAAAAATCAAAAAAAGCGCGGCGAAAGCTGGAGGCCGGAGCTGGCAGGTGGTGGCCCCCAGGAGGGGTTGTGGCGGGTGCCAATGGACTCTACCGCCTGCTTGAAGTCCTTGCTCCTGACCATCAGTCAGTATAAAGCCGTTAAGTCGGAGGCGAATGCCACCCAGCTTTTGCGGCACTTGGAGGTGAGTGGCTCCAGGGTGAGGGACTAGACGGGCTTCCCTGTAGAAATCCTTAGTTCACGGTGCGGCCAGGGTGTAGCTGCCCCAGCCTAGGAAAGGAAGGACTGCTCCTCGCTCCCTCAGGTGTCTTTTTGTATTAGTAAGGAAGGCGAGTGTCAGCCTTGAATTCCCACCCATCTTCTTACTCTGCCCCAAGTCCCTCCGCGTTCAGCTGACTGCAGCTAGAGGGAAGAGTGACTACTCAAAGTCCTAAGAAGACGGGAAGGTGTGACATAGGTTGGGGAATTTAAGCTGTGTTGGGGATTAGTAGAGGAGAAAGTTCGGAGCTCTGTTTTCCTTCGTTTCTTTGGTTTTTCCATCGCAACAGAACTCTTACAGAATAGAATACACAGAAATTCTCGGGGGTGGAGGTGATGGGGAGTGACGATTGTTTTATTCCTTGTCCCTTAGGCAGTTTACAATCTGAACCAGTTGCTTACGGCTTTTCTTATATATTTTGTTATATTAACTCTATGATATAAAAGCTAAATTACCAAAAATTAGCAAAATACATACTACGGAGAGAAGACGATTGTGAATGGTAGGGCAACATCAATCTTTGGTGATACTGGAGTGCATTAAATATGCCTTTGTTTTCTCCAGCTTCACTGATGCTTCTCCTTATGACTTCAGTGTCCACCCTTCCTGAGTACATTTTCTTTTTTCATTCATTATTTCAACAAATCCGTACAAACCTAATAATTGAGGTGTTAGCTGTTAAATGCTAAGGCTTTGCTTCTCAGTTAGAACAATGTGCTAGTGGGCTCCAGAAGCCGCAGAATGAGCAGTTTTATTTAAGAAGTAGGAATACAGCATTTTGAATACTAATCTGAAACATTACTTCTCTTTGAGAAAAAACAGATATGCCTTGAATCTGAGAGCCCTGTTATAGTGAATTGAAGGAGACTCAAAGAAATTTAAGGCTTAGAGACTGACCCCTTGATACTACATTCCCGAACTTTTAAGGGGTTTACTGAAAACTTCTGCCATTTAGAGAGATAAAGTACACGCAGTACATAATGTGCATTAATCTTAAGTGAAGAGTTTGAGTTCTTAACATACGTGTACAATCAATTAGCTACCTCCTGTTCCAGATACAGAACATTTCGAGTCCCCTATAAGGGTTTTTTCAATTGTCCCTTCTCATAACGTTCAGATAAGTGGATTCATAAGATACGTACTTTTGTGTCTGGCTTCTTCCGTTCTATAAATTTGTGAAATTCATTCATGTTGCACATGTGCTAGTACTTCATTCTTTTTTATTGCTGTGTAGAATTCCACTGTATAAATGTACCACAGCTTATGTACATTCTGTTGATGGGCAATTGGGTTTCTAGGTCTGGGTAGAATTTTGAATAAATCTGTTATAAACATTTCCAAACCTTTTTTGGATATATGCTCTCATTTATATACTTAGGAGTGGGATTGTTAGGTCTTATGGTAGGTTGATGTTCAGTTTCAGCTGAACTGCCGAGCAGTTTTCCACAGGTTACACCATTTTTACCCTCCTATCAGCAACACATGAAATTTGCTGTCACTCATTCTCATAGATACTTGGTGTTTCCACATTTTTAAATTTTAACCATTTTGGTGGGTGATGTTAATGGTGAATATCTTTGTGCAAAATAGGTGTTACATCTGAGGATACAAAGAAATGGTTACCATGTGAAATGAGATGATTCATTTTGCTATTCTGCTGCACTTCTGCAGTATTTTTTCTTTATAGCCCCATGCAGGACCTGAGCTTTGAATTTGTTTATGATTGGCAGAGCTGAGCTGGTCTCATTCTTAATGGTTTTTTGTAGCACTAATGTTACATAATGGTTATGAGCACGGATTCAGGAACAATGAATTTCAATTATGCTGCTGTCTTGGTGTGTGCCTCAGTTTACTCATCTGCAAAACAGCGCCTAGCTTACAGTTATTATGAAGATGAAAAGAATTAACATATATAGAACAATGCTTAGGCCAAAGTAAGTACTAAAATATTAGTTATTACTGAAATAAATTCTATTTGCATGAAAACATCCAAGTAAAGAAGAAAGTTTGTAAAGCGATTTTTACATTTTACCTTGTAATAAATAACTATTACATGGTAGAGTATTTACGTTGTTGAAATACAGGTCTCATCCTGAGGGAAATTGTATTTAAAGCAGAAAATGTCTTAATCTCGAAGGTGTAGCTTCATGAGTAGGCAAAAGATCAATCGGAACATTCCTTACCCCCAAATACTACTACTATCGGTATGTAATTTCACCATTGGACCTGTTTTTTCTGTCTTTTTAGACTTTAATGTTAAAACATGCTCCTTGGGAACAGATATCCTGAAGCTCTTTTTTTTTTTTTTTTTTTAAGATTTATTTTAGAGAAAGAGAGGGAGAGTGAACACAAGCGGGAGCGGTTCAAGCAGACTCCACGCTGAGCGCAGAGCCCAAAACGGGGATGAATCCCACGATCCCGAGATCATGACCTGAGTTGAAACCAAGAGTCAGACGCTTAACTGACTGTGCCACCCAAGCACCCCAGATATCAGCAAAGCTTTAAAAGAAAAACTGACATCTGGGCGAGGAAATAAAAGAGAGATACAGAAAGAAAAGATTATAGGGATGCTAAAACAGCCTCTTCAGACCTTATCTTTTTAAAATAGAAGTGTTTGCAACAGATTTTACCCAATTTTAAAGTAACTAATTGTTTTTCCATCCTTATAGAAAAGATACTTTTCTTTATAGAAAAGTTAGGCTTTTAATAACATTCAAAAAGCCTTTTGAAAATACCTGGCTGTCGAGATGCCTGGATGGCTCTGTCAGTTAAGCATCCGACTCTTGATTTCTGCTCAGGTCATGATCTCAGGGTCCTGGGATCAAGCGCCCCTTTGGGCTCCCCACTCAGCGGGAAGTCTGCTTGTCTCCCTCTTCCTCTGCCCCTCCCCCTCCTCGCTCTTTCTTTCTCTCTAAAGTAAATAATAAAAAATCTTTAAAAAAAAAAAGAAAATACCTGGCTGTCTAACTACTGTTTTTGGCTTTCAATCTCAGCTTTACCTTTTCACATGGAAAGGGAAGCGTGGGTTATAGAGTTTTAAGAAAGGAGTAAAAGTGGAATAACCAAAAATAAAATTTGTCTATTCATGACCTGGCTACTTAAAAGCTTTTTTTTTTTTTTTAACTTCCATTTTTGTGATCTCTAACTTCTGGGCTCAGCTACTGTCTTTGGAGGGAGCAAAAGGAGTAACCACATACTTAATCCCATAGCTAAGCCTTTGGATCTAACTACTTTTCACTTTGTATTGCCTCCCCCAAAATAGGTGGAGTGCATGTACTGGAACTTATTTATTCAATAAATATATTGCAGTAGAGTGTTGATTTATACCCTATACCTTCATAGGATGTTCAGTGTAGTAAAGAGGATAAATATTGCTAGGTGGTCAAAGTTTGCCAGCTCATAAAAGTATAATGTGCTATAGGATAGTTTAATAGGCAAACTAACCTAGTTGGTGAAAGAGGGTTAGTGAAAGTTTTAGGAGGAGACAAATTAAAACTTGGATCTGAATGATTATATTAGCTAGTGAGAGAAGGGATAGGTAATCTTCCCAGCAGAAGGAATAGCATTTGACTTTTCTAAATTGGAAAAAAGCATGGCAGTGGCACTTTGGAAGAACTGAGTTCTTATTTGAAATGGAGAAGGGATGGAAATTGCCAATTCTTAACTAACACAATTTAATTACTATTTTGTAGGTAATTTCTGGGCAGAAACTCACACGATTGTTTACACCAAATCAGATACTACCAAGTGAATGCTTGAGTTGCCTTGTGGAGCTACTTGAAGATCCAAGCATAACTGCACCACTGGTCTTAAGTATCATCAGCTTGCTGTCTCAACTAGGTAATGTATTTCCTTTCTCTTTTTCATTTTTTAGAAGATGTAGCATTTAATATTTTTGTAGGGGCAGATTGAGTTATAGTATCTTTTGGAGAATGATTCACATTCAAAAGATTTCATCATTGCAGGACCTTTCAGAATTTTTTGCATTATGGATCCCTTATAAAAAGAATATTATATGCATCCTTTCTTAAAATTATGGAACAAAGAATCTGAAGCATAGCAAAGGTTCAGGGGTCTACAGAAAAGAAAGCATCTTGGGAAATGCTGGCTTACTTTTGAATTTAGAAAAATACATACACATAATGCCTGTATTAAATACATCACTCAGAAAAGTCATAGCTAGTGATAAAAAAATCATCCTTTTTTGATAGACTACACTGAACTCTTTTTTCTATCTTTAGTTTTTAAATTTTCATTTCATGGGTACTTTTTTTCTTGATGTGTGCTTGAGAGTGGAGGGGAGATAATTCTGTGTGTGATGATAAAATTAATGCATGCTTATTATAAAAAAAATTCCAGTGATCCAGGAATATTAACATAGACTATCATGTCCAGTGGAACTTTCTGTGATGATGGAAATGTTCTATATGTATTTTCCATTATAATAGTCATTAGCCACATAGGACTATTGAGCATTTGTAGTGTGAATAGTAGACTGAAGAACTAAATCTTTAATTTTAATTGATCTAAATTTAAATAGTCATTGCGGCTTAGTGTCTAAGCACAGATACAGAGTAAAATAGAATGTCTTTACTCATCACCACCAACTCTTCTTATCATTTACTTTGGTAGATAATATTTCTTAATGGTTTGATAGGTGTCTTTCTAGATCTTCTTCTATGCTATAACAAATTATTTTAGATCAAATAAATTAACAAATACTTTTTTTAAGATTTTATTTATTTGAGAGAAAGAGCGCATGGTGGAAGGGAGGTGCAGAGGGAGAGGGAGAAGCAGGCTCCCCTCGGAGCAGGGAATGCAACTCCCAGGCTTGATCCCAGGACCCCCAGACTATGACATAAGCCCAAGACAGACACTTAAGCAACTGAGTCACCCAGGTGCCCAATTAACAAATAATTTTGGTTGTTTTTTAAAAAATGGTGTTGCAGAACATCAGATTTTTTTTTTTTCACTTAACATATGTTAGCTATCTTTCCATATCGGTGTCTTTTTAATATCTGCCTTGTACCATATTGTAGAGTACTATAATTTATTCAGCTACTCTCCTAATGGTGGGTACTCATGTATGCTCTTTTTCAAGTTTTTGTTATCAGAATCAATACATTTTTATGTATTTTTGCTCCAATATTAGTGTATTTCTGTTGAATTAATTCTCAGATTTTCAGGTCATTTTTCAATTCGATAGTCATTACTAAATTACTTTCCAAAAAGGCTATGCTAATTCTTTTTTTTTTCATTTATTTATTTATTTTTTATTCTTATGTTAATCCCCATACATTACATCATTAGTTTTAGATGAAGTGTTCCATGATTCATTGTTTGTGCATAACACCCAGTGCTCCATGCAGAATGTGCCCTCCTCAATACCCACCACCAGG
>NC_138369.1:143611138-143633784 GCF_054177405.1 Leptonychotes weddellii
TTGTTGGTGTATAGGAATGCCAAGGCTATGCTAATTCTAACATCTGCCAACCTTTTGTATGAGAATGGCAGTCTTTTTCAACATTTAAATATATTAGAAATTTTTAAAATGAACGTCTTTTTATTTTATTTTTGAAGTTTTATTTTTTAGTTAATAGACTTATTCTTTAGAGCAGTTTTAAATTACAAAAAAATTGAGATGATTATCTTTTAACTACAAAACTTTTCTAAATATGTAAAGCAAGTTTTTCCTTTAATTTAGTCCACGTAGAAAAATCATTTGTTTATTGACAAAAAAGGAAAAGCTCATACTCCCTTTCCTTTTCCATCTCATACTATTTCTGTGATTAGACTTCTGAATTGGAAGGTAATTATAAATACAATAGCCATATCATACTTGATATTTTTATACACAGTAAATTTAATATGAAATAAACTTAAAATTATTTATCTTTTATCCATGAAAACCATATATAAAAGTGATATTTGGTGCCATTTTATCTTAACTTGCAGCTGTAGACAATGAAACCAGAGACTGCCTTCAGAATACATATAACCTGAATAGCGTGCTAGCAGGAGTGGTTTGCCGGAGCAGCACTTGCCATAGTGATTCGGTGTTTTTGCAGGTATACACACCTCCACGGTACTCTTCACTTAATACTTGTTTTTCCTTCTTTATTTGCAGATCAAAATTGACGGTATATATTGTAAATTGCTAATTTATACTATATATGTTGACATAATCCTGCATGAATACGACAGTTCTCACCATTAATAAATTTATGAGCTGGTCAATCACACATGTACTACTGTTTAAAAGTTTCTAGAGAAGGGAAGTTTATCCACATCTAGCATTATTTTTGAAGAAAAGCAAATCTACGTTACAACCGCTTTGACAGACTTATAAACACAGATGTCAACATTTTGAGATGTAAGCTATTTGTATTAAAATTGCAAATTGAGTTGCCATCTAGTCCCAATCTGTTGAGGAAACATTCCCAAAAAATGAAAGCTGTAGATTTAGTCTGTTTAGCATGACTCGAAGTTCTCATACAGATATTTTGTTGAACCTAAAATGCCATCAGTTGCAAGAAAGGAAAACATCACCAATTAAACTGACATGCGGTTTTAAAGATGGCAAAATATGATAAAATATATCTTAGAATTCATGGAATATGTATATGTTTTAGCTTGCATATATGTTTAAGATGTTTAAGTGAACCAGGTTGATGCTCTGTTTGAGATAGATTGTATAGAAATGTGTGGAATCAGGAGATGAACCCTAAAATTCTTAGTAGTCTCATTACTTTATGTTTAAAGAACAGAACCATTTTAAGAAATAGAAAAGTTCTTACTCTAAACTCTGCTTCCTAAAATGGTGACATGCTCAGAATATGCTTAGAAGTCCGTGATTGTAAGCATGCAGTAGGTTTTTATATGTTTATATTCATTAGTATTTTCTTATTCTTAGTGCATTCAGCTTCTGCAGAGATTAACATACAACGTCAAAATTTTCCATTCTGGTGCCAATATAGATGAGTTAATTACCTTCCTGATAGATCATATGTGAGTATGCAACCAAACATGTAACCAAATAATCTGTTGATTTATTTTTTTTATTTTTATTTTTTTAAAGATTTTATTTATTTTTGAGAGAGAGAATGAAAGACAGAGAGCATGAGAGGGAGGAGGGTCAGAGGGAGAAGCAGACTCCCCACCGAGCAGGGAGCCCAACGTGGGACTCATTCCAGGGACTCCAGGATCATGACCTGAGCCGAAGGCAGTTGCTTAACCGACTGAGCCACCCAGGCGCCCCTCTGCTGATTTATTTTTAAAATAAAACTGTAATAGTTCAGTTTTTCTTGGATAATATTTTCCAACTTTTTAAATTGAGTGAGACTCCAATTCTTGTTTACTCCTTTTAGATGATTTCAGGGATCAAATGGTATAAAGCGGCTTTAATTTTCATAACAAAAATTTATGAAATGAATTGATTTGAACAGAAAAACTATTGAAACTGAATATTTTATGCTTATGTTTAATCTTGGTAGGAGAATATACTGATGAGATAGCACATGGTCATTCTGACAATTATTTCCATATTTCTGTGCTATAATTGAAAAAGATCATTTAGTTTCAAAATATGAAATGAATGGTCAATATTATTCAAAGCTTGACTGTCTTCACATGTTAATCATTTTTACATATAAAAAGGAGTTTAAATGTAAGTTACTATAAAATAGAATAATTTAAAATGAATTTAATACTTTTATCTTTTATTATCTTCCTTAAAACAACAGTCAGTCTTCTGAAGATGAGTTAACAATGCCTTGTCTAGGATTATTGGCAAATCTTTGTCGGCACAATCTTTCTGTTCAAACATACATAAAGACTTTGGTAAGTTTTGCGTAAAATCTTTCTTATTTGTGGTGAGCTCTATGCTTAAAGAAAATTATATCCATGTTTTTCTTTAAAAAAAAAAAATTAACAAGAATTCTCATGTCTCATCCAGCTGACTCATCAAAGTTAAGGAACAGATTGACACATAATTAACTAGAAGTATTCCAACCTTTGCACATGTTGTATTTAAGATGATAAGTATTAATAAAACTGTTGAGTACTAAAAGTTTTCCTTCTCAATAGCATCCCATTATTTCTTATATTGAATAATACAAGAAATGCTAAATCATTTTGTGCTAATAGAAAGGACACACATCACTGGCAATCCCATTTACCTCAGATCTTATATTTCCACAAAATCAATGGCAACTCCACCAGAAAGATCCATGAATAAATGACTGCAACAACTACCAGCACTTGTAATGAGTGAAGACACACAAATGGGGTTAACTGAACCACCGTTAGAAATATGTCAAATCAAGAAAGTTCATTGATTCTTTAAGGTACTTTGTGAACAATTCCCCTGCTATGCAGTATCCAATATTACCTGTTTAATTTCAAATTAAACAATTATCTCATTTGTTCTGTACTGGAGGTACTTTGGAGGTGGAAGTTATCTTGAGCCATGGAAGTGTTTGAATAATTTCTTAAGTTGATAAGGATGTTTAATAGAAGTTTACCTACTCTGTGCAAGATACACTTTCTAAACCAAAATATAAACCTAAAAATTTTTCATTCTAATTTATTTAAAAATTTTTTTCTTTCTCAGAATAATGTGAAATCTTTTTATCGAACTCTTATAAGCTTCCTGGCCCACAGTAGTTTAACTCTGGTTGTGTTTGCACTTTCAATATTATCCAGTTTGACATTAAATGAAGAGGTGGGGGAAAAGGTAAATATGATTTTTTTATTTTTGAAAATAGTTCTGAAGTTTATATTCTCTGATATTTTACAAGTATTGAGACTTTGTTTAGAATGGTGTCAACTTAAATTTTTTTGTATAATATACTTTTCCTAATTTGTTTTTAAGCTGTTCCATGTTCGAAACATTCATCAAACTTTTCAGCTAATGTTTAATATTCTCATAAACGGTGATGGCACATTGACTAGGAAGTATTCAGTTGATCTATTGATGGATCTCCTTAAGAATCCTAAAATTGCTGATTATCTTACCAGGTATGGCTCTCTGACAAATTTTAAGACTTGTTTTTCTTTTCAGTGAACCAAGATATGTTTGTGATTAATGAAACTGCCTTTTCAGAGTTAGTAAACTTGGATTCTACTAATGGACAAGGGACTCAATTGAAATGTTTTGATGTGCTTTATTCCCATTGTTTTTGCTTTTTTGGCCTAAAATGTACAAGTATAAGAACATGGGTGGTGAGGGGGTGTGTTTCAATCTTTGTCTTAGATAAATAAGGTTGTATCACTGTCTAAAATGTACACATCTTAATCTTTTCCAGCTCCAGATTTAAATCTTGAACATTACAATTTTTGGAAAAATATTGTTATAGGGACATTTATGTCAGTATATTTGTCTTTTCTTTTTTGCATAAAAATGAATAGCATTTTCTTCATTATGTGCCTCTGTTGTGTCATAAGGTAAAATGAGAACATATGTTTATATGCCCATTCTATCTCAGTGGCATTTCATGTGATCATTTATCTTTTGAGATCAGTTAGCAACTGTTTTCCAAAGAGCTTTTGGCCGTTTAATACTTTTATTTTTTAGAGAGGGATGGGGAGAGCAAGAGGGTGGGGGAAGGACAGAGGGAGAGGAGAGAGAGAATACTAAGCAGGCTCCACACCCAGCGCAGAGCCCAAGAAGGCTGGATCTCACAATCCTGAGATCAGGATCTGAGCCAAAATCAAGAGTCGGACACTTAACTGGCTGAGCCACCCAGACACCCCTGGCCTTTTTATATCTTAAGTTTTCCCCAATGCCTCAGCCGCTTTGTGGTCGTAGGTTAGGAAATTGGAGAAATTGCTTCAAAGAGTTCAATTAATCATTCACAAATGAGAAGACAGTTATGGAGCCCCTGCTGTGGTCAAGTACTGGGGGATGTGGGAGTGTTAGCAGAGATAGGAATTTGAAGACATAGCCCCTAATCTTTGAGGAACATGGAACCAGAAATTGTACAAAACATAGTCCCAAATTTTAAGGAATGTAGAATCTAGACATTAAAAAAACAAAAGCTAACCACAAGGGCAAGGTTGACCACTACCCATATGGCTAACTGATGTTTTACAGAACCAAGAACCATTCACATTAGTAATGAAGGATAGTTGGAAAAAGGGCAGGCAGGGACAAGGGGCCCCTACCTAAGAGGAAAGGATTTTACACCAAGGGCTCCTCCACCCTTTCCCACGTGATAGGTAGATGACAAAAACCTGACTGGGTGACAGGCTCATGGAGGATTAATCAGATTAAAACAGCCCGCCAACAAGCCCATAAAAACCCCTAGACTGAGAAACTCCAGTGGCAACTCTCTCAGGTTCCCTCCCTCTGCCGGAGCTTTGTACTATCACTCAATACACTTTGCTTTGCTGTCCATCACCCTTTATCTGGTCTACCTCTTCATTCTTTGAAGCAGCCGGGACCAAGAACTGCGGGCACTAAAGGAAAAGAAATCCTACAACATTAGCATTTCATTTTTTTTCTTTTCTTAAGCATAGGTGGATAAGAAATCATTCTTCCAGAGTGCCCTTCCTTTACTTGTCTTCCCTGTTATCTGTTCTAAGAATCCTCCCAATATACTCTCATGTAATACCCATTCTGGCCACCAAATAGTGCTTGTTTAACAACTTCTAAGTAAACAACAAAGGATATACCTCTGCAGGAGGACCAAAATATAATCTGACTTAGCATTTGTAAGTGGTTGCTTAATCACTTCTCCTGTAAATCTCTCAGTTCCATTATGTTTTCTTTTTATCTAGCCTAAAACTCCAGAATCACCTCTGGAAAGGAAATTACGTTTAATTGTATTGTCTTCTTGTTTATTTGCTATACCATTTAGCAAAATGTTCCTGAATCTGTTCCAAAGTCTAATTTAATGTCTGGGTTCCTAATCAAAACCTGAGAAAAATCACATTTTATGAATCTGTATTCTACATGTTCACTACCTCTAACTTTATTTGGGCAGCACTTCTCATATTTATTCCCAGCTTTCTTTCACATTTCCTACAGTGGCCCTTTCAAATATTTACTACTTTACTCTTGCCACTTTTCACTCAGAAGATGACCTTATCTTTGTTTCACAGAAAAAAAAAAACTGAATCCCATCTGATTGGAGTTCTTTCAAATTTTTGCTCTTAAACCAAATTACTTGTGTTTATACCAATTCTTACTTAGTGTCATCTTGTTTTGCTCATAGACACATCCCTTTATTCTGTGCATTAAATCTCATTCTGTCCTATTTTTTCAACAGTATCTTTTGTCTCTTCAATGTCTCTCATTCCATTGACTCCCTTCACTTATATTTGACTTTCAACATTTCCCTCAACCATATGTCCCTTCTAAAATCTGTGATCTCCCATTGCATTCAAGGTAAACAAATTCTCAGTATAGCCCTCTAAAATCTGGTCTCTGGGAACCTCTCAGCCCTGTTTCTTTACATTTTCTTATGTACTTTAGTCTAATCACTTCAGACAGTAAATAGAATCTCCAACTTGCTAGAAATGCCTTTTGTGTATCCATGTGCTCTTCCCTCTGGACACTTTCGGCTTTATATGTCTAATTCCCGTTTATTTTTTAAGACTCATGGGTGGGAAACCTCATCTGATTAGGCCTGCCACACTGAGTCTGGATTTGATATTCATCCTTCTAGCATTCTATGTATTTTTCCATGATAGTGTTGTATTTTACATTATATAATATTTTATGTTTCTGCCTTCATTCTTAGACCGTTAGGTCTCTTACAGAGCATCATTGTCTCAAACACAGGATGCACTAGTCACATAGACAATAATGTGGTTGGTACCTCTAGTAGCTCTTAGAGTTCTGTAACACAGGGCCCTGCGCCTTACCTCTGTATCTGCAGAACCTAATATAATGCCTAGCTGTTAAAAGTGCTTTATAAATAAATAGCTGCCTAATTTATTAGAATATTTCATGTTCTTTGAATTTTTACAAACTGAACATAGCTTTAAAAAAAAAAGGCAATCGAAGTACTGAAAGTTTCAATGACTTATTTATTGCCACAGGAATCATTGTTTTTTCACTGCTCAATAAATAACAAAGCCAATTTATGTATACCATAGTGATAGAACGTTTCAAGTTATAAGTAGAAATTTTGCAGACTTTTATAATAGAAGCTCAAAATAAATAGATGAAAGAAAATACACTTAAATTTTATATTTATTTTGTATATAAATCCTATTTGATGGATCAATTTCATGATTATCATTTGATGTATATTTTTATTTTAAACTTAGGTATGAGCACTTTTCTTCATGTCTCAATCAAGTATTAGGTCTTCTTAATGGAAAGGATCCTGATTCTTCTTCAAAGGTGTGTAAAAACATGACTTTTTGTTTTAAACTTTTGAAAACTGTAATGTGCAAAAAAATCTTAAGTGTGCAGCTCTCTGAATTTTTACAAATTGAACACAGTCATATAACCATTATATAGATCAGAAAATAGAGCATTACCAATACTCTAGAACCCTTCTCAAGTCTTCATTCACTGGTACTAAAAATTGTTTCACAGTGCCTAATGAATATATATATACCGTGACAGCGATTCCACTCCTAAACCACATAGCCAAGCCAAACATGTCCATAAGCTCATCAAAAGACATGTAAACAATGTTAAATAGAAAATGCAGTTTTAAAAATGATACTATTTTCTATTTTTTAAAAAGGTCATATGCTTAGGAGAGAAATCCAACAAAACACACACGAAGTCTCTACTCTGAAATTACAAAACATTGAGAGGTATAAAAGACCTAAATAATACAGATATACCAAGTTCATAGATTAGAAGAGTTTCAAAATCATAGCAGGTTTTAGTGTTTTTTTGTGTTTATATTTGTTTTGGTTTTGGTGTATGTGGACATTGGGAAAGTCTAAAAATAACTAGTGCTATCCTGAAAAAAATGAACAAAGTTGGAGGACTTCTAATACTACCAGATACCAAGACTTACTACAAAGCTGCAATAATTAAAACAGTGCAGTACTGTCATAAGGGTAGACAGCTAGCCCCCTGAAACAGAGTACAGTTTAAAAGCATACCATAGCATATAGTCTCCTGATTGATAACAGTGCAGTTCTAAAAGAATGGTCATTTCAATAAATGATACTGAGTCAATTGAATATCCATGTGGGAAAAAACGGAATTTTGTTTCCTACCTCACATCAAATGTGAAAATCAGTTCCAGAAAGATTGTAGATCTACATGTGAAAGGTAAACAGTGAACTTATAGAAGAAATGCCTAACAGAATATCTTTACAGCCTTGGGATAGACAAAGATCTTAAATAGGAAACAAAAGCACCAACTGTTCAGGAAAAAAGTTGATTAAGTTGTACTGTATTAAAATTAAGAGCTTCTGTTCACAAAAAGACCTGGTAACACGGAAAAGGTATCTACAATACATATATCCAACAAAGGACTCTGATCTAAAATGTATTTATTTTTTTATATGTATTTAAAAACATGTATATATAAATCAAAGAAACACTGAACCCAAGAGATAATCTGAACAACAAAAAGAATTGATCAATAAATATGAAATGGCTGTTCAACTTTATTAATCTACAGGGAAATGCAAATTGATAATGTGATGCTACTATGTGCCCACCAGGTGGTTAAAATTAAAAATATGAATAGCATCAAATATAGATGAGAATATAAAAAACCCATAAGGTTGTAGTACTCAGGGGCTGAAAATTGGCACAACCACTTATGAAAATAGGTATTATCTAGAAATTTTGGACATGTGCATAGAGTATGAGCCAGCGATTTCACTCTTAGGTATTTACCCCAAATAGTTAAATATATATGTTCACCAAAAGACATGTATAGCTGTACTACTCCTTTTAGGCAGGAATTAGAAACAATCCAGATGCCATCAGTAATGGAATGGGTAGATAAATAGTGATACATCTATACATTAGAGTACTACACAGCAATTAGGATGAGTGAAGGGCAACTGTGTGCAATAGTATGGATAAATTTCACTAACCTAATGCTAAGCTGAAGAAGTCAGATGGAAGGAAGGGTATATATACACTATAAGATTCTATTTATATATAAAGTTCCATGTGACTTGTTTTATATAAACTGGCAAGCTGATTAAAAAATTTATATGGAAATGCAAAGATCCAAGAATAGCTAAGATAAAATTACAGTGTCAGAAATCTGACGGAGAGGAGTGTTTGAGGCATTGTCTAGGAGGGGACACAAGGGACTCCAGGAGTTTTGGTAGAATTCTTCTTCTGGTTGCCAGTTACACCAGTATGTTCAGTTTGGAAAAACCATCCACCTTTGTAATAATGATTGATTAGTTTACTTCTGTACATTATACTTAGTGTATATTGAGAAGGTATTTTCTTATATGGGTATAATATGTCTCTGGTAAGAGAAAAGAGAAACTGAGAACATTGCTTGCCTTCAGGGAGCGTAGCCAGACATCAGGCTGCTTTGTTTGGCCATGGAACCAAGTAAATGTATTACCTATTCAAAAATAAGTACTATAATTTATATTTGAAAATGAATAAATCAAAGATTATCATTTGTTACATAGTAAATGCTAATGGGCTGAATTCCATTAAAATCAGATGCCATCAAGTTGATCAAAACACAAATCCCAATTATATGTCATTTATAAAAATACAGATAAAGGTAGAAAGTAAGTGGATAGGCAAAGAGATGCCAATAATTTTTTTTAATGATAGGTTAGGTTGGTAGTATATGAAATGAGATAGAATTTAATTTAGCTAATAAATAGGTTGGTGTGGGATGTTATGTGATGTTATAAAGGCCCAATTTATGAGGTAAAGAACTGAGGTAAAATAGAGGAGCTAATAGGTATAAAGTCAACAACGTGCAAACAATGTGGGAAATAGCCATACTTAAGGTTTTAAAGCTTGGGAATGCCCCTTTTCAGTATTATCCTAAAGTATGCTTTATAGGAATTCTTGAATCTCAGCATGACAGCAAGTGTTTGTAGTTTCTAATATTATTTTCTAATTTCTTCTTTCATTGTAAAAACAAAACATCTGTGCTTTGAAAAAAAAATTAAGTACTATAGAAGGCCTATGATATTAGTTGAAGTTGCCTTCCTTTGGCTCTCATAGTCCTGCTTACTAGGAGTAACTACCATTAACAAATTTCTTTGTAACCTTATGGTACCTAATCCCGCATTTTGAAAAATATTACTGAAAGAAAAATTGGAAGCTTTCTTTAATTTTTGTTTTAGAGTATCTTCTTTAAAAATGTGTCATTTTCAGCTTCATCACTTGGTTACTCTGTACATTAAAGGCCAATGAAATTGACATTTAACGAAGACTTTATATTGCACAGGTTTTAGAATTACTTCTTGCCTTCTGTTCAGTGACTCAGCTGCGCCACGTGCTCACTCAGATGATATTTGAACAGTCTCCATCTGGCAACACCATTCTGGGAAGCCGTTCTAAATGTTTAGAACCTACTGTGGCTCTACTTCGTTGGTCAAGCCAACCTCCGGATGGGTCAGAAAACTGTTCTATTTTAGCCTTGGAGTTGTTCAAGGAAATATTTGAGGTAATATAATGATAGACAAATTGACTTCCATTTAATGATTCTCAGTGAACAGTTTACTTTCAAAAACGTCCACAATAAACTTCTAATTGTTTATACACTTGAGGAAAACTTTTAACTAACTCCCTTTCATTCAGCTACTGAATTTCCTTTTTTTGGGCAAAGTCAGGAACATTGGTGTTTTCTTTTTTTGCACCGAATAGCTTATATGTACTCCTTTCAGTGTAATAAGTAAAGGTATTACCTGAGATTTGTACAGCTTGTTGTTGTCTGCCTACTTCTTGCAGTAGTCACATTCTCTTTCTTCATCTTGGTAGATACTGTCTACTTTCTTTATTAGCCTATTAGTGGATTAATATAGCAACATTGGATTAATTCACTAAGATGGAGTGGAACATGCCAGACACTGCTAGGCAATTAGGATACAGACAAAAATTCTTTCCCTAGAGGCCATTACATTCTGGTAGATTCTACTATCTAGGTCATTTAGCATTCTCTACTATTGTCTCTCTTTTTATACCCATTCTGCCTACCACAATATCTTCTTAGAGTATTTCCTCTCATGACTGGATCCTATGCACAAACAAAAATGTATATGAGTGATTAAATGTATTCGTCAAAGGTGATGCACAAAGATTACTTTGTTGTTTTTTTTTCTGTTTTAATTTTTTTTTTATTATGTTATGTTGGTCACCATACAATACATCATAAGTTTTTGATGTGGTGATCCACGATCCATTGTTTTCGTATAACACCCAGTGCTCCATGCAATAGGTGCCCTCCTTAATACTCATCACCGGGCTAATCCATCCCCCACCCCCCTCCCCTCTAAACCCCTGTTTGTTTCTCAGAGTCCATAGTCTCTCATGGTTCATCTCTCCCTCCGATTTCCCCCCCTTCATTTTTCCCTTCCTTCTCCTAATGTACTCCATGCTATTCCTTATGTTCCACAAATAAGAGCAACCATATGATAATTGACTTTCTCTGCTTGACTTATTTCACTTACCATAATCTCCTCCAGTCCCATCCATGTTGATGTAAAAGTTGGGTATTCATCCTTTCTGATGGCTGAATAAAATTACTTTCTGTTTTATGTTGGTCTTGACTGTTAACCAGTTTTAGCATTTAAAAAACTCTTCAAGATTCTTGATGGGAATATTCATAGTTGTAAAGTATTAAGACCAGTGGTGGTTATTTAATTATTGTAATTTCACTTAGCAAGTTTAGGATACTTGTTTTCAAATCAGGGACACAGTCCACCAGAAAGTCTTGTTTGCAGTTGAATAGCTTAAAACCTTATTGTTCCATTTAAGAAAAAAGGCATCATAGCCATCAAAACTGGATAAAAGGGTAGGTTTTAAATAGGAGACAGAGGTCAATTAAATATTGAAGTAATTATAAGAGATTTGATGAGAATGTTGCTGCTTGGTGATGACTATGCCTGCGTTCTGTATTCCATCTTTATTTTTCATCATTGGTGGTGGTTAATTCTCCAGGACATTATAGATACTGCTAACTGTTCCTCAGCTGACCGTTTTGTGACCCTTCTGCTGCCTACAATCCTTGATCAACTTCAATTCACAGAACAAAATCTAGATGAAGCCTTATTAAAAAGAAAATGTGAAAGGATGGTCAAGGCCACTGAAGTTTTGTTAAATATCCTTTACTGTTAAAACATGGAAACTAACCACTCATTTTTTTCTAGCATTACCTTTACTGCATTTTTGTCTTTATTTGTAATTTTGTCACTTCTCATGCTTATATATCCATTCAGAATTACTGAATTGGAGTTTAAACTATAGAACTAATTCTCAATGTGGAGTCTATAAAAAAGTTGTCCAGACTTTTTCCCTTTATTTTTCTGTTTAAAACTTTAAAGAATATTTTCAGAATGCTTTTTAAACTTGATTTGAACATTTTTACCGTAATTTGAGGTCAAGAGATACATTCTTAAAATAACTGCTGTGTTACTCTCGAATGCTAATTGCTATCTCTGGATGATTTGTCGTGCCATCTTTGGTTCAGTGTATCAGGGAATAAACAAACATTGGTAGAATCGTTAGTATTTTAGCTTTATATTATAATTTTTACTGAAAATTAAAGCCTCCAGAAATGTTTTAATAAAGATGATATCATACTAGGTTATAAAAAAAGACAAATATTATTAAGACAAATTCATTCATTACAAAAAAAGAAAACCTTGAGTTCAGTTAGTGTCACTGCCTAACTTCTGTATTCAGATTTTCTTAGGTCTTTTCTTATGTTAGCTTTTTTCTTTTAGATCAGTTGATTCTAAGTCTTTATGAAGCCCAAGTCCCATTTTGAAAATATTTCATTAATGCGTTTTTATTATTATCAGCAAGGAGCCATTATATCTCAACCAGATCTTCTATATTTACCTGGTCAAGTTTCCTTATATCTCAGCAACAAGAATTTGCTCAACTTCATCCTGCCCTAGAACAAATTCCACAGCTATTTACTCTCTTCTTGGTGTGTCTGCTCCTTAATTTTCCTCTTCCCTACAGCAGTGATTCTCAATCCTGATTATGTATTAGAATTACCTGGAGAATGTTTTAAAAATCCTGACACCTGAACCTTACTTCCAGCAGTTCTTTTTTTTTTTTTAAGATTTTATTTATTTATTTGACAGAGAGAGAGCACAAGCAGGGGGAATGGCAGGCAGAGGGAGAAGCAGGCTCCCCGCAGAGCAGGGGGAGCCTGATGTGGGACTCAATCCCAGGACCCTGGGATCATGACCTGAGCCAAAAGCAGTCACTTAACCAACTGAGCCACCCAGGCGCCCCACTTCCAGCAATTCTAATTTAATTGGAGTAATGTGAAACCCTGGTGGGCAGGTGGGGGAAGATGGTGATTGATCAAACTACCCACATGATTCTAACATGCAGCCAAAGTTGAAAACCACTGCTGTAGAGATACATGATTATTTTGCTTGATTGTAGTAAAGATATCTGTAATATATGCAGGCTTCAGAATTGGTACCATTTTGAGCCAAATTTGACCCTTTTTAAATGATACTCAAATTAACTTATAATATTACAAAATAGGAAAAAATAACTTCCCTTAGTTCAGCAAATATTGAACCATTGTAATAACCTGCTAGCAAAATACTAACATCCAGCAGAGTAACAGACATGGTGTCAGTCCCATCTCTTGCTACTTACCAATCACTTAATTAAGCTCTGAGCTCTAGTTTCCTAATCTGTCATTGAGCTAATGTAACAATGACTATATGGAAGTGCGGTAACACGATCATTTGTATGAAATCACTCTAAATACTGTAAAGTGCTATACAAATACAAGGTTGAGAATTTTTTGTTTGTATTCCTTAACAAAACTTACCTCTGTGTGGAGATGATACTCTAAAAATGCATGTTGCAAAAACTCTGACTACTATCAAATGTACCACTCTGATAGAACAACAATTTACGTATGGCAAGATTGATCTGGGGTTTGGAACAAAGGTAGCAGATTCTGAATTGTGGTGAGTATATGAAATCCAGATGGCAAAATGGTAATGCCAAACATAAAAATCAAAAGATTTAGTGATTCCTCTTTTGGAGGGTAATCCTTGGGTATGCACTATTAACTCAAGATGTAGCAGAGAATTAAGTTTTTTCATAGTTTTTAAAAAATTCATTCAAGTCATAGATTACATGCTTCAGAGAAAGGATAATCTTAACATCTGTGATTTGTTTTTCATTGTTTAGGTTTGTTTTGTGTTTTAATATATTGTGATTATCTAAGGTCTTTTGTACTCCCTTTTCTGGAGGTTCTTTTTGGCATTGCCTCAGTAATTTTATTTTTTAAGCAAAACGTGAAAAAACAGGGGTCTTTTTTTTATTACTAGGAAATCAGTTACTGTTGAAGGTTCCTACTAACAAAGACAGTTACTTTCCTAAGCATGTCAAGACTTATGGTTTAAGGGTGAATTTTCTCTGACAGTGATGAGATAGAGTATTTTATCCCTCCCCTTCCACATTAAGTCCATTAACAAATCTTTATTGAGGATCTGAATGCTAGACATTGATTTGTTCCAATTTCCATAAATGACATTATTGTCAATAATTGTGCTCCTCAAGAACAAGGATTACCTTTTTTTATTTTTTGTACTCCCTTTGTGGTATGAGGTTAAGAACATGGCTTAGTATAATTTATTTGGTAAATATTAAGTATTCTGTATTGCTTAAGGTTGCCCTTTATTGTTGATATTCCAGTGACAAAGCTAAGAATTAAATAGGTCATGTTGCTGATGCTGCTAGTAATTTGGTGCAGAAAGTGGAAGCTTGGTGGTATTTGAGATTAGAAAAAGAAACACTATTTCAATTTAGACTATTAATGCCAATTTGTTCTTTTGGAGGCTTAGGTTATAAGGATGTTGGTCTCTATTGTATTTTTTTTTTTTTAAGATTTTTTTAATTTATTTATTTAACAGAGATAGAGAGAGAGCACAAGTAGGCAGAGCGGCAGACAGAGGGAGAGGGAGAAGCAGGCGTCCTGCCGAGCAGGGAGCCCGATGCGTGGCTCAATCCCAGGACCCTGGGATCATGACCTGAGCCGAAGGCAGCGGCTTAACCGACTGAGCCACCCAGGCGCCCCTGGTCTCTATTGTATTTTTACTTCTCAAAAGAAACAGTACTTTATCTTCCTAAGGTTTAAAAACAAAGGTGTTGATTTTTTCAGAATTTCTTTAGAATTATGGACAGAAATAAAGTTCTAAGCAATTTTTTAGTTATCTAATTTAAATATGATTTATTTTTAAGCAAACTTGCTGCTGATGTAGTTTTGAAAACTCTTGATTTGATGAACAAACTTAAACAGTTGGTTCCTGGTATGGAAGTAAGCTTCTATAAAATCCTTCAGGTGAGTTTAAACTCTTCAAATATTGAAATTTATTCGTACATAAATGCTTCCTAATGTGTGAGTTTCTGTTTTAATATTCTTGATCGTTAGAAAATGTTTCTCTTAGAATTGGCCATCAGAAGAAAGTTAATTGCCTTAAGTAGCTATAATGTTCCCACTACATGGTAATTTTACATATTTTGCAGGAATTGAACATAAATGCTTCTGACTGTAACGTACAGGATGTTCATGATAGTAGAGCTTCCTCAGCCTTTTTCCTTTCTCATGTCATACTTTAGGTTTCTTCGTTTATTTCTAAGAGCATTGCAGTGAAGAGTTTTTGGTTGGGATTGATGGTGTAGGGTATTAAGGGGATAAGGGACACATCTGGAAGAAAAGGACTTGATTGTGAGTGATAATAAGATTAGAGAGGGTGTGCAGAGAATAGCTGAGTAACAAATTTCGATGATGGTAGCTGAATAAGAGCTTTAATGTATACCTTGATAGCCACAAAACCTGATTATAATAGATACTTAGCAAACATGTGTGAATTGAGTTACTATAATAAACAAAGATGGCTCTGGTCTGTATGGACAGGGTAGAAGCCAAAACTGAAACCTTACACAGGAGCCACTTGTACACTTTGGAGAGCATAATGCTTAAGAGATGGGGTTCAGATGTTGACTCCCATCAGTCAGTCACGTCAGTGCAAACTTGAGCAAGCTATTTTCACTTGTCTGAGCTCTAGCTTCCTTAACTACAAAATGAAAATAATGAATCCCCCTCCATGGGAGCAGTTACAAGGGTTACCATGAGGGTTATGGAGATAAAGCCCAGCTCTTAACATGGTTTTGTGGCATAAGGTTATACTTGAGTACTTACAAAACACTCAACATTGTAAAATGTAGATAACTATAAAGGATTCATATTTTAGTATTTTTTCTCTGTTAAATTAAAAATTGAGTCAAACTGATTTTGCGTCAATTAGGAGATGTTTTTCAGAATAAATGATTTGGGGCTTAAAGTACTAATGTAAAATATTTACTGACATGAAGGACTTATGCTTTAAGTATAATTGTTTCAGTTACTGAATTAGAATTTTTTTAATTAATTTGAATTTTACTTTTATTTTTGACTTTAATTAGAAATGATTAACTGTTGTTTCTTACAGCCAGATTTTCTTTTAAGAGTAGCTAGAAAAATAAAACAGTAATTCAAAACATCAGTCAGTTGTGGATGATATTTTAAATTCATCAAAATATTTAAGATGTGATTTTCATAGGTATAACAAACTTCTGCCAGATTTTTTTAAAGCTAGTGTTCATATTGACTGCATAGATAATTATAACAAAGTAAAGGCTAATAAATACATTCAAACATCAGATAGAAACATCAGATAGAAAATTTCAGAATTTGCCTAGAATTATTTTATGATTTATTTTATGATTTAGCTCTGTTTACTCACCTTGCTCTAAAAATCCTGACATTATTTATTCTTTGTGCCTTTGGTTTTCTGGTTTCTGATTTGCTTAGGATCCACGCCTGATTACTCCCTTGGCTTTTGCTTTAACATCAGATAATAGAGAACAAGTACAGTCTGGACTGGGAATATTATTGGAAGCTGCTCCACTGCCAGATTTTCCTGCTTTAGTGTGAGTTGTAGTCATTTGCAGTGTATCTCTTGTGGTGCTAGAATATCCTGCTGTGTGTCTTTAGTAGTCCTTGATATAGATAGATTAGAAAATTTGTGAATCAAAGACTTCATTATAGCAGTAATTTTTCAAGTGATTAAAAGAAAATTTGATTCCAGTAACTGAAAAGACCAGGTCTATACTCAGGGAAAAGCTAGCTTTAGGTGGGTTAAATATGTTTTCCAGGCACTATGCCTCTCTGTCTCTCACCTCCTCTATTTGACATAGTAGCTTCTGGACTATGCTTACATCTTACTAGTTTAGTTCTTACATAGAACGAGCTTTCCCTGTGTCAGCTATACTAAAAAAAAAAAAGACATTTAGGTTAGATGTGAGGAAGAACTTCCTCAGCTTAAGAGTTTGCCAGAGAATAAAATGGGAATCAGCTCTAAAAGATGAAACACTTAATAAACAACATAGCTTTTAGGACTAAAAAACAGCCAACAAAAACAAAACAGGAAAGAAAACAAAGAGCTTTCCCTTGCCAGTTGTTTAAATGGTAAGTCTAAGCATCACTTCCATTGACTGGATCTGGGTCATTTGCCAATGAGGGACCTTGGCAGATACCAAGTGTTCATCTATGAGAACTACATGAACTGAAAATCAGTTTGGGGGCGGTGGGAGGATTCCTAAAGAAAAATTTTGTGCTTTTATCAGAAAATGGAATAGATAATGGCCAGGCAGAATTGTCCACTATTCTCATTAATTTCAAACATTAAGAGAATATTTGCTATTTTTCTGTTATTGTTAAAGATTTTATTTATTTGAGAGAGCAAGAGAGAGCGTGCACAAGTGGGGGGAGGGGCAGGAAGAAGCAGGCTCCCCACTGAGCCATGAGCCCAACATGGGGAGACATGGGGCTCGATCCCAAGATCCTGGGATCATGACCTGAGCCAAAGGCAGACGCTTAACCGACTGAGCCACCCAGGTGCCCCTCTGCTGTTTCTTTTAACTGACTTAGCAAACTCATTTTTCAGAATTAATAATTTAGTCATAAATTAAGAGATTAAGAACTATGGAGAACAAGACCTAGAGACCAAATAATCAAAATTCTCTTCATTGTATAGTAATATTTTTAAACAAATGGATAAATAGGGAGCTTCTCAAGTTAAAATCTAGAAATGGTCTGTGAAGCTGCTTCATTTTGTGGTGGCTTGGTTGCTCCAACTGTGGCAATCTGACATAAAGGAAAGCCCCTGTGTTTCAGAATGGAAAGCTTCAGCTTCACTAAAGTGGGAGTCTCATCCTCTCTCTCTGTATATGAAATCTTCCTACCATGTCTTTGTATCTGGGCTGCCCCTGTCTTACTGGTGTTATGTAATTTTCTCTTTAGACACTATCTCAGGTGTTCATTTATTTATATCTGTTTATGCCTTTGTTTATATCATCTTAGTTTAATAAGGTAAATTTATATGTTGGATAGATGGGTGGGTGGGTACATAAGTAGGTTTTTTGGTGTACGTTTCTGTCTGGTGAGGACCAGCTGTGTGCCAGGCCCTCTTCTAGTCATTTTAGATACTGCGGCAAATTAGACTTGGGGCCTCTGTCATATGGTTTACATTCTAGTTGGGAGACAAGTTAAAAAAATTAAGTTTCATAATATGCATGTCAGTATGGGTGGAGGGGCCTCTCTGAGGAAGTGAATTTGAACTGAGACCTAATGGTAAGAAGGAGCCAACTCTATGCAGATCTGGTGGGAAGAATGTTCCAGTAAAGGAACAACTCATTCAAAGACCGTGTGGCAGGAACAAGACATGATAAATGGAAGGGGCAGAATGGGAGTCAGGTTGGTGAGAAGATACTGAGTGAGAAAGGGCAAGGATAAAGGACATAGCTAAAGGACAAGTGATGTTGCCCATCGTAAGAAGGATGTTCTTACCAGTAGCAATAATGTTGTACTTAATTTTTACAAATAATCCATACTCAGACTAGTTCTAGTGCCTCCAGACCAGAGGTGGAATTGTCATTTTAAAGGATTGTAAGTAGAAAAGCAGTTCCTTGGCAAATATTTAGGGTATTTTCCAAAATTTGGCTTCATCATAGACTCCAAGGTTACTTCAAAAATATTTGAAGGCTTATATTCCCAAAGATCCATTCTAGAGATTCTCTGTCTATACTAACTGCCTTTTCCTCTATTTTTTTAAAAGATTTTATTTATTGAGAGAGAGAGAGCACACAAGTGGGGTGGGGGACGCAGACAGAGAAGGGGAGAGAGAATCTCAAGCTAGCATGGAGCCTGTGTTGGGACTGTGTCTCACGATCCTGAGATCATGATCTAGGCCGAAATCAAGAGTTGGACATTCAACTGACTTGAGCCAACCCAGGCTCCCCTTCATTTTTTTGTAATTCTTTCTTTCTTTTTTCTTTTCTTTTTTTTTTTTTTTTTTTACTTCTATTCAGACTTGGAGAAAGTATAGCAGCAAACAATGCCTATAGACAACAGGAAACAGAACATATGCCCAGGAGAATGCCCTTGCAATCACTAAATCACAGTCTTCCAACATCAGTAAAATGTTTAACTCCTCCACTTTTGAAAGCTAGAGTTCCTGGATTGAACATTGAGGAATTAATAGAAAAACTTCAGGCTGGAATGGTGGTGAGTGGTAAATAGCCATTATAAATGGGATTCTGCCTGGTACATACCAACTAAATATTAGCCCTTATTATAACATTTATTTAAATAACTTTAGATGCAAATTTGATCAATGAAACCTTATCTTTTAATATGAAAATAACAATATTCTAGAAAATTTGGAAAGAAAAAAATTAGCCATAAAATTCCCACATTTTAACACAGCAATCATTTTTTTCCCCCCAGTCTTACCCAGTTAGCCCACCCCCATCCTCTCTATCCCCCTGTTTAAGAAATATAACCCATAAACATATCAAGTCCTACCCAGATACTCTTCTGCAATAGCCAGGTTAGTGAAATGTTTGTGAAACGCCTAATACAGCATTCATTTTTTTACTTTGTTACTCATTATTAAGTCTTAATGATTTAGTTTCACACTAGACATTTATTTTTTTATTGTGTTGAGTGTTAAAATTTTCTGACTTTTGACTGTTGTATTAAAACTTAGGTAAAGGATCAGATTAATGATGTGAGAATATCTGACATAATGGATGTATATGAGATGAAACTGTCCACATTAGCCGTGAGTACAAGCTTATTTTAACTATACCTAACAGTTAAGCTTTAATAGATGTTTTTCTGGTAAGTGATAAAGATTGATGGTATGTTTTCTTACAGTCCAAAGAAAGCAGGCTACAAGATCTTTTGGAAGCAAAAGCTCTAGCCCTTGCACAGGCTGATAGACTGATTGCTCAATATCGCTGTCAAAGAACTCAAGCTGAGACAGAGGTGTGTACAATATAAAGACTTATCTGATAAGTAGAAAAATAAATGAAGTAGAACATGTACAAAATTTTAGTGCTATTTTTGTTACTGTTTGAAGTAAACTGTTCTCAGCATTTGACACGACTACTCCCTCCATCTTGAAACCCTTCCCCCTTTAATTTTGATCACCCTATTATCTTCTGATTTTCTTTCTACACTGATGGATATTCTTTTCCTATATCCTTTAGGGACTTCTTTCTCCATTCAACCCTTAAATGTTGGGTTTTCCCAGCATTATGTTCTAAGTCCTTTGCCCTTCTTTAGGTGGTCCAGGGTTTCAGTCATTACTAGAATGTTAATGCCACCAATTTTATGTGCCGAGCCCAGATCCTTTACCCTAAGCACTAATGCTTCCTGTATAGCTCTGTTTAAATATATAGCAAATATTTCCCATTCAGCATGACCAATCCTGAATTCATCACCCTTTTTAAAAATTTACTTTTTTGTATATTCCCTCTTGTTCTGAAGAGTTTTCCAGACAGGAAATCTGGAAGTCACACAGTTTACTTCCTACAATTAGTCATTCACCAAATCCAGTTGATTCTATCTTCTAAATATTACTTTTTTCTGCCTTGTTTCTTCTTGCCACTATTTGCTACAGGTCAAATCCTTTTCATTTTTTTATATGAATCATAGCAGAGCCTCTAGTTAGTCTTTTTTACCTTCATTCTGGAGCCCTCTTCTCAACCACCCTCTATGTGCATCCCAAGTCATCTTTTTGTATTTGGTTCCACCCTCCCTTGTTCCCCCACAGTGATTCCTGAGGCTGTAATCTGATTTTATTGCTTCTGTGCTAAATACCCTGCAGTGGCTTACCATTTTACTCAGCAGATGATTTTATTTATTTATTTATTTTTAAAAAGATTTTATTTATTTATTTGACAGAGAGAGACACAGCAAGAGAGGGAACACAAGCAGGGGGAGCCGGAGAGGGAGAAGCAGGTTTCCCGCCGAGCAGGGAGCTCGATGTAGGGCTTGATCCCAGGACCCTGGGATCATGACCTGAGCCGAAGGCAGACGCTTAACGACTGAGCCACCTAGGCGCCCCAGCAGATGATTTTAAATTCCTTAGTTTGGCACACAGGATTCTGAAACTACTTTCATTCCGCATCTCCTTGCATTTCTGTGCATTCTCTGCAATCGACTATATCAGATTACTTTGTAGTTTCTTATGCAGTTCTATTGCTTTGCAGTTGCTTGACATACTCTTAGGTTTCCCTGTCCTTGTACTTGCTCTTCCATGTCTGGAACACATTTTCCTCTTCCTCTGCCTAACTCCTAATAATCCTTCAGATTTTAGTTTAAATACCCTCATTTTTTAGGAAGCTGTCCCTGGTCCTCTCCTTCCCACACATGTGAAAACTGTATAACCTTGCCCCCTACCCTTGATGTCAGAGATGGTCTCAGTATCTCCAGGGCCCCAGCAAGCACAGTACTTGGCACATGGTAGGTGCTCAGAAAGTTTGACATTGTGCTGTGTGCATATATGCACACAATGTGTACATTAGGAGTGAGAGCTTACTGCAGTAATATGAAATTCCTAGCAAATACAAACGGAATCTCAACAGTTTGATATCATTTATAATGAATTGTAATAAAGTCATTTGACTCTTGAGAGAGGCATTAAAATCAGTGACACATAAAATAACTTTAGAGTCTTCTCAGAGTACATGTATTTGAAAAAATACAAATAAATATAACCGTATGTTTTCTTTTTCTTCTTTTGACATGGATTCATTTGTCTTGACTGATGGCATGTTGAATTTATCATAAATTCCAACAAAGAAAACTAGTGATATTAAAATCATTTTGTCTTCTCCCTTCCCATAGCACATTCTTATATTCTATATCTGTTGGACATGTCTTGCATTTTATTGGAGAATTTAATGTTTTATCCATTTTACTGGAAAGGTTTCTTATAAAAATAAGATCATATGATACTTGTCTTTCTCTGGTTGACTTATTCCGCTTAGCATAATATGCTCTAGTTCCATCCACGTCATTGCAAATGGCAAGATTTCGGTTTTTTTGATGGCTGCATAATGGTCCATTGTGTGTGTGTGTGTGTGTGTGTGTGTGTATACCGCATCTTCTTTATCCATCTCTTGATTGACATCTTGGCTCTTTCCATAGTTTGGCTATCGTGGACATTGCAGCTATAAACATTGGGGTGCACGTACCCCTTCAGATCACTACATTTGTACCTTTGGGGTAAATACCCAGTAGTGCAATTGCTGGGTCGTAGGGTAGCTCTATTTTCAACTTTTTGAGGAACCTCCATACTGTTCTCCAGAGTGGCTGCACCAGCTTGCATTCCCACCTACAGTGTAGGAGGGTTCCCCTTTCTCCGCATCCTCGCCAACATCTGTCATTTCCTGACGTTAATTTTAGCCATTCTGACTGGTGTGAGGTGGTATCTCATTGAGGTTTTGATTTGGATTTCCCTGATGCCTAGCGATGTTGAGCACTTTTTCATGTGTCTATTGGCCATTTGGATGTCTTCTTTGCAGAAATGTCCGTTCATGTCTTCTGCCCATTTCTAGATTGGATTATTTGTTCT
>NC_138369.1:143634284-143682775 GCF_054177405.1 Leptonychotes weddellii
TGTAAAGAAGATTAGTTGACCATAGAGTTGAGGGTCCATTTCTGGCCTCTCTATTCTGTTCCATTGATCTATGTGTCTGTTTTTGTGCCAGTACCATGCTGTCTTGATGATGACAGCTTTGTAATAGAGCTGGAAGTCCGGAATTGTGATGCCGCCAGCTTTGCTTTTCTTTTTCAACATTCCTCTGGCTATTTGGGGTCTTTTCTGGTTCCATACAAATTTTAGGATTATTTGTTCCATTTCTTTGAAAAAAGTTGATGGTATTTTTATAGGGATTGCATAAAATGTGTAGATTGCTCTAGGTAACATAGACATTTTCACAATATTTGTTCTTCCAATCCATGAGCATGGAACGTTTTTCCGTTTCTTTGTGTCTTCCTCAATTTCTTTCATAAGTATTCTATTGTTTTATGAGTACAGATTCTTTGCCTCTTTGGTTAGATTTATTCCTAGGTATCTTATGGTTTTGGGTGCAGTTGTAAATGGGATCGACTCCTTAATTTCTCTTTCTTCTGTCTTGTTGTTGGTGTATAGAAATGCCACTGATTTCTGTGGATTGATTTTATATCCTGCCACTTTACTGAATTCCTGGATGAGTTCTAGTAGTTTTGGGGTGGAGTCTTTTGGGTTTTCCAGATAAGTATCATATCATCTGCAAAGAGTGACAGTTTAACTTCTTCTTTGCTGATTTCAGATGCCTTTTATTTCTTTTTGTTGTCTGATTGCTGTGGCTAGGACTTCTAGTACTATGTTGAATAGCAGTGGTGATAGTGGATATCCCTGCCATGTTCCTGACCTTGGGGGAAAGGAAAGCTCTCAGGTTTTCCCCATTGAGAATGATATTCGCTGTGGGTTTTTCATAGATGGCTCTTATGATATTGAGGTATGTACCCTCTGTCCCTACACTCTGAAAAGTTTTAATCAAGAATGGATTCTATACTTTGTCAAATGCTTTTTCTGCATCTATTGAGAGGATCATATGGTTCTTGTTCTCTTTTATTAATGTATTATATCACATTGATTATTTGTGGATGTTGAACCAACCTTGCAGCCCTGGGATAAATCCTACTTGGTCATGGTGAATAATCCTCTTAATGTACTGTTGGATCCTATTGGCTAGTATTTTGGTGACAATTTTTGCATCCATGTTCATCAGAGATATTGGTCTGTAATTCTGTTTGATGGGGTCTTTGTCTGGTTTGGGGATCAAGGTAATGGTGGCCTCATAAAACGAGTTTGGAAGTTTTTCTTCCATTTCTGTTTTTTGGAACAGTTTCAGAAGAATAGGTATTAATTCTTCTTTAAATGTTTGGTAGAATTCCCCTGGGAAGCCATCTGGCCCTGGGCTCTTGTTTGTTGGGAGATTTTTGATTACTGCTTCAATTTCCTTACTGGTTATGGGTCTGTTCAGGTTTTCTATTTCTTCCTGGTTCATTTTTGGTAGATTATAGTCTCTAGGTATGCATCCATTTCTTCCAGATTATCTAATTTGCTGGCATATAGTTGCTCATAATATGTTCTTATAATTGGCACAAACACTTTCATATTGTTTTAGGTTGTATTCCTGATTGGCTAGCTTAATTTTAAGTGTTTGCTTAAACATCTGTGATATAGTTAAAATCTTATTTTTAATTTCTACCTGAAATGGGAAAACTGATTTGTGTAAACTTTATGTTTTAGTGTTGATGGCTAGCCCCAAAGACCATACATACCCTTTTAATTAAGTACTGAATGTAGAGCTACCTTCTTGTTGTTATAATTGTGTTCATTTCCATGAGTCTGGTTATACCGAGAATATTCTAGTCAGGACAATCTCTTAAGTAAAATAACTATAACAGTGTTAGATTTATTAGAAGTAGTTAAGTAATAATATATCTAACTAATAAAACTTTATATAACCCAATAGATGCTAGCCTATTAGATATTTGGTAAACCTTTTAAATTGTAGAAAATGAGCATATTATATACATGGTAGTAGAAAAGTCTCTGTTCTGTTTGGTTTTGTTTTAGGCACGGACACTTGCTGGTATGTTGAGAGAAGTTGAGAGAAAAAATGAAGAGCTTGGTGTGTTGCTGAAGGCACAACAGGTTGAATCAGAAAGAGCCCAGAGTGATATCGAGCACCTCTTCCAACATAATAGGAAATTAGAGTCTGTGGCTGAAGAACATGAAATACTGACAAAATCCTACATGGAACTTGTTCAGAGGTAAATTAATAAAGTAAAAGTTTCTGTGTAAAGTTGGAATCTAGAATGAACACACAGCATTTCTTTTCTGTGGCCCTAAAATCCTTTTGTAAACATTCACATATTCTGATAATTCCCTAAGTTAAGTAGTTGACAAGAAACTTACATCACAGGTAAATGAAATGCTGCTTACTCAAGCTCAGGATCAAAGTCGGAAACAGAATACAGGTCTCTTTGTTTCTTTCCAGTTGACTCTGCTTCTTGCCTGTATTCATGCATTCCTCAGTCACTTGGGGTGTTAGCGCCACAAGAACAAGTTGAGTCTGCTTTGTTCACTGACAAACCCCAGGGCCTGCAACAGTACTCATTACACAGTTAGGCATTCCATAAATGTCGAATGACCTTAGTTGTCATAAATTGTGTTAAGCTGAGCCGTATGAATTGGCCATTTCTGTACATCAAATGCATTGAATATGAACAATTTCATAGTATTCAGTCTTATAGCATGGAGATTCAGGTGTTAGTGTTTAAAACATCTCTAAGTTTGTGGTCAGTACTTCTCCTTAAAGTCATTGAATATGGTTTATTTATATGTGTGACTGTATCTGTGGAATAAATTCTTATAGATGAATTGTCGGATTAAAGGGTATGTGCTTTCAAATTTTTGATGGATTGACACGTTTTCTTCCCAAAAGGCTACACTAACTTACATGCCTACTAACAAAATAGGAGATTAATCATGTTTTCCTCCTTTGTCAAATTTTTTTTATCTTTTAGGTCAACTTTAAAACTTCTGAGCTATAAAGAAGACCCGGAACAATTATGTATTTTCTACCAAACAATAAAAATTAAAACATTCTGGTTAACTTGTTCTTTGTTTTAATTTCTAATTTAAGATTGGTTCGATTTGAAAAAATATTCTATCTATGCTATTAATATAGAGATCTAGAAAATTTTAATTCTGCAAGGTCCATGTGCTTATTTTCCCATCAATAAAAATAAAGGGTGGGAAATGTATAGCATCTAGAAAATTTGTGACGTTAAAATTTCCTAAACAGGATACTTTCTCCCAACAACAATTTTCTTCAAAGTCTGTTTGAGGCAACCCTTATAGAGTGGACTATGGGTGTTAAGTCAGGATGCGAGAAAAAGTAAGCATTGGTCTCACGGAAATACGTGGTTTCCAGGAACCATGGGAATATCCCGTTGATGTTCCAGATAGTGAGTGAGGGGCCAAAGAGGTAAAACTCCTGCCTGCCAGGGCCAAAAGTAGCAAATAATGAAGTCGGCTGGGGAAAGAAGGGTCATCTGTAAAGGTAGGGACTATATAAAGGCATTCAAATTCAGAATTTTAAAAACCGTGTGTGACAGATAAAACACTTCTAGGCAAATTTGGCCAGTGCTACCAGTTTGTACTTCGTGAAGTAAAAAGGACATTTTATGCTTAAGATACTTGGGTGTCAGAGTTATCACTTTAGAAAGTATTTCTGTGTTTACTTTGCCAGTAAACTAAGCAGGACTGTTAGATGCAGAGCTCTAAAGAGGCAAGAGAAGTTTAGTATCCTCAACTACTTCATTAATTTGACATTTTTAATTAAACATACATTATGCCCAAGAGGCTAATGATGGCAGATTTAAGTTTTATTTTTTAATAAACTTCATCCTTTTACAGAAGTTTTTAAAAATTTTCTAGATCTAACTATGAAAATAACTATAATATATATAGCAAATTATGTAGAGCAATGTTATCTGTAAAGCTCCATATCCATAAATATGAGGTAAATGCCCTGCACTTTTCCTTTTTATAGTAAATGTTACCTCCTAAGTCAGCCAAAATACATCTTTAATGTCTTTTAGAATTAGTCTAACTTTATGTCCTGCTTGTTCATGACATTCCTCTTCAGTTTCTTTTCTCCATCTCCATCATATGTTTGCCTCGATAAAAATATCAACTCATCTTGTCTTTTCAGGAATGAAACCACTGAAAAGAAGAATAAAGATTTGCAGATGACATGTGACTCTCTGAATAAACAAATTGAGACAGTGAAGAAGTTGAATGAGTCATTCAAGCAACAAAATGAAAAGTAAAATATCTAGTTCTTAATTCTAATTATTTTGGATTTTTCAAAAACAGTGATTCTCTTTATACAGAGCATTGTTTTTTACAGATAAAATTAATAGAATTGCCACTTATTTTTGTCATAAAATACATATTTGGCAAAATGTAAAGGTAATTCTGTTATTATTAATTTTCTCTTAAAATACTTGGGGAGAAAAAATGAAATATTTCCTTGATGTTTTCTTCTATATTTTTTATAACTTCAGAACTATTGCCCAACTAATAGAGAAAGAAGAACAGAGAAAAGAAGTACAGAACCAACTAGTAGATAGAGAATGTAAGCTAGCAAGTAAGTAGCTTCTTATTTAATATATTGTCTATATTTTAACATATGTTGGTAGAAAAATCAAAGCATGATTTTATTTTCTACTTCTCTCATTTTTTTGAACCTTAAATCACATTTTAAACAGCTTCCCTTTTCTTGCCATAACATTTTACAGAGCAGTTTAGTTAGATTGATTAAATTGAAAAAGCAATATATTTTTTAAAATCTGGGAATTAGAGAAAATGATTCTTTTCAAAAGAAAGAGTTTTAAAAGAACTTTAACAGCAGGTGGCAGTGCTAGGTAACTTTTAGTTACCAGCTTAATGGCAGTAGCTCTGAAATGACCCACAAAAACATTTTTGTTCTAACTCACTTGCCTTAGAACACAGACATCTGCCTATATAATTTTTCATACTTTTCTATATCCTTCTAACCCTTAAGCCCTGAGGATTGTCCTTCCCCTCATAACTATACATATAATATCAGGAACAGAAGAAGAGGGAAAGCCATGGAGATTTGGCATTTTCTATGGAATACCGGCCTAGGGGAAGAGTTTCATGGTGTTTTTTTACTCATCAAATAGTGTAGAACTTTTACAGTTGTTGTTCTTTTGCTCTAATTACATAGTGGCTAATAAACCTTTTCAGGGTAACATCAGTATCCAACCTCTGAGCATATAGCTGACTGTTTGTTTGTTTTAAGATTTGCAACAAAAAACAAAAGTACAAGAAGAAAAGATTAAAATCTTGCAAAAAGAAAGGGAAGATAAGGAAGAAACCATTGATATCCTTAGAAAGGAATTAAACAGAACAGAACAGATAAGAAAAGAATTGAGCATTAAGGTAAGAATTTGTTGAGTTCTCACTGGTAGTAGATGAGTAAGTCTGATTTTGTGGAAAAGGTGAATTTGGGTAAATTAAAGTTCTGGTTCTTTGTAATATCTTCTAAATAAAATGACGAATCTGAAAATTGACAGTTTTTTTTTTAATAAGGTTCTCTCACAGTGTGAAAACCTGTATTTCCTAAAGTCATGAAAAACTTATTAAATATATATTGTGTACCAGCACTTACTGCTTCTAAGTGGGCCAAGAATACAGAAAGGGGTTCCCAGTTCTGAATGTCACATACAGGTGGCTGTATTTGGCTGCCTCTCCCAGCTTTTAGGGATGGGAATAATAATAGTAGTTCATATTTGTTTAGAACTTTATAATTTGCAAAGGACTCTGAAACATTTTTCTCAATCCTCTTCTCTTTAACAAATATATTAATATATAAGTACCAAATATTTTCAACCTACAAATGAAACTGAGTCTTGAGTTACTTACTGAGGGTCTGTCGCAAAGCTAAGTATTCAGTATTCTGAATCGAAGTCCACTGCTCATTCCACATTATCATGGTTGTTTGTGTGTGGTAGCTATGAAGAGCACTTTCTGGCCCATCTGCTACCAGGAAGATGGGGACACACCAGGATTAAATGACCGTTTGAACAACTACAGAGCACAAGTGACAGAGGAGGCATAAAATTTAATGCCATATTTACCAATTTCCTGGTTCTTCTTTAATTTGGTCATCTTAATAGTGATTCTGAATTGTGATGTGTAGTGTTTTCTGCAAATTTCCAGCTGCTAATATTGACTTAAAAAGACAAATTGAATGTGTCTTTCCAATTTGTATTATGTTGTTTAATAATTGCTTATCTTAACCTTACCATAAAATTTAATTAACTAAGATATAATACATATTTGTAATGTGTCTTTTGACATGGTGGTTTTACAAATGAAAAATAAGACATTTTAAAATATCTGTGAAGGGAAGACATGCTAAATTTGTTTTCCTCAATTCCTCCCCCACCCCCATTCCTAGGCTTCCTCCCTAGAGGTTCAAAAGGCCCAATTAGAAGGTCGTTTGGAAGAGAAAGAGTCGTTGGTGAAACTTCAGCAAGAGGAGTTGAACAAACACTCCCATATGATAGCAATGATCCACAGTTTAAGTGGTGGAAAAATAAGTCCAGAAACTGTGAATCTCAGTATATAGATGTTATGTATTTATCTTCCGGGGGAGGTGTGGTAGGGAAGGTAATTTGTGACTCCAGAACAATAGCAAATTATTATCTAATTATTAATTTAGTAAAGAACCTGATCTGATAAATATTTTTATTTGGTCTTAAAAGTTTTACTTCCTGTTTCTGGCTTTTATTGCTTAAAGCTTTCTTTGGTTCTTAATTAGAATGTTCTTCTTGACCTCCATTATTGTTTTTCTAAGGTTTTTCCCTTTTCCTTAGTTGCTTTCCACTCTCTTCTGCTTTTTAATTTATTCTCATTTGTGATTAGATTTTAAAATCAAACTTTCCTGATACACAATCCTAAAGATTAAGAAATTGAAAATACAGTTATTTAGTATAAAAAGAGAAGGCATAGCATTGCCCGAGAAGTTTTTCTCTAAATAGCACAAAAGAAAATTCAGTGAATTTAAAATAATTTTATTACTGCATTTAAAATGCAGTAAGATATATGGTATAAGTTCTAAATTTGAAAAAAATGCAATGAATACTTACAGAAATAATGTGAAAAAATTAGAAAATATCAGATGTGTTAAACAAATACATTGTCACATTTAAAAAAACGATAATTTGTAGACTTGTTTGAGATAGCCTTAGTTTTTGACTCTTTTTAAATGTACCGTGTTGGTCTGCCCATATCATTTTCAATCAATTATGAATTTCTTTTGATTTGCCCAAGGACAACTTGGATTCCAGCCTTGCTACATATTCAGACATTTCTTATTTATTTATTCAAATGTGAATTGCATTTAATATATTGCCTTTTGTTTAGATAGTTTTTAATGTGGCCATTTAATTTTAAGGCATAGGTTAAATATCCTTATGTATTTCTTTAATACAAAGGAATTTTTCAGTACTCTTCATTTGAATCAAATGTTGTAAGTAGTGTTTAAGAAGAATTTTTGTATCAATATTTTAGTTGGTTTTATTGCTACAGTTTCCAACCATTAATTTTGCTTGGTGTTTTCTTCCCTATTTATCTCTTCATGTGACTTAAGTGAACTTAGATTTAATTCTGTTTTTCAACTATAGTATATCTGAATTTATGTTTAGAAACTAGACATATTTTCATAATTTGCTAATTATCAAACTCATGGTTTTACATTTTTGAATACATTTTGCATAGTTCTGCAAATTTTTTTAAAAAGCATTATACCGAGTAACACATTTTAGATTGCTACTTGTTCTATAAGGGGTACATTCTATTTCTTTTTTGAAATTGCAATCATTTTCAATTTTATATGAAAAAGTGTTTAAATGGATAGATATGACTGAAGAACAAAAGGCTCTGTAAAATGAAACAAAAAGTTCTGTAAAATAAATAAATAAGCCAAAACCTCTAGGGAAAATCAAACTATCTTTACAATGTAGACACTTTCAAGAAGATACGAGCCTAGCCCACTGCTGCCCAGTAGAACTTTTTGTAATGTTGGAAATGTTCTCTCCACTGTCCAGTATTATAGCCTTTAGCCACATGTGATTTTTGAGCACTTAAAATATGGTTAGTGCAACTGAAGAATTTAGATTTTAACTGCCATCCTGCTGGACAGTGCAGATCTAGTCCATTCTTGCAAGTATGCATTTATTTTAAGACGCTAAATTTGCCTATTCTTAAAGATCTATATAGACAGAGACTCCATATTTTTTTTAGCAACCTTTTTTTAATACAATTTTAATGTCATTCCTGATCTCTCTAAAGAGAAAAAAAAATGTACTTTAGCTTTAGAGGTGAGTACTAATCATCATCCTCTTCATTTTTTGTTTATCCTAGTCTTTCTGTCTCTTACAGCATCTTTCATATTGTCGGTATTATTTTTCTTAATCTTAGTATGTTGAGTCCTCTTTTTTTTTTTTTGCATTTTAGGTTTGTGTACCTCAGATTAATATAACAGAGTGTGTGTGTGTGTGTGTGTGTGTATTTTCTTTTTAAAAAATCTTTGACCCACCACTATAGAGTTTTACAAATGATTTCTATGTGTGTATGACCATTTCCTATTAGAGAAAGTAGAACTAAGTAAATGTATCATTATATTAGAATTGTTCAAGTTCTCTAAAAATCTTGCTATGAAGAGTTTGTCCAAGTGTACATTAGCACAGTTCCTTTTGCCATTTACATATGCCCCTTGACTAGATACGGACTTCTCTTAAAATTGGGCTGATTGAAGTTTATACTAAACTGTCTAATGTCAGGGCAAAAACAAATACTCATTAAAACTTAATGCTGTGTTTTGGGGGGAAATTGTCAGATTAGTATACTTTTAGTTTTATTTTTTGTTATAAAGTCTAGTTATTTATGTTAAGGATATAATGAGACTCTGTCTTGAGTTAGGACTTTTAGTTAAATGAGAATGTTTGACTTTCAACTTCTACCTGAGACTCATTCACATATGTTAAGGTACTTCTAATCAAGTTATATTTCCTAAACTCAACCTTTAATCTGACTCTTTTCCTCTTTTCAAATAGTTACGAATTGTGTTTACGGCCTTGCATCTGATATACCTACTGATGAACCAAACACATGCCCTGTTTGTGACTTACTCACTTTATAGGAGTCAGCAAACATTTTCTGTAAAGGGCCAGATAGTAAATATTTCAGGCTTTGTGAGTCATACTCTCTCTCTCTTACAACTACTTAGTTCTACAACAGTAGCAAGAAAGCAGCTATAGACAGCACATAAATAGGCATGGCTGTATTCTAATAAAACTTTATTTACAAAAACAGTCAAGGCTTTGCTATTGGGTGTTATATCTTACTGATTAATTGGCCCTATCTCATTAAGTAGTGTGTCTCTTTATCTCTGGTAAACTCTGTCTTGAAGTCTGAGGTCTATTTTATTTGATATGAATATAACCACTCCAGCCTTTTTATGTTTTCTGTTGGCCTAGTGTATATTTTTCTATCCATTTACTTTTAACCTGTGTTGTTATATATAAAACTTAAGATTGTAGAAAACATATAGTTCAGTCTTGCTTTCTTTTTAATCTGTCTTGGCAATCAAGTCCTTAACTTTCACAGTCCACTTGAAGTTAATATTGTACTACTTAGTATAAAATGTAGAAACCCTGTAACTGTGTTGGTCCTTTTATGTTCTCATCCTTTATGCTATAGCTGACACATATATCTATATATATTATTAAACCCCAAAACAATGTTGTAATTTTTACTCTAAATGATTATATGGAAATACCCTGGCTCTCAACATCATAATATATTTACCTATTTATACACAACAATACACACAAGTAGTATCTTCATTATAACACTATTTTTCTCTTTTGATATAATAAGTAATTTGTAGGGAGATATTGCAAATACCCTGTTTCTTCCACTTTTCACCCACTAGTTTCAGCATCCATTAATAATTCTTGCTTGAATCAGTTATTACTCTCATGGTTGCCACTTTTTTTTTTTAAACTTTTAATGGAAGAAAATGGAACATTTTGCTAATACCTTGATATGCTGGGAATAGTGATCAAAATTACATCATGTATTACATCATTGACAAAACTATAGTATTTGTAGTTTTACAGTTAATAGAGTATGTACTTTTTTGTGTGCATATTCTCACAAGCCAAGAATTTGAGATTTGCTTTTCTATAGTTTAAGAAAATAAATAATAAGTATGTTAAGCATATGGAATATTTTTTCAACCACAGGGCACTTTGGATCTTATTTTCCTTCCAAAATCCCCAATCTGAGAATTGCTCACTTGCCTTGGCTCTCTCAATGATCACCAGTAAATATTAAACACATATTATTCATAGTGATAAATAAGTCTTTTGGATTAAGAAACAAATTGTTATTTTGAGCATTCACTGAGTTTACATTCAAGATAATTTTTAAAAAATGAACAAATAAAAATATGACTGACTTATGCCTTTAAAAGGTAGATGGTTTATTTTTTATAATATGGATAATGAACGTGATAAGTACTTGAAATTGTATGCTTCTGTAATCCATACATTGAGATGAAACAAAAATTTAAAAAATCATGGGTTTCTTTGAATCTGCAAATCACTTTGAAATCTTAGTCTTACTCTGTGCAGCATATTGTAGCTAATTGACTTTCTTCCTGTCATGCAAAGACTGAGGCTTGTTTTGTTTATGCTTGTGTTCATCTAAACATTTCAAAAATACCGTAAGAAGACTTAATTATCACCATGAATGAGAGGTACCATAATTATCAGAAACCAGCTTTTCTTCACATTGAACTACAAATAGTCCATCATAAACATCATTAGATGTGAGAAGTAACTTTCCTCCCAATTAAATGCATATTTTTAGTTATCTTAATTCCCCAAGGGCCTAGTGTTTATATGCTCTTGGTATCTCAAAAAAAAAAAGGATAATCCTAGGATATACAGCAAAGGGCTTTTTATGTAAGGTCTAGCCAGTGCTGCATAAGAAAATGACATTTTCGAAGTCAATAGAGTAGGTTGGGTTACAGTTTCATTATGTTATTAAAAACTAATTTTCCACTAAGTAGCTGGGCATTTGGCAGGGATTTAGTAGTGAATATGATTCTCCCTCTCCATTACATTATCTACACTATTCCAAGAATTATATTTCATCTCACTAATCTCAAAGAGCCAAAAGATACAATGTATTAGAGTAGCCTTATGCTTTTCTCAAACTTCAAATAAAAAGGCTTATGATTAGCCCTAGGAAAAGACAACACTGTTCATGTTCAATTAGGCAGGGTTTTCATTTACCCACAAATAAAGACTGGTATTAACTACTACACACTAATTTGTATAAAACCCACAGTTAATCAGAGCATGTTAGAGCTGAAAGGATTCTTAAAGAACAGTAAACCCAGGCCCTCTGTGTTTCAAAAAGATTTAAACTTTATATTACATTTTCAGAAAAGAAGTCTGGTGATTCAAATATACTGATCAAACTACATGATTAAAAAATAAACATGGGTTATGGGCAGTTTCACTTCTAGGAATTTATCTTAAAGATGTGCACTAAGATTTAGGATGTGCATTTCAACGTTATTTTTGCACAAAATTGGAAACAACCCATGTATACGGTGTAAAATACATTAATTAAAATAAGAGCCTTTTTAAAAAATATATTGAAATATATGGGCACATGGGAAGAGATTCCTGGTGTGTTATGTGGAAAAAGCATGAAACCAAACTATTTGTAAGCAGTGATTCGCATGCCTGAGTCTCTTTAAGATATATAGGTGTGTATAAATATGCAATACATAAATATAAATGGTAAACAATGGTTGCCATTGAGTAATGAAGTTGTTTGATTTTGTTTATTTACATTCTAAAATTTGTAACTAAATGTTACTTTAAAATTTTTAAATCATGAGTTTTGTAACTACGTTGAAATTTAACTTCTAGCTTTACCTAAGGAAAGTTTCATCTGTAAAATGATAGTGCATACTTGATAGACTTATTTTTTTATTTTTCTTAGAAATACAAAATAAGGCGGCACCTGGGTGGCTCAGTTGGTTAAGCATCCAACTTGGTTTCAGCTCAGGTCAGGTCATGATCTCAGGATCGTGTGATCTGAGCCCTGCTCTATGCTTAGCATGGAGTCCGCTTGGGATTCTCTCCCTCTCCCTGTTCCCCTCCCCCCAACTCATGCGCTCTAAATAAATAAGTTAAATAAATAAAATCTTAAATACAAAATAAAGCTGATGGCTTTTAGTAATTTCTTAGTGTGTATCTCCCTTTGGGGAAGGAAATAGGGTAGAAACCTTTATTTCCTTTATCCTTGGTTTCTTGATTTCTCATCAAACCTGTGACCAATTGTAGAAAATAATTAACAGTAAAGATTCTGCATTTTCGGGCGCCTGGGTGGCTCAGTCGTTAAGCGTCTGCCTTCAGCTCAGGTCAATGATCCCAGGGTCCTGGGATCGAGTCCCACATCGGGCTCCCTGCTCGGCGGGAAGCCGGCTTCCCCCTCTCCCACTCCCCCTGCTTGTGTTCCTGCTCTCGCTGTCTCTCTCTCTGTCAAATAAATAAAATCTTTAAAAAAAAAAAAAAAAGTTCTGCATTTTCAAGAGTGGTACAGGGTGGCAAGTTTAGTACGAGGTGTTAAATAAATCTTCAAAGTATTCTAGGGTGACTTATTGACCAAAGCTAGTCTAGGTTGCCCTCTTAACTAATTTATTTCTATGAAATAGCTATTCTAAGCGGTGTTAAGTAAACATTTTTCTCTTTGAAAGAGACATTTTTCATACTTTAACTCTGCCTTCTCTTGGGTGTCATAGCTTTTCCAACTGATGAATATACCTACAAAATTCATTATGAAATTGTACGTTATTTTTTTTTTTAATTTCCTGGAAGAGATTGAGGAAAGGGCACAGTTGAGAAAAGTTGGCCAAATTTTAATAACAAAACAGTATGTCTAAGACTTGGATGCTGTTATATTCCTAGCTCTTCTGACAGATTTATGGACACTTTAAGAGCTAACAAAGTCTTACCCAACAAGGAAAAGCTCTGGAACCTTACCAGACTCAGAGGAAAGAAAACTACCCAACTCCAGTCCATTCGAACCTTCATTTCTAAACTAAGGGAGAAAAATTTTTGAGAAGTATTTGTAAAGGTTACTGCCCTGAGGCACAGGCCCAGTAGATGAAAGTGGTCATCACTACTGAGCCTATGAATATGAAAAGGATAATAAAGGAATATTATGAACATCTCTATGTCCACAAATTTGATAACTCAGATGAAATGGACCAATTTCTTGAAAGACACGAGCTACTAATATTCACACCAGGAGACAGGGATAATCTGAATAGAATTATATTAAAGAAATTAAATCAATAATTACTAACCTTCCGAAACAACGCATCGGGCCAAGATGGTTTTGCTGATGAATTCTACCAATCAATTCTCATTCTATGAGGGCATCGTTACTCTAATGCCAAAACCAGACATTACATGAAAGGAAAGAAAATGAAAAATTGTCAGCAAAAACTTGCAAGTTGAATCCAACAACATCTAAAAAGAATGATAAACAGCCACGTGTGATTTCATAAACTGTTACATCTATACAATGGAATATTCAGCAATAAAAAGAAATGAGCTGTCAAGCCATGAAAAGACATGGAGGACACTTAAATGCATATTCCTAAGTGAAAAAAGCCAGTCTGAAAACTCTACACTCTGTATGATTCCAATTATATGACATTCTGGAAAAGTAAAAACTATCGCAACAGTAAAAATAGTGGTAGCCAGGGGGATGTGGTGAGCATGGATAGTAGGGACGATGGATAAACAGGTGGGGCACAGGACATTGTTAGGGCAGTGAAACTATTTTGTATGATACTGTAATGGTGGGTACATGGCATTCATTTGTCAACATCCATGGAACTCTGCAATATAAAGAGTGAACCTTAATGTAAACCAGGCACTATGGTTAATATGTCATATATTGGTGCATTAATTGCCAGGGAGTGGGGTGAGTATATGGAACTCTATCTCCTTAATTAGTCTCTAAATCTGAAACTACACACACACACTAAAAGTGTTTTTTTTAAATGTTAAAAAGAAAATACACGGTGATATTATTCTTTTATCCCTCTCTCTTAGCCATCTAGTTCCCTTCCACAGAATCATTGACTTATCCGTTTCTTTATGTAGCCTTAAGGAGATGTGCAATACATACAAACATGTATTGTATGCATATATATTTTTTTGGTGGGTTACAGAAATGAAAGCATTTCATACATACTGTTCTGTACCTTCCCTTTCTCACTACATGATGCCTAGGAAAATGTTCTAGGGTTCTCATTATGGTGTTAAATTTTTCATGACTGCCACACATGTAGAAAGTACTTATTTCTGTTTCCTTTTTTGTTAACTATTTAATCCCTTTCCCTTTTTTTCTCTGGGGCTATCCATCTTTTCCTGATTGGATTGCAAGTAGTCTTAAGTAAAATTTCCAATTATGATAAAAGTTGAAAGGATCTTTCCCAGTTATTTGACTGATTTTTGACTTTATGGTGTACAGATCTTCCTCAACTTATGATAAGGTTATGTCCCAATAAATCCATTGTAAACTGAAAATATCTAAGTTGAAAATGCATTTGATACACCTAACATACTAAACTTGATAGCTTAGCTGAGCCTGCCTTAAACATGTTCAGAACGCTTACGTTAGCCTATGGTTGGGCAAAATCATCTAACACAAACCCTATTTTATAATAGAGTGTTGAACACCTCATCTAATTTATTATATTCTACACTGAAAGTGAAAAACAGAATGGTTCTACGTGTATCAGTTGTTTACCCTTGTGATCCCATGGCTGACTGGGAGCTGCCCAGCATCACGAGAGTATCGTACCTCACGTCACTCTCTTGGGTAAAGATCAAAATTCAAAATTTGAAGAATGATTTTTACTGAGTGTATATCTCTTTTGCACCATCATAAAGTCAAAAAATAGTTAAGTTGAACCTTTGTAAATTGGGGACCATCTGTATTTTTTTGTATGAAGAATTTTTTTTCATTTTAAATGTGTTATCACCCATAATTTGTGTTATTGTACTTTGATAATATTTTAATATTTCATAGAACTGGTGTTTCCTTGTTTTTTATTTGAGAATTTTCCTGAATGTACTTGTTCATTAATTTTTCCCATATTATTTTAGAATCATTTTATCTAGTTAAAAAAATGACACTTTCATTTGATTAATGTTAGATTTATAGATTACTTTAGAGAGAATTGACATCTTTACATTGTTAAATCATCTTTTTTAAAACAAATATGCCTCTCCAAGGGTTTTATTTTGTACCTAAACCATCACTGAATTTACTTAAGAGAATCACCTAAGAGCTACTATAAATAATAACAAGCCATTTATATCATCTATAAATAAGAAAAATGTTATATCCTCATTTCCAAGTTTTAAATCATATATTTCTTTCTCTTATCCAGGTCTATTTAAAAAAACTATATGGTGATAAAGAACTTTGTTTATTCCTGGCTTTAATGGAAATGCTTCTAGTATATTCCTGTTAAACATGATGCTAACTTTTGATTTCAGATATATATGTTTTAATGTGTTAGGCATTTCTATTTTATTCAGAATTTATCAAAACTGGAAGTGGATTATAAAATGGATACAAAATTTATCATATATTTTGCCATCTATAAAAGATAATGTGGCTTATTCCCTCTGTTTATGTATTAATATGTATCAGTCAATACAAGCTAGTTTATACTGCAGTAATCAATAACCTCAAATTCTCAGTAGCTTAAAACAACATGGTTTATTTCTTGCTGATACTACACATCAGAGGAGCTGCATGTCTTCCTTACCCCCAGACTCAGGCTTATAGAGCAGCCATCATCTGGAGCATTGAGAGTCTCTATAGTAGAGGAAAATGGAGCCACTGACTTTTCAACTTTCCACACATTACCTTGGTTCTCACTTTATTAACGAACGCAAATTACATGACCACATGGAACTGCAAGAAGAGAGGGGAGACACATCCTACCAAGTGCCTTGGAAAAGAAGTAGGATCAACATATGATGAAGTATATTAATATATTCCTTAATTTTGATATTCCTTAAATTCCTGAGATAAACAGAACTTCATCATAAAATTTTAAATGGGTTAATGGATTCTGTTAGGTAACATTTTATTTAGAATTTTTGCAATGATAATCATAAGTGAGATGGTTTTCAGTTTGTGTGCTCATGTGTGCTAACTTTGTCAGGGTTTGGTATCATTATTCCAGCTTAAAAAAATTTAAGAATATGGGGGCACCTGGCTGGTTCAGTAGAGGATGTGACTGTCGATGGGGTCATGAGTTCGAACCCCACACTGGGTGTAGAGATTACCTAAAAAAAAAATAAGTATTTTACTTATTTTCTTATGTTCCTCTATAATTTAAGTGGAATAGGAGTTTTTTGTTCCTTAAAGGTTTAATAAAATTGACCTGTGAAACCATCTAGGCGTGATGTGGTGTTTTTTTTTTTGGAGGGGAGTTAGTGCCATGATGGCTTTCTGTATTTCTTCTATGTTAATTGATTTGTTCAGAATTGTTTTTCTCTCTATTCTGAGTTATTCTAATAATTTATTTCTGTTAAAAATATCATTTATTTTAATTCCAGGTCTTCAATTGTTTTGCATGTGTTTGAACAAAGAAGTATTCTGATATGCTTTTGATTTCCTCTGCATCTATAATTATCACCCAATTATCTTTTCCTGTTTTATGTATTTAATCTTTTACTTTTTATTCTGCTTTTGATCAACCAGAAGTTTATTAATCTATTTCAAAGAACCCGGGTCTTGGATGTGTTTATTACTTCTATCATTTTTCTTTTTATTAATATATAATTTCTCATTTTATTAAAAATTTTTTTAATTCTGAAAAATATACACATGTAGAAGAATGCACAAAATATAACACCAGTGAACAACTACCCAAGTTGAAAGTCTACCTCATGCTCCTTTTCAATCTCTGTCCTTCCCTCCTCCTCAAAGGTAACTACTGTAGTGCTAACACCACAGTTGTTTTACCTGGTTTTAAACTTTATATAAAAAGAGTCACCCATAGGTGCCTGGGTGGCTCAGTCATTAAGTGTCTGCCTTCAACTCAGGTCATGAACCCAGGGTCCTGGGATCAAGCCCTGCATCGGGCTCCCTGCTCAGCGGGAAGCCTGCTTCTCCCTCTCCCACTCCCCCTGCTTGTGTTCCCTCTCTCGCTGTGCATCTCTCTGTCAAATAAATAAATAAAATCTTCAAAAAAAAAAAAAAGCTCACCCAGTATGTATCCATTTGTATCTTTCTTCTTTTACTCAACATTGTGAGATTTAAAAATTTTTTTTGTGTCTAAATTTGTTCCTGTTATATCAAAACACAGTTGATTTTTGTATATTAACCTTGTATCCAGCCAACTTGCTAAAATTACTTACAATTTATTCATCTACTCTTTTGAATTTTTATATACATTTCCAGTTTGTCAGGGGGTGAAATGACAGTTTTCTTTCTTTCCAATTCTTATACTTTTCATTTCTCTTTATCATCTTATTGTACTTTGTCAATTTATTTATTTTTAAGACCTCTAATAAAATGTTGCTTTGAATGGACATTTTTATCTCTTTTCCAATCTTGAAGGATATGATGTTAACATTTCACAAGTACGTATAATTGATGTAACTGGGGTTTTTTTGTTTGTTTGTTTTAGAAATGCTTTATAAGGCTTAAGAAGTTTCTATTTTTAGTTCAAAAGAACTTAAAATTTTTATTAAATGTTTTCTTTGCAAGGGATATAAGTAGGATGGGCTTCTCTATTCCCATCGATCCAGCAGAATTTGAGCTTCCTATCTCTGCAATCTTAAACTCTATTGGATTTAAGTTTCTGGTTCCCAGAGTACAATTCTTTCACCAAGAGATACAACAAATGTTCTGTTAAACTGGAAGTTGAGACTAGCACCTGGCCACTCTGAGCTTCTAATGCCAGTGAACCAAGAGGAAAAGAAGAGGTAACTGTACTGGCTGAGATGATTCTGTACAATTCCCAATGAAGGCAGGGAGAAGAATGTCTGGAACACAGGAGGACTTCTGGGGTTTCTCTTAGTACTGCTATATCTGTGATGAAAATTAATGAAAAACTACAATAACTGCTCATGACTCAGGAATGACAGTTTGCACCACCTTAGCAAGCAACAAACTGACCAGCTAAAGTGTTTACTAAGGGCAAAGGAATATGAAAGCTTAGTGTTAGAAGGAAATTTGAAATACCAGCAATGACTACGTGTCCAGTTTCAAAAACAGGAACTGTAGTAGTTATGAGTATTTCATCCCAACTGTGAAATAAATGTGTGTATTCTTTTCTTTTCAATCTTAGTTCTTTTTCTTTGCTTTTCTCCCATCTTCTATTCACCTGTTTTCTAACATAAGATGTGTTAATGGTGGTTAACCTTACAGCCTAGTATTTAGGTTACGAGACATCAAAGGGCAAGTGTGATTCAGCCCAAAGAAGAATGGGCATCACTCGTGACCGAGATGACATGTGGAACTGTGTGTCCTCTGGGGAGAAGTGAGTATGTTTTTGTTGTACAAGGATAGAGTAGAGGTGGTTTTGCTATTGTCTTTATTTGGAAGTTAAGTATGGCTGGAACTATATTTCCCAGAACTGTTTCTTAAGGCTTACGATTAAGTGAGTTAGTCCAAAGAGAAACTGCATAAGATTTGGAAAGCAGAGACAAGGCAACTGTCATGACTTTTTGAAGGTTTCATTGGTTAGGTGTAGTGAAAGAGAGATGCAGAGAAACGAGGTGATTCCAGATTCTCTTCACTCTCTCCTGCTCTGGATGCCGCTCTTCTTCCCACTTGGTAGTCCTACTGATCCACAGCAGCCCAGGCTCACCACCAGACATGGAGACTGCAGCTTTCCCTACACATCACTTCCTTTTCTTCATAGTCTCCCCCTGGCAGCTACCCATATTCTCTCTCAAGCTCCCAACTTGCTTCGGTGCTTCAGGAGGTTAGCTAGTAGCTTGTCTCTGACCCTCCACTTTCCCTTTTTTCCACAATGGTTCCATTTATTCCTACAGTGGATCCCTTATTACATGGTACTCGGTTCTGCCTTCCGGTTGGAATCCTGACTATTAACACTCATATTCCTTTCTACCTCCAGAAATTATTTCTGATCCCTCTAACATTTTCACTTTATTTTATTAGATATTATTCATGTATTCCTCATAGGCTGTGGGTTGCAGAGAAAGATCTCCTTATAACTGTATTCTCTTTGTTAGAGGCTTGGAGGAGTTGTCATGCACCCTTTCTTCTCTCTAGGATATATTTAATTAAAAACAAAAACACTAAGCAGGAGTCAAAATACAGATTTAGTTTAATAATGGAAAAGTTGAATTTGAGAAATTGGCAAGCCAGCCTCCCTCTTATCCTAATTAAAATCTTCTCATTCAGTCATCAGAGAGGAAGCATTAAATCACTCTGAGGAGGGCTGTCCAGTGTGTTTGCCGCAGGGAGAAGTAACTGAGGAGGAGAATATACTTCACTTAGGGACCCACAGTTCCAAGAGAAAGAGGGATAGACCCGCACTGTCTATGTTTCTAAACAGTAACCTGTCTGCAAAATGGTGTCATGAATGGCAGGCTCTTCCAAATGTCAACAGGCAGTTGAAAGTCACTCCTCCCTCACTGAGGGACCCCACAAGTGTACATTCTAATATGGTCTCTTCTTTGGATGTAGGGGAAGCCCCACATTGGAAACTTGGGGACATGGGACTCAGGGTTCTACCTTTATATAATTTCCTTGCCCTAGTGTCACTACAGCTTAAAGATCATTCTTGTAAATACTTTATTATGGCTACCCGGACTGACATCTCCTATTTATAATCTTATAGACTGACCCATGACCCAGTCAATACCTCCTTGCCTATCTGATTTCTTTCTTAAAGAACAATAAACTCTACAGAGTGGGAAAACAAAACTCTATACTTGCTTTCCCATTATTTCTTGATGGTAGGGGTTTGTCCTGAGCAGTGGTTCTGGCCAGTGAGCCATAGAAATCTGCTAAGTGGAGTGTTGTACTTGAAAAGCTTCTGTTTATAAAAGGAGACAGACACAGGTATCATCAGCCCTTTTCTTCCTTCTTCCTGTCTTGCACATGTGTCTTTTAGTACTATTTGTTGAAGCAATGAAAATAGCAAAGGAAGTGTAATTATGGATATAAATAATCCTTACCAACTATTCTAAATTGGGAGGGGAAGGGTCTTGGTTAGTCGATACTTAGATTGGATTTGGATGCATTTTTCCTGTCTTATTAATCATAAGGCTGTCTAATAAGTCTGTTAATATTTTTCTCAACACAACTTATTTACAAAAAAAAATCTATTATCTTTTTACTAGGTTCTCACATTGTTAGTACCTTAGACAGTAGTTCTCAAATTTGAGTATCCATCAGAATCACATGGAGAGATGTTAAAATACAGATTGCTAGGACCCAAAGACTCATGCCAAGTTTCTGATTCCAGCAGGTGTGAGATGGGTCTAATAATTTGCATTTCTGACATATTCTCAGGTGATGCTAATGGTACAGATCTGGGAACCACACTTTGAAATTTACTGTTTTACAGTATTAATGCTGGCTTGTCCTTTTCCATACCTATCTTGAGATAATAAACCCCAGTTGATGTTAGATGCTGTGAGGAGCCAAACTATGTTAAATTTTGATAAAGCAGGAATTATGGAGTGACTCAAGTGTCAGGAGCACATCCTCAAAAGTTGCCTTATCAAAAAAAAAAAAGTAGTGACATGACTGACTGGCTCAGTTGGGACTGTTGATCTTGGGGTTGTGAGTTTGAATCTTACGTTGAGTGCAGAGATTACTTAAAAATAAAATCTTTTAAGGGATGCCTGGGTGGCTCAGTCAGTTAAGCATCTAACTCTTGGTTTCAGTTCAGGTCATGATCTCAGGGTTGTGAGATCTAGCCCCACGTTGGGCTCCAGCGTGGAGCCTGCTTAAGATTCTTTCTCTTCCTCTCCCTCTGCCCCTCCCCACCTCTCTTAAAAATAGTAAAATTTTCTTCTCACCTTGGTTAATGATTTCTTGTGGCAATGTCTATAAATTTTAGGATCGATTTGTAAGAGGATAATTAATCAGTATTTCTTACCACATGACTTTTTAATAAAAAATAAGGGAAAATTAAACCAGTTTCCAATTTAATAATAGTTGAATAGCTCACTTTTTTTTTAGCTGATGGAAGAACCAAATGATTTTAATTTAGTTTTGGATGTCATTAGTTTGGTAGAGTGTTTATCAGGCATCTCTAAGGATGAACCTATTGGAAGATAATGTATTATCAAATAGACTGGTATAATTTTCTATTTGCAAGTTAAATAAATTAATATGGTTGACATGGTGTTTTATCATGAGATGCAACTGTAGATTTCTGATGTGTGCTTTGGTGATTACTATCATTCAGTCTTCTTAAAGAACCTAGACATCTCATTAGTATTCTGTTACTGAGCAGTGCGATCATGTGTGCAGCAGCTGGAGAGGGACCATATATTTCACAGAACTCTGGATTAATGACAAGAAATGTTCTGGTAGTGACCCATGAACAGAGAGCAGAAAGCATGTCCAATGTACAAGCCTATCTTTTTTTTTTTATGTTATTATACAAGCCTATCTTTTTAAAGTAAGTTTTTTAAAAAAATCTTCATGGTAAAGATCTACTTGGCTCTCGACCTATGCTCTGTCTTTACCACCAAATCCAGTATGGTCTTTCTCCATCTTTAGGCTGATCCCCACACAACAATCTAAGATCAGTCCTGCCTTTGATCAGGAGTCATTTAAAAATCCCTGCGGCAGGGGCTGGGTGGGGGCAGGGTGGTGGTTTCACCTGGTGGAACTAGATGATCCAGCTCTAATTAGGTGTCCAGATGCCACTAGTTAGGCTTTTGTCTTTTAACTAAGTCCTACCTTAAAACCACAAGTCCTAATAAACGGGCTCCTGACTGCCACATGTGTGTTCTAGTTTCCTGGACAGAACCCTCATTCCTCCATGACTTGGGCTTTGACTAGTCCCCAGGTTTTCAAGAAATATAACCTGACTCTCTCCTAATGCCTGACTCCCTGCCCTGTGCTGTGAGGATTCAAGTGCATCTGTCACCTGGATGATGGTCAGGTCATAATCAATACCTGTGTAGGACTTCACCTTTGACAAACCACCCTCTTATCTTTTCATATATTCTCTTCTTTGAGCACCAAAATGATCAGGTGAGCATGGTGATAGTACCTCAATTTAATTTTAATTTAATTATAGATAATCTAAGGCTCAGAAGGGTTCAATAAACTGCCCAGGGTCCCTGAGCTAGTAAATACTCAACAGTGATGCGAGAACAGATCCTCTGAACATAAATCTGGTACTATTTTTCCTAACCCTCCCTATGTGCCAGATTTCCCTGAAATTCTGGCACTTCTGCCTGAACTTCTTTCTACTGCTTGCTATTGGGACCTTCTCTAGAGCAGTCTGATCTCCAGACTTAGTCTTGCCCATTTTGTCTATCCTCAAAACTCATAAGAAGGATAAATGAATAAGTAAATACATTTCTCCAAAAGGTTTGCTATATCTGAATTGAATTAAAGTATAGTCACAAAAGATATGCAGTTTGTCCGGAGGAAGAATAAGTCACCCAAAACATCAATTTATCTCATAAGCAAGGCTCCCTTCTTGTTGGCTACTCTCCTGAATATCTAAAGACAAAAACTGGCACCAGCTTGTTCATTTAGGTAAGTTGCCTAACGTTGGCAGGGTGGGGACGGTCAGGGGTACTGGCATCTGGAGAGCAGACTGGCTCTTACCCTGAAGCAGTTCAGGCTCTGGGACGAGCCCCATCCCACCTTCTTTTCAATACCCTGGAGATAATGCTCTCCTTACATTCCTTCCAACTGAGATTCACTTAACTGCTTTTGTAAATAAAATGCCCTACACTTGAGGAGATTAATATGTTACTAATATTATTACTTTGTTTTTACATATTTTACATTTTCCAAGCGTTTTTACACTGAGAAACTTGATGTTCAGAGAGGTTTAGTAACTATCTCAAGGGTGCATAATTAGAGACTGGAACCAAACCCCCTGTACTCTTATCTTTCCCTCTTTCCACTACACCCATGTTTACTAGTGCCTTGACCCTGGATTGCTCCTTCATTCCCTCCTTTGTTTTTACAAGCAATAGCTACAGACCACTTCAAAAATACTTGTTAGGGGTCTGTATGCTCCTACCCAGTGTGTAATTGTGCATGGTACTTTAAGATACTGAAATCTACCTGGGTAGGGCAAGTATCTTGCACTTGATAGATGCTTGAAAGAATTAGAGGTGGAAAAAAAATTGGAGAAGAAAGACAGGCTGCCTGATGCTCATTGGCCCCACTGCTAAATATGACAGCTACTAGCCTCTGGGGCTACTGAGCACTTGAAATGTAGCCAGTCTGAATTCTGGTGTGTTGTAAGGATAAAATACACACCAGATTAATATATGTGTATCTTACTATTAAAACAAGGAAGATTTCTCATTGATAACTTTTAGATTGATTGCATATTTTGGATATATTTTGGATCTTAGCGATAATAAGGTTTAGTTTATTAATAAGTTCATTTTACCTGTTTCTCTTTACCTTTTTTAAAGTGACTACTGAAAATTTAAAATTACACATGTGGCTTACATTCTGTTTCTGTTGGACAGTGCTGCCCTCAGGCATTGATTCACTACCTTGCAATTCCTAAATTGCTTGTTTCCTCCTTGGTATCTTTCGTATAATTTCTTCTCCTTAAATCTATGTCTCTTCCTTCATAACTTGGTTTGTCACAAAGTTTGACCCCCAATTAACCAGCTTTTGCTTAAAGTCAAACACCATTACAGTACTTACACCCACAATTATTATGAATTATTCTGTTTCTAAAAGAAGACCCAGTCTTCATGAAATTTCAAAGACAATGCCCCCCCCCCTTTTTTTTTACATTGTTCTAGGACACCTAGTGTAGCTCTAAGAGTCTGTTGAAATGGGCTTGACTGACATCCTGCAGATTTATAACGTTATCCTAAGTGACAGCCCAACTAATCCTTCCCTTCAAATACAGACTGCCAGTTACACTAGGTGTTCTTAGTAACAAAATGTAAATTAAAAAGAAAAAAAAAATTCTTACCTCTATTTCCACTGCCATTCTTTCAGGCCAAACTCTCACTTCCCTTTTGTATTATTCTAGTTGCCTCCCGCCTGAAATCTTTACTCCTGGTGTCCCCATCAATTACATCCTGAATCACACTAGCCATTCAATCTTCCTAAAATACCACAATTTTCATGTCAGATTTTGCTGAAAAATCTTCAGTGACATCCAATAGCCTAGAGCAATAATTCTCAAACTGTGCTTTACTGAACCACATGATTTTGCTCATCTTGGGGTTAACATTTCTTGAACCAGAACAGCTATCCTCTGACTGTTCATCATGTTCAGTGTTCTGGTTTCATGAACATATGGGATACAGTTATACCAACTGTTTTAATGTTCTTATCTACTAATTCTATCAGTCATGTCATTTCTAGGTTAGGTTTGATTGATTGATTTTTCTCATTTTAAGCTGTATTCCTGTTTCTTTTTTTTTTGAATGCCTGGTAGTTTTTAATTGGATGCCAGACATTGAGAATTTAACTTGTTGGGTGCTGGACATATTTGTATTCCTATAAATATTTTTGAGCTTTGTTCTGGGATGCAATTAAGTTACTTGGAAATTGATTGTTTCAATTCAGATTTTTAAGCTTTGTTAGGAAGAACCAGCACTGTGCTTTAGTCTAAGGTGACTTTTCCCCACCATTGAGGTAAACTCCTGTGAATACTCTTTCTGATTTCTAATTTCTGAGGTGTGAAGTTTTCCACTCTGGATTGGGGAAATAGGACATATTTCTGGTGAGCTCTGAGAAGTTTTCGTCTAATCCTTTGGGTGGTCCTTGCCCCATACACATGCACTGATCACTACTCAGCTGGATTTGTGGAGATCCGCTGTAGATCTCCAGAGCCCCGTCTTTCAGCAGCTCTCTCCTTTGCAGTATTCTGCTCCATGAACTCTAGCCACCTTGGCGCACCTCAGACTCCCAGTTCCTATCTTGAAAATTCAAGGATGGTGCTGGGCATGATCTGAAAACCTGTGCCCTGGCCTGGAAATTCTCTAAGCAATAATCTGGGGCAGTCATGGGGCTCACCCTGTTTGTTTCTAGTCGCTAAAGGATCATTGCCCTTCGTTGTTTATTGACTGGATGACTAGAAAACCATTGTATCATGTATTCTGTGGGTTTATTTAGTTGTATGTGAGAGGGTAAATCTACTCCCTATTTCTCAATCTTGGTGGAAGCAGAAGTTTCAGTCGAGAGACTTAAATTGCAGTTTGTTTTAAAAATATATTTGACCCCTAAATGAGTATTTTAAAAATCTAGAATAAAATCTAGCCAGATTTTGGGAGATCTGCCTTCCTTGATCTGCCCTCAGTCTAAATTTCTAATTTATTGTCTTATTTCAGGCAGCATGACTAAATATAGCTTGTATGTTTACATCTCTTTATGCACAAGTTTCCCATGCTGTCAATGTGATACTGTTTCCCTGGCTGGTCCTCCGTTCTGGTCCTTTCTATCTTATAAGATTACTTTAATTATGTTTACCTCATCTTACCAACAATATCATATGATCTTTTTTTTTTTTTAAAGATTTTATTTATTTATTTGACAGAGAGAGAGACAGCGAGAGAGGGAACACAAGCAGGGGGAGTGGGAGAGGGAGAAGCAGGCTTCCCGCCAAGCAGGGAGCCCGATGCGGGGCTCGATCCCAGGACCCTGGGATCATGACCTGAGCTGAAGGCAGACGCTTAACGACTGAGCCACCCAGGTGCCCTATCATATGATCTTTTAAGATGGGAGCCACGTCTGAAATTTTTATATTTTTCCCAAAAGCTTAACATAAAGATTGAGCAGTAAGTGAACACTCAACATGTGTTTGTAATTTGTCTATCAGAATGCCCAATAGCCTGACAGTAGGAGCCTGGAATTTTATTCTTGCTAGTCTTAATCAGCAGCACACAAATTACTATATGACAGAATAAAAATAGGCTATGAGGTAATTTCTGAGTAATCATGATATGACATTATAAACATAGTCAGCTTACTTTTAAAAAATCCAGACAGATGGTAAAACATTCCATGTGATTTCTATTCTATGTGCTCTATGTCCAATTCAATGGCTCACAACGTCTCACTTCCATTTTCTCAGACACCAAGGGTCCTGTGCTAAAATTTTCCACGATACCAGGTCTTTTCTTTGTACCCTGTAGGACAGAGTATGTAATGTCACCTTCTCTATTTTCACTGACACCAAAGCTACATGAATCCTAATTATTTACTGAGTGTAGTTGTCTCTGGGACCAACCTAGAGGCAAGAAGCCAGAATGGTTAAGAGCATGACCTCTGGTGTCAGACTGCCTGATGTTGAGCGCTAGTTTTTCTGGATATTAGCACTGTGACCTTGTGCTGTCATTTCTTCTCCCAGGCCTCAATTTCTCGCCTATCAACAGGAGATGATAATAGTAGCCGCCATGCAGAATCCTGTAGGACCTTAGATCTCCCTACCACACTCTGTGGGAGTTCAGTGCTTTTGAATTGAATTGAGATATATGTTCATACTCCTAAATTGGGTCATTGCTTTTTAAGGACAAAATTCCTTACCAAATTGTTTGAAACCCATGGCAATGACCAAGCACAGAAAGGCACAGCCATTATCTCTGATTTTAGTGGGTCTATGAGCTCAGTCTGCTTCACTAAGTAGACTATTGCAAGAAGTTTAAGATCCAAGGAAATTAATTACACTCTATTCCTGCCTATTAGTCTTGCCAGGATATAGTCATTCTTGATTAGTGAGAAACTGAATAAATTCTACTCTTAAATGCCTCCAATATAATTACAGTTCTTTTATTGTGATAATAATTGTTGCCATTTATTAAACACCTCTTTTCCGGGCATGGTTCTGAGGACTTTATAGATATTATTTAAGATGAAAACCTTGGGGCACCTGGGTGGCTCAGTCGTTGGGCGTCTGCCTTCGGCTCGGGTCATGATCCCAGGGTCTTGGGATCGAGCCCCGCATCTGGCTCCCTGCTCAGTGGGAGGCCTGCTTCTCCCTCTCCCACTCCCCCTGCTTGTACTCCCTCTCTCGCTGTCTCTCTCTCTGTCAAATGAATAGATAAAATCTTTAAAAAAAAAAAAAGATGAAAACCTTATGATGTAGGCATAATATGGATGAGAAGGCTAAGGCACAGAGAGAATAAAGATCGTGCTCAGTGTCACTTGGGTAGATAAGAGCAGAGTCAGAATTTACACTCAGGCAGCCTGACTGCAAAGCCTACCACTGACCATCTCTATTCTTCTGATAAGCCAAGATTTTATTTTATTTTATCTATGGTGGCATATTTGTCAAATCCCAAATTGGCCTAACTAGTGTAGAGTTTTAGAAGTTCTAAGACACGATTAACATGAAATAGGAGTCATGGAAATGCATTCCAGGCATTACTGGGGAGTGGGATAGGTAATGATTTTTTTAAAAAAACATTAAAAGCTATCTAGAATAACTTACAGTTTCTCACAAAATATAGGCTCTACAGCTGAGAGTCCTTTGCAGTGAGAGATGGTGAAGCGTGTTCCCAGGGCACCTGGGGCAAGGTGAACTTGGGGAGAAAGCTTGGCCTCTCCTGGAGTATGGAGAAGTACTAGAATGTGCCAGTGTATAAGGCACCAGAGAAAGGGCAATTGAGGCTGGTCTTTAGGGTTGGCTAGGAGGTCTAAAGAGAATAGAGTAGACGCTGATTATTTAATAGAATCTCCCCCCTTGCTTACTGTTGTTTAGTACGCTAGCTCTCAAAGTGAGATTCCCCAGACAAGAAGCAGCAATGTCAACTGGGAGTTTGTTAGAAATGCAAGTTCTCAGGCCCCATCCCAAACATACTGAATGAGAAACTCTAGGGGTGGCACACATCACTCTGTCTTCACAAACCGTCTAGGATATTCCCAATAGACACTACATTTTAAGAAGCTCTGATGGCAGGATACTTGTTGAACTTCACAATTAGAAATAAGAGTATTAAAATGTGAGAAGATTATTGAGAGCTTTTCAAGATGAATTAGATACAGATACACGTAAATGAATGTTGACACCCTGCATCTGCTCTATTTTCAAAGTCTTTTTGACTGAGATAAGTGTACCAGATAAGTCCAGTCCTCACTTCTTTTCCCCCTACATGACTAAGCTTCATAAAATCAAGGCTTAGGCTGTGGCATAGATCAAATGGGCTGCAGTTAATGACTGGGTGACAGCCAAACGCTTTCACTTGGGAAAAGTAATGAGTGCAAGTAATATGTATTAATGGATGGATATTTTAAAACCTGTTCTAATTTATATTTTTTAAATAAAAATCACTGGAAAAAATAAGCATGACTACTGTTATTGTTTGGTTTCAAATAATTTGTAATAAGTCTCAACACAGGGCTGAGAAATTCTCCTCAAGAGCATGAGCTCCCGGAGGGCAGGGACCTGCCTTATTCATCAGTGTTCACCTAAGGACTGGCACAGAGCCCGGTGCCCAGCTACCCAACAAACAGATCATGAGCTGCACTGACTGGAAATGAGTAAAAAGATCAGAGAGCTTTCACCTCATAAGTAAGAGAACAGAGCTAGGACAAGGAAGCAGAACAGGGGAAATAAATTTGAGATTTGACAACTCTGCCATCTTCCGTACAGTGAGGACTAATAGAAGCTCTACATAGATGTATATGCCTCACACCTGCAAAATCAGGTAGCTCCGATTTGTGTGATTCATAATTTTAACATGCTTATTGGTGGCATGAATTGATTAATAAAAGGCTGCATGGAGAGTTTGTTTAGCGAAGCATCAGAACTACTGAAAAGTCTACCTTTATTGGCCCATTTTATGCATTTGCATTCAGTTTCAATGATGAGGGAAAAAGTCATGCTGCTGAATGACAGACCAGAAGTTTTTAGAGATATTGGAATTGCAAATGACAGCCCAGCACCTCTTCTTCTTTTTTTAAAAATTAATGTTAGACACGATCAAAGAATAAAATCAAAAGACACATGGGTGCCCATCATGTGCCCCTAATTCTAATTCCTGACCATTTTTAAAAATAATACAAGTATTTTACTTCAAAATTAGTTACCTGGTTTGCTCAGAAAGTCTGCATTATTTCCAATATACAGCAAGCATTGGTGAAATATATTTTGAAATTTATCTCTTAGATTCAAAAGGCAACACGATAACAGACCCGCATTATAAACCATGGCATCTGCTTTGTTTCCAACTTTACATCTTAAAGATAAAATTTATTACATTCTTTTGCAATGTGCAATCTTATTAAAAATAGGCTAGACATGACAACATCTAAACAGAAATTACTCCTTTGAATCTAGCCACTCATTTAAAAATACCCAGCAGCATTAACCCTTCTAGCTGAAAAACATGTTTTGGGGAGGTTTTTTTCCCCAGTGGATTCTTTCTTTGATCTTTTTACCAGGTTCACAAAGGATGTTTCAAAATTGATGAGAGGATTGGGCAATTGATGAACCTGAGCAATAAGTGGGGGGGGAAAAGGTCTCTTCTTTATGCAGTGGTGCTGGGTCACTTCCAGTTGATAGCAATTTTCCAAATAAGTAGGCATCATCTGCTAAAACATCTGTGCCCACCTGGTTAGAGAAGAAAATGATGATTTTTAAAAAGATTTTATTTATTTATGTGGGAGAGAGTGAGTGAGAGAGAGCACAAGCCGGGGGAGAGAGGGAAGAGGCAGAGAGAGAAGCAGGCTCCCTGCTGAGCAGGGAGCCCAATGCGGGACTTGATCCCAGGACCTGGGATCATGACCGGAGTGGAAGGCAGATGCTTAACCGACTGAGCCACCCAGGCACCCAAAAATGATGATTTATTGGAAACATTAGAAGTTCATTAATTCATTTATTCATTCATCATTTACTTAGAGTAGTAAAAAGCCTTCATAAAAGGTATATTTTCCCCCAAATCATTAGTTTCAAAGTATCTCAGCTGATTATTGTTTTGAAGCGCTCTGTGGTAAGCTTTCCACCATCTTCCAAAGCATTGGAACCCCTGATTTTTTAGCTGAGCACAAAGCCACCTGGAATTAAGACTGTTTCATAGTCTTCGCTAGCAGCCAGGGAAATGTAAGCATCCTTTGCAAGTAGGTGTTATTAAGTTAAGTTTCTGGGAAGTTCTTTAAAGGGCATGGTCCATCTATTTTCCTTCTTTCTTCTGGCTTGGAAATGGACAAAATGTCCAGAACTCTAACAGAATTTTGAATCATGAGTTGACCTGGGGAGAATGGAAACCTTGCACAATAAATAGATCGTCAAGAAAGAAGAAATCTGATCCTTTGACAGAGGTAAACATACATCCTGGATTAACTCCTTCCAGACTCCATGACAGAAATAAACTTCTATCTTATTTAAGTCATTGTTATTTAGGAGTTTTCTGTTCCTAACTTGTCTATTTGCAAAGGACAATTTTGTTAGTGTTGTTGTTTCCCTTGGCAACAAATACCAGAACTGCCAAGAAATACTCACTAAATATAGCCATTTGTAATCCTCCAAAGCTAGGCCAAAAAAAAAAAAAAGTTAGTTATAAAAAGAAAAGATAGTTATATCTAACTATATCAAAATATAAGATAAATGTTACCATAAACAAATTCAGGAAACAAATGGTATGGTAACTTGAATTAATTAAGACAGATGACAGACAAAGGATTAGGATACAAAATGTGCAGACAACAATTGCAATTTGAAAAAGAAAAGCAGGGCGCCTGGGTGGCTCAGATGGTTAAGCGTCTGTCTTTGGCTCAGGTCATGATCCCAGGGTCCTGGGATCGAGTCCTGCATCAGGCTCCCTGCTCCTTTGGAGCCTGCTTCTCCCTCTGCTTCTCTCTCTCTCTCTCTCTGCCTCTCATGAATAAAAAAATAAAATCTTTAAAAAAAAAGAGAGAAAAAGAAAAGCAGATACCCCCACAGGAAAATAAGCAACATAAATAAGCAGAATAAACAACTCAGACAAGAATCAATCCAAATGACTGATAAGCATTTGAAAAGATGCTCAAATTCTGTAATAGAGAAATGAAATTAAAGTTAAAATGAGATATTACTTTATGCTTATTGGATTGTCAAAAATTAAAAAGAATGACTGCCAATTGCTATCAGTAATCAAAAAAGAATACTTTCATACATGGCTAGTGTAATTAAGTGTTACTGCCTTTTTGGAAAGCAATCTGGCAATATCTATTAAAATTTTGAATGCATTTTCTCTGATTTGACATTTCCACCCTTGGGACACTTTCCCAAAGAAATAAAATTATAAATAATGACATGCATGACAATGCTGATTACAACATTTTTCATAATGGTAAAAAACCCAGAAACTTCGATAGGGGAATTGCTGAATAAATTGTGGTATATCTATACCATGGAATATCATACAGCCATTAAAGTGATGAATTAGGGTTCTGGCAGCTGGTTTGGCAGGTTTTCAATGAATATTATTGAGTGACAAAAGCAAGAGATAGAGACCTATGTATAATTCTTCTCATTCTGTGAAACAACCAATAGGAATGTGTGATGTGTTTGCATATCTACATGAACATATAAGCATGGAGGAAAACATCAAAGGATGAATTCTAAATTGTTAACCTGGATCATGTGTGGGTGAGTGAAAGCAAGAGATGATATGTGGAAGGGTAAGAAAATACAGGATCCAATATGAGTTATGGCAAGAAGACAAAGGCAAGCCAAAAAAAATGTGTCTAATGTGTTTGACTTATTTATATGTTAGATTAATTATATATGTGTGTATATATATATATGTGTGTGTGTGTGTATTATATATATATGTGTGTGTGTGTGTATATATATATATAGAGAGAGAGAGACATACACGGAATTATGACCCTAATTTACACCCAGAAATACTGACCAGCACCTTATTTTAAGATAATTTTTATTACAAAAAAATACATGTTTATTATAGGAAGATTAGAAAATATAGAGATGCAAAATAATTTTTTGAAAAACCCATAATCCCTCTCTGGGAGGTAACCACTTTAGGACTATTTTTAAATGCATGTAATTTTTAAATATACTGTGATATTGTTTTATAATTCATTCTCATTTAAATACCACAAACTTCTTTTTTTTTTTTTTTAAAGATTTTATTTATTTGACAGAGAGAAACACAGCGAAAGAGGGAACACAAGCAGGGGGAGTGCGAGAGGGAGAAGCAGGCTTCCCGCCCAGCAGAGAGCCCGATGCGGGGTTCGATCCCAGGACGCTGGGATCATGACCTGAGCTGAAGGCAGACGCCCAACGACTGAGCCACCCAGGCGCCCCACCACAAACTTCTTTAATAATTAATTCTCCTTCTCATAAGTTTATGATCTCGTTTTCTAACAAACATGAAACCATCACTTTACATCTACACATCAAGTCCTTTCACAAATGTGCTTATCCTCAAACCACACATGGACTTGGGAAAGGAAGAAGCCGAGCAGCCTGGAAGAGAGGATTTGAGTGTTTTGTTTTTTCCTTCTTTTAAATCTGCAGTAAACCCACATGGAAAACCTCCTCTTTCCCTCCCTCCACAAGTCAACATACTCTAACATCTTTCATGATATTGAATCTTCTATGTAGGTTAAGAACGGAATAGAATAACTTGTTGTAAATTGTGGTTCAGAGCAACATCATGTGACTTTTCCAGCCCTCAAACGGTTCAATAGCATTTGTGTAATCAATGCTGCAAAACATTTTGTCTTTAGCAATTATTATAGAAAGATTTGAGATTTGGGGGATGCCTGGGCGGCTCAGTCGGTTAAGCATCTGCCTTCAGCTCAGGTCATGATCCCAGGGTCCTGGGATGGAGCCCCACATCAGGTTTCCTCTCTATTGGGAGCTTACTTTCTCTCTCTACCTGCCACTCCCCCTGCTTGTGCTCTCTCTCTCTCTTTTTCTCTCTCTCTGACAAATAAATAAAATCTTTAAAAAAAAAGATTTGAGATTTGACTTTTGGTTCTGCATATTAGAGTACTCAGTCAACTACACTTTCAGTAGAGCTTATGGTCATCAATATACAACAAATCTTCAAAGGGGTTTCCATGTTGGGAATAGTTAACTTTAATTTTATTATCCAGGCAATTGTCTACACGATTTGATCATTTGGATATAAAAGTTGTTGACAGAATTTAGTTCTCCTGTGCTTTATTTTTTTAAGACATGACTTACTTTACATTAATGCCCTTGTTTTGATCCCATTCTCTATTCATTCCAGAGAATAAATAACTCTGTCTTATACTCCTGAGATTATATTAAAGATCTAATAGACCAAATTTGAATCTCCAGGGCTGCCATGCCTCTCTACTTTATAGATTTGAGAACTATCAAATGCCAACCAAGCCACATAAGCAACTCCCTGATCTTGTCCTTTCTTGGGATTTTTTTTTTATTAGAGCCAAAACATGCCCCTGCTCCCCCCATACACATCTTGCTCTCAACCACGTGCCCTAAGAATCTACTGGAACATGCTTCTCTCCTGAGCATTCAAAATGGAAACAGGTTTATTACTTTTAACAGCTGTCTCTTATTTATTCCAAATTAGACCCCTCTGAAAACCCAATCTGGTTAGTTTCCTCTGTGTTTGGACATTTTGAATCCTCAGAGCTCCTTGAAATGCAAGCTAAACTGTTTTGTCTGCTTTATCTAGGTTGATTCTTTTTTATTTTTTTCTTTTCTTTTTTTTTTATTTTATTATTATATTTTTAAAGATTTTATTTATTTATTCATGAGAGACAGAGAGAGAGAGAGGCAGAGGGAGAAGCAGGCTCCCAAGGAGCAGGAAGCCCAATGCGGGACTCGATCCTAGGACCCTGAGATCATGACCTGAGCCGAAGGCAGATGCTTAACCATCTGAGCCACCCAGGCGCCCGGTTGATTCTTTTTTAAAAGTCCAAACACAACAACACACCCTTTTTCTCAAGCCATAAGCCCACATGAAAAGTGACTTTCAGTCTCCCAAATGCCGAATGGACAGCTTTAATGTCCATTTCCTACAAACTGAAAGCCAGCCAGGGTGATATTTCTCTTGCTTCATCTCATATTGCCTGGGATTCTGTAAGGTTACTGCTGACTGTCAGTTTACCCATTCTAATTAAATCGTATTCCTGTAAGAAGCAACAAGGATCATCTCAATTAGGCTGCCATATTGGCTCATTTTAGCATAACTGATTAGTTACAATCATGCAGTACTTACTTCAGTTATTTATTACTAGCCCACTTCTGCCCACAACACTGCTATAATAAGCTTCAGTATAGGTGTCTTTCTACCCTCTTCTCTTTTTCCCCAGTGGGAAATGATGAATTAATTGGTTTGGGGAAAGAGTTATGCAGAGCTGGCCCATCAGTACTGAGAACTGATTGCATGAGCTGTTTCCTATAATCCAAAAGAGTTCCACCTTTTTATATCACTTCCCAAGTTATTTTAAACGTAGTTCAGAAAGTCCCTTGCTCCAGGGAGACATTTTCAGATTTTGCAAAAGGCTTTCAAGTCCTAGAAAAGTGATTCAAAGCCAAAGGCATTGTCTGGCGGTCTCCCCTTTTATGGCAGTCGGTTAGCTGTTTGCTTCACCTGGAGACTGCAGCAAAAGAAAATTTCCTGGCTGTTGGAAGAAGCAAATAGCAATGTATTTCCTTATATAGAAAGGAAATTTTTTTAAATTACACTTTTTGAGGGATGATGTTAAAGAACATTATCCAAATTATGAGCTAATAATCATATATCATAATGGTTACAAGAACAGGTTCTGAAGCCCAAAATTTTAGGCTCAAATCTTGTCTCCAAAAATTACTAGCTTATCACCTCTGTCTCTATTTATTTCCCAAAAATTACTATTCTTATCACCTCTATCTCTATTTATTTCCTCATTTGTAAAATGGGAATAATAAAAGTCCTACCATATAGGGTTATTATGAGGCTTAAATGAATTCATATATGCAAAGTGTTTAGAATAGTGCTTGGAACATAGTAAATCATTAATATGTGTTCTTTTTAGTAGTCTTAGAATGGCCTAAATAAACAGGAGACAACTATTATTAACTGTTTCCTTGGCACTGTGGGAAATGTTGACACACTTAACTTAATTCTTCAAAAAGTCCAAGACTTGGAGCCCAAGATGCCGCCAGAGCAGGTGTTGCTGCTTCTCTTAATTAATCTTGTCTAATCCTATTACGCAGCAAGCATTTAGAGAATGAGTCAAATTAGTCTGTGGAGTTTGGTTATAGAAAGGGAATAGTTTTCTGGCATTTTACACCCCTGCGTCAGAGACAATTGGGTGCCAAACCCAGATCCGTGGGTTCAACTTTTCAAAAACCAGCAGACAAAATTAGAAACAATGGCAAAATTAACTAAGGTTGTCACCGTTGACCTTGACAAAAGTGTATAAAGTCTTGTTCAGCACTGATCTGCTCATTTCTTTGTCTCTTTCCAAGGTAGGTTTTTCTTTCTCCCTTTTCCACCAATACATTGAATGACGGGTACAAAAGACAATTGGCTAGTTTTACTGATATTTTTCTCTCTAGGGTTATCCATTATATGAAATGAAATAGTTTAAGAAAAAAAAATGCATTTATAGAAGGGAATTGCCCTGAGGTAAGAATTTTAACCACAATTTATTTTATTTTCATCATAGTCTCTTGGAGAATGTATGTCCATTACTGCACTTATCATACTAAAAATGATTTGTTGATGAATCGTGTCTCCTACTAGAGTTAAATCTTGAGAGCAGAAGCTGGTATCTCAAGTATTTTGGTATTTCAAGTATTCTGATATCTCAAGTATTTTGCTAATTTTTGGCTCTTATTGGGTATTCAAAAGTATTTGTTGAATTTAATTGAACTGGAATATATAATATTCCAATTTTATTTTAGGTAAGTGTGTCTTTGAATATCGATCATGTGAAGATGTTGATTGTAATTGTACTTACTTAAAACTCATAATTATCCTGAGTTAAGGTCATATCAACCAGAAAAATATAAAAACAATGAGAATAATACAAATAATACCTTGGATTTATATTATACATCACCTTTCAGAATCACTAAATATATTTAATACATATCATTTGTGTTGAATAATAGCATCAGCAATTCTAAACTAGATGTTAAGCTATCGTACAGATCATGGGTCACTGATCCTTAGGACTATTCTACTAGATCATGACAATGTTCGATTTTATCTAATATTTACTCTCTGCCTATGGTGTTTATCAGTATTTTATGGGAGAGTATCTTTGCCTTCAACCCTGAAGCACAAAGACACAACCCCAAATCTGAATTTTCTTTGGTTTCTCTTCATAGGTCTATCATGAGTATTTTTTTCCTAAACTCTGCTCAGAACTGTTCATACTTTCAGCCTGGATCTACTGGTAAACTTGGGCCAGTCACTTATTTCACTGGTCCTTTTTATGCTCACCTATAAATTATGGCGCACTGAGATAGCTGATATTAGAGAACTTTTACTTCTAAAATTTCAAGGATTAAAAAGTCTTGGGAAAATACAATTCAAATTTCTTAACCAATACAGTTAGCACTTGAACAACAGGGGGGTTAGGGGCATTGACCTCTCCCCAACAAAAAAATCCACATGTAACTTTCGACTGCCCCAAAACTTAATAGTTTACTTTGACTGGAAGCATTACAGATAACATGAACAGTCAATTAACACATATTTTGTATGTTAGATGCATTATATACTGTATTCTTACAATATAGTGATCTAGAGAAAAGAAAATGTTAAGAAAATCATAAGGAAGAAAAAATACATTTATAGTACTGTTCTGTATTTATTGGAAAAAAAATGCAAGTACAAGTGGACCTGCACAGTTCAAACCCACGTTGTTCAAGAGTCAATTGTACTTTCATTTCACATCCAATGTAGAGAATGAGGTGATGATGCTTTCTTAACCAAGGATATGTTATGTGTAAGGACACGTTGCATCTTGGTTAGGTGCCTTTCTAACCAAGGACATGATCCCTTCTAAGCTGGAGCTTAGCCAGGAGTCAGTACAGCATCAAGTTTAGAAGCATGAACTCAGGAATCAGACTGATGGGTTTGTTTGTTAGTTCATTCCCTAAGTGTTCCATGATACAAGTGAATGCATCTAAGACTAGAAACCTTCCTGTAAAATGTTGTTAATGGAGACCCAAAGGATGATTAGGAACTAGCCAGAGGGAAGGGGACAGGGCTGAATGGTCCAGGCAGAGGAGGTCACATCATGTGTGAACATCCGGAGGTCAGAGAGTGCTCTTGGCGTTTACTGGTAATGCACCAGCCAGGCCATGCCTGGGGACGAGAGAGTGAGGGAGATGGGGTGGGGACATAGGGCAGGCCAAGGGGTAAGAGCTCTGCAGGCCCTGTTACTGTGTTGGGCTTTATCTTACGTAAAAACATGGGTTTTAAATAAGTGATATGATTGTGCTCCTGTATACACAGCCTCACTCTGGATTGGCTGCAGTCAAGAGACCAATGGAAAGAGTAAAGCAATAAGCCAGAAGAGAAATGGTGGTGGCCTTGATCAGGGTGCTGGTAGGGGAATAGGAAGATGCGGATAGTTCTGAGTGATATTTAGACAAGGAGTCAGCAGAACTTGGCAAATGATAGAATGTGAACATGAAGGATGACTTTCATGTATCAGGATTCCATACAAGAGACATCACTAGCTACCTCTCCAAGTCTCGATGTCTTTATATAATGTGGGTTATTATATATGTCCCTCATAGAGCTATTGTGAGATTAAAAGAGTTATTACATGTAAAGCATTAACCCAGTGCCTGATGTACAATAAGCCCTCAGAAACAGTAACTATTATTTGCTCTCATAAGATAGTGTTGGTACTGAGTCTACAGGTAGAATTTCAGGGACATATAGGATTCCCTCCTTTGAGTTATAAACTGTTATTTTTAAAATATAATTATAGATGAGAGGGTCACACCTTCATGACCTGTCCCGTGCATAGCTCTATCCCAGCATTTCTCATTTTGAACTGTAAGAGCTAACACACATCTAGGTGGCTCAGCCCTCCCTAGAGTGGGAACTTCTTGAGGTCTTATTGCTCCTTTAACCCACAGAGCTTAGGAGGGTATACTTGAAAATGAATGCATGACAGAATTTAATCAGAATTTTTATCTCTGGATGAATAGCAAATAGTTGAGTGTGGAGAACTAGAGTTTTGATCCAAGATTGGGAGAAGAGAAGGAGTGGGATGAGATGGTCCTGGACAGGATAGAAGGAAAGCTGGGAGAGGAGAACCCATGGAAGGAAGGAGCTGAAGAGACATGTCACTGACACCCACTATGTTGATTAGGGGTGGGCCTTTGATTAGTTAATGAACACAGGGGGAAGAGAACAAAAAGAGGAGAGTATCCCAGAACCAGGGATTAGCATTAGGGACTGAAAAGTACCATTTGGATTTGTCTATAAGAAATCAGTAAAAAGAACAGTTTCTGTGGAATGACGACAAGAAGAGCCAAATGGCAGTGGGCTGTGGGTAGACCCAGGGGAGGGGAACAGAATCCGGGAGTGTGAGCTGGATTGCCCAGATACCTGTAGTCATGATCATCATCACCCTTTGAAATGAGTGCTTCAGATAATCAATAATTTGTGTGACACTCTTGATTTGTAATTTAATTCAACATTTTAACATTTCTCTTTCAAGGAGATAAACCTGCTTAAAGCCCCTGCTTTTATAGAAAGCTACATCACATATAAATAAATAAAATGCAAGTACTATCGCTGGTTAAGGGGCCGTAGATTTATACATACAGACTAAGCAATTAGCAATTTTCTACTGAGTAACCCTTGCCGAGTTGAGGCACATAACACACTATCCCAGCAGCATGAATATTAGGGAGACATCGGCATCATTTGTCTACCCAGTAGTGCCCCAATTAAGAGCATCTTGCAGCATTTCCCCAGATTTGTGGTGTTCACTGGGCCTTGTAGCTAAATGTATTTCACTTACTGCCTTGAGACACATGTTCCAGCTTGTTGGGAATCATTTAAGGGCTTGATAATTCTTCCTTCCTCTGTTGACATCTGGATAAATCCATTCTCATTTTCAGGCACTTCGTCTCCAATTTTAATAATGGAAGAGGCTTTGTCAAGAGAGCCTTTGTGTTTGTTTACTTAGAGGCATATTCATATTTCTTCTTATTACTTGCATTATGGTTTCCCCGCAGTGGAAGCCTTCAAAAGTAAACATGCATAATAACCTCACTTGATGAAGAACTCAAGTGACTCTAATCAATTACGATGACACCAACTTGAGAAACTGTTGGGGTTGCTAACGTGAGAATAATTTAACTCTTTTCACAATGTAATGAATAAGCATTAATTGAGTTTCTGGTTATACCTAAGACACTAAAATGCCAAGGTGGTATGGATTTCAAGGAGAGGCTCTGTGTTCCCTCCCCTTGGAAATGTATTGTCTAGCCCTGATTGAAAGAGAAGATTGCCAATGATAGACTCACTGTGGTCAGCAGGGGGAGGACTGGGGTCAGTGTGATCTTCCAGGACCGAGTACTGCCTAAGTGAATGATACTGTTGCCTCATCTCCATCTACCCAGCCAAAGCTGCCACTTTTTTATTTGCCCTCTCGAATTCCCTGTTGTACCTATCCTCTATCATGGTTTTGCACATCTCAAATCCACTAAGCAATTTAGAAAGCAAAGCTACCCTCCTGCATCTTGAGCACAGCATTTAAAGACTGTACAAATGCTGTTGAATAGTCATAAAAGTAGTTAACATGTATTGAAGTCTTAGTATGCACAATGCTACAATATTCATGTCGCCTCAGGAGAGGAAGTAAGAACCTGTATTAGGACAAAGCATCAGACATAATGTCTTAAAGATATTTTGATGGGAAAAACAGAAATTCAAGATAGTTTAAAGTTGGGGGGAGGGGAGAAATGGGCATTTATTGGCAGGTTATTGAAAGAGCCTATGAAAACCAAAGGCAGGAATTGAATCTAGGTCTCCAGAGGTACTGTTAACGGGAAAGTGATTTGGAACACAAGCAAGCAATCTCTCTTCCCTTGTTCCCTTATTTCTGTTTCTCTTCATTCTTGTGATTCCCTCTCTATTGATGTTTCTGCTGATTAGCATGCATATGGCACCATGTGACCACACCACAGTGCCAACCTCAAGCCCCAGGTTTGCATCACTCCATTCAAGCAAAAAGCACAGACTGAGAGTGTCACCTTGGTCCCAAATTTGTATTCCAGACAGGAAAGGTACCCTAATTGTCCCTGATTGGATCAGGTGCTCAGACTTGGTCTAATCAGTGGGCCGGGACACCAATGTCACCTTACAGACATGGCAGCTTGTGGTCCATGCCTACTGGATGAAGGCAGGCACTTCTCAGAGAAGAGTGTGGGCTCAGCAGGCACTCCAAACTGTCTGCTAAACGGGGATAAGAATTGATAATTACAGAATCAATAGAACTTGGTGATCAATTGAATGTGTGCATGAGAGAAAAGGAGAAATTGGAGATGACTCCTAGGGTTCTACATTGGTGGACAACAAGGGTCCCAGATGGTAACTCTTCCATCGGGAAACCCCAAAGCAGAGGACAATGAGGGGGTGGAGGGGCCTGTAGAAGAACAGGGTGAGGAAAAGCCTCTCATGTTCAGAGTAACATAACCCATCAAGGGTTTTAGCCGAGTGGTGAGCTGGGACACATGGCTGTATAAACTCCCTTCTCCTGGCTTCCACAGTTCCCCTGGGCTCCCGCATTCTATCTCCACTGCATGACTAGTACCACCCAGCCTGGGATGCGAAGATTTTTCTCTACAAATTGCTTGAAGTGTAGCCATAATTAAGATAGAAGAAACCACCTCCTCCCCTACCTGACGCAGTCCCAATCAGTTACCCTAAGAGGGCAAAAAGTATGTTTATTCTGCTCATCATTGTACCCCCAAGCCTAGCATGGGCAATTACAGATGGGTAATAAATGTATATTGAATGAGAATGACTAAACATTCTCAACAAGCTATTTATAACATACCTGGGGAGAGAGAGGACTGCGGAGAATACAACCAGCATAAAATAGCTAATTTCCAAACAAGAGATTTTATTCTTAAAATAATTAAATGCTCTAGACTTAAAAGTAGGGTGGCCAACTTATCCCACCTAGTCTGGGACTCTTCCAGTTTGAGCACTGAAAGTCCCACGTCCTGGGAAATGCTTCAGTCCCTAGCCAGCCAGTTGGTCACCCAGGCAGGTGTCACTTCTCACATGGCAGGCATTAACTTATTTCCTATCAAGTAGAAGCTAAGTTTTGACCAATATGATTCTTTCTGGGCCAAGGTAAAAAGCTCATATCTCAACTCTTCCTTCCACTTAAGGCCTTCCCACTCCTTGTCTTTATCTTGTTTAGTAGGTAACTGAGATACATTTAGTGCTGGAAATTGTACCATGTAATGCAAATGTGAGAATGGTGGTTTACATGGTATTCAGATCCCAAAAGAATAAATACCAGAACAGAATAGGAGGAATTCTTTGGCTGTACGGCAAACTGAATGACAACACACACGAGTATCTAAGGCCTCTCTCTGGGTCCAACTTTCTGATAGTAATATTCTCTGAGAACTTTGAGAATAATGGATACAAGTAATCAGGACTTTGTAGTTATTGAAAAGGCATACCATTACTGCTGATTTGTAAATGTCATTCCAAGTCCTCGGTTTTCTTACAAGTGGGGTGTCCATGTGTCCCTATTTGCTTGGGGCAGTCTTAGATTATATCTGTTGCCCAAGTTTAATTATTAAAATTAATATTTTATTATTACTTCCTAATAATTCATTATTATTAATTATTACTATGTCCTGGTATAAAAAATATACATACGGGCTTGGGTGATAGAGAATATGGTCATCATACTAATGAGCATAGCTCTGTGACTCCCAGAGCACAATCTTTCCAGTACAAATTGACACACCAAACTCTGGGAGCCCAAATGTGAAGAATTCACAGCGATGTGCAGACGACCCTTGTGCCTGACCTCCTTCCCTTCTCCCCAACATCCCAGCCCTATTCTCTTTTCTCTCCTGCTTCCTATAGATATTTGCTAGCAGATAAAAGTCACAATAGGTCTCTGCATCTTTTCACAAAATGCACCAAAATGCCAGTCTCAGATTTAATTTCCTCTCCATATGTAGATTAACTTTTCGTTCGGAAAGAGCTACCTTTAATTCTATGTTTCTCTATCATGATTAAAATACACCTGTTTATTTTGCTGGCAAGGTTAATTTGTTTACTTCTTTTGGGAGTTTGGGCTCTTTCATTTTCTATTTTAAGATGTTGATGTGACTGGACTGTGATAAGATATTATTCTATAAAGTTCTGAAGCCATGTGTGCAACTTGAAAATGAAGGGACCCAGAGGACAGCTGGGGCATTGGGTTAACTGATGCAGGAGACTAAGGGGGAAGGAAGCTTCTATCCTTCCTTTGCTCGGGTGGGTCATCTCCTGGGCTCACTTTCCTGCCTCCAAACAGTTGCCAGTCCTCTGTACTCTTGGTCCATGAAGTGTCCTCCTCTCTGGTGCTGCTTCTGACACATTCTTTTTCTTGTAGACCTTTAAATATGCTAAGCCATCCAGACTAGGAAAGAGATTTACACATCTGTGTGCTCTGTCTTGATGTGATCTTTTTATCCTTGGGTGTTAATAATAAGAACTACTTTTTAAAAAATCTGTTTTTATGAAAACGCATGCACATGCCACAAATTAAAATAGACCAGAAAGCTAGGAAGTGAAAGGTAACTGTCTCCTCCCCCACCCATATCCTGTTCCCACTCCCCAGGTAGATACCTGTTCCTTAGGTATCTTTTCAGGAAGTGTGTACACACACACACACACACGCACACACGCATGCACACACGTTTATGGAGATCTTCTATATCCAAAATACACTTCCTGAGCTCTTCTGTCTACTGAGTACAAGCCACCAGGAAGCCACACAGAGTGAGGGGGGAGGATTCAGTCCAATTTCCTCACAAATACAGACTCGCAACTTGTCTCCCTGACTACGGCTTCTCCCTGTTCCAACCCACCCTGAATATGCTGCCAGAGTCATTTTCCTAAAATACTGCTTCCCTCATGTTCTCGCCCTGTCTGTGATGTTTCCTGTAGTGTATTCCTAAATTTCTCTGCCTAGTTTTCTAAGCTTTCCTTTATCATGCTCCCTTCTATCTATTCCAGTGTTGATTATTATCATTCCATATCCTAAATCTGAATCCTTACCTGCGGGGAGGTCGGTTTTGTTTTTCTCTCCTGGGACGTGTCACCACCCTCAGTCTCATTTCTGGGCTTTTGCTCATTGCTTCCCATGCATACTTATCTTCTCTCTACCTCAGGAAATGTCCCTATAGATTAAGATTAGTCCTTGTGTTGTGTTGGGGAGGAAACTGAACCTAGAGGGAGTTAAGCGATTTCTTACAAGTCACATTCGTATTTTCTGGCAGATATAAAACTGACTCAGTAGCCTGGACCACTAGTCTTTGCTGTCAACCACACTCCTTGATCCTGGAGGTGTTACCGCTGGGCACACCCAAAGCACCACAAAGAAAAGAGTAGATTAAGTGCAGCGAAATACATTACTTTATAGGGTTTGTTCATGGTCAGCCATGTTCGAGAAACAGAAAGTGATTAGTTTCTTCTGGAGCGGGGGTAGACCATGGTGCTGATCAGCCCTCAACAGCATCACCAGAGCTGAGCAACCTTGGCAAGTCCTTCTCCACCTTCTCATCTGCAAAATGGGGCACATAATACCTGCTGTGCCACCTTGAGTGGAGAGGAAAAAGCCCGAGACTTTTTTGTCCCATTACAGAGAATGATCTCTTATTTTGGATCATGAGGGCCCAGATTCTATTTCTTCTCCTTGTTGTCAAATGTCAAGTGTGAAGATCAAAGATAAAATTAGTCAAGCATTTGGTATAGCGTGAAGACACCATGAATTTAGACCTGATGATTGGCCTGGCCACCAGCCCCTCCAAGACCCGCACTCGCCTCACCTGAGCTGATGAACGCCTCCACCCGTACCTGCTCCATGCCTTCAGCACGCAGCCTGCTCCCCACCTCCAACCCGTGCTTCCTGCTGCTTCCCAAACATCCCCCAGCCAGTAGTTGTGCATCCTGTCCGCTCCCAGACACTCATCTCTGCGGGATACTCACCCTTTTACTCCCGTACTCTCTCATGCTGAACATTAGCCCGAATGACTTCCCCCCGTCGTCACCATACTCCGGCCACAATGGTCCCCCTCCCTGGATGCACCTGGATCCCTGCAAGCCCTTCCTCCACTCCTGTCAAGGCGCCTGGTGTTCACAACTGGACGTTTCTCAGTCTGGCCTATTTTACGACCTGCCAAGGTCAGGACTGTGGTCCAGGGTTGCATTATGACTTTCGGGGGCCCTAGGCACTCTTGTCTTTGTGGGCTTCTTCCTTCACAAAAAATATTAAAAATCAGATTTTACAACTGTGTTGGTATCAAGACTAATTAATATTACCCGGGATGGATTCATTGTTATATATCATTAATATTATATTCATGTTTTATTCTGATTTTAAACAAAATTATTATTAAACTACTTTTGTGGGCCCTGAAAGCATCATGAATGCAGGTGCCTTCTGCGCCTAGTGGATGCAGTAAGATGTTCTCAAGTCCAACTTTGTCATACACTTGAGACATGTGGGGAGGGAGAGGACGGGTGGAAGTAGTTAAAAAGAAGATTTAACCCTTTTTGGTCTGTCTCTAGTGAATAGTGTCTTGGATTAGTGCCTGTGCCCCCATTTCCACTGGTTCCTTCCTACACCTATCTTCTACAGAGTGGATCCTTGCGGCTCACTTTCAGGCCTAAGCCTGTTTTGGTGGATCACTTGAAGAAGGATGGATCTGTCAGAGCTTGGAGAGGCTGCACCCTTCCTCAGAAGAAGCCAGGCTGAGCTGCTTCTGCTACAGGCCATGGCATTTGATGGTAAGACTTGGGGTGGCTGCTGGCTTCCCTCTATTTTACTGCTTTTGGGTGGTGGCTGAGATTTTTGATTGGTTGAGAAGAGCCATCCGTCCTGGAACCTAGCTTACTTGCTTGGAATGCATTCGCCTCTGTGAACCTTAGGCTAAGCAACTGAGGAGCCAAGTGGCCCCGGTAGGGATGAGTCCTCAAGGAAGAGGAGGACGGCTGGGGGCAGACTTGGCCCAAGCCCTGCTTACTTGTTTTCTCTTGGAGGAAGCACAGTGACAGCACAGACACCCCCAGCAGTGGGCCCAGATAAAGCCTTGCCCAGAAACTGCTTAGTGTGGGTGAATACTGTAGCACAGACAGGGGCCTGGCGCTTTGACTGTGGGTGGGGTTGGTCCACTCTACGGAAGAAGGAAGGAAAAGCCTTGGGGAAGGCAGGAGAAAGAGAAGCTGTCCCTGGCCCTCTTCAGACTTTCCTAATATTGGAACTTCACCCTCCGGCTGTTTTCCAGGTCAGCAGGGTCGCTCAGCCAACACTCAACAAGAGATAATTAGGAGACTTGCTCACCCTGATGAATAGTCTTCTGGTAGTTACAGGCAAGGACAGAGGTTAATGAGGATTTACCCTCGAGATGAAGGCTGAGTTCTACATGAAAATCTCTAAGTAAATGCTACATTTCCCCCTCCTTCTCTACGTGGCTGGGCTGCGTGGGCATCTGAATTTCAGCTACTTGGAGATGTAAAGTCAGATTCACAGTGTGATCTAGCATCAAGACACCTACATATCTTAATCCCCAAATTATTCAACAATGCAACATAAATACTGACTGAGTATTGTTCTAGTACTCAGAATTAGTCAACATTAGACCTTAATATGACCAATTACAATTCAACCTGGTTATGTAGGACATTATATTTCCATCATAGTCCAGTCCTGGATCCGTTCCCAGTTTCCAGTCATTGGATTTCATTACTATGATTGGATTTTAGAGTAGCTAATTATAATCCATCAAATCAAATACAATAACAGAACTATCCCTGAGGTCAGAACTGGTCATGCAAAAGCTTATCACAGGTAGTCAGATAATGAAGGACAAGATCATAGTGGTGCCACAGCGAGGAAATAAAAATTAGGCCTAAGCATTAGAGATAATTGGATGATGCATTTAGTAGGATCAGCACTGTAAATAATTACTTAAAATATAGCAATTATTTTTAATTACTTTTTTTTTTTTTTTTGGCCAAACAGTTTTCCCCATAGAAATGCAGTGGCAGCCAAAATGACAAGAGTAAGGAAAAGATTCTCATCCCCTTGGGCTAGTAGACAATGGAGTTTGCTTTTTTGAACTCAGGCCAAGTGGAAGGAGTGTGATTAGAATATTTGGCAAGGAGTCTTGGGTTCAAATTCCCTGACCCGGATCCTCTCCAGGGGTGTAATCCGAGCAAATCCCTGCACTTTCCTGAGCTGTGGTGTCCTCATCTGTCAAACAGGATGATGACACTTGCTCTGCCTACCTTCCTCCGTGGAGGCCCCACTGCAACAATAAATGTGAAACATAAACACCGAACATTATATGTGGCCTGGGAAGGAAAACTAGAATTGCTGGGTGTCAGGGAGAAAAGTGTGCTTGTAGAGATAAACACAAGGCAGCATTCGCAAGCTAAATGTAAATGATTTTTATGTCAGGACACATAAACAATCTATTTCCCGTAACTACCACACTGAATATAGTATTACTCCAATCTTGATCAATAGTGTAGAAAAAAGACTGGAAAGGAAATGCTTCAGGTAGTGGCTATCTCTGTGTTGTTCCATTATGGGTGATTTTTTTTTTAAATTTTGTTTATTTACTTTTTTTTAGTAATCTCTACATCCAACATGGGGCTTGAACTTACAACCCTGAGATCAAGAGTCACGTGCTCTTCCGACTGAGCCAGCCAGGCACCCCATGGGTGATTTTTTTTTTTTTTTTTAGTTTTCTCTATACATTTCTCTATGTTTTCATTTTTTCTCCAATACACACATGTTGCCCTTTTGGTTGTTTTTGTTACCTTTATATTAGAAAAGACATTTAATCTTCTAAAAATATGAAATCATATAGGCAAACCTCCTGAGGTTACAGACGGGAAAACCAGGGCCCAAAGAGATGAAGCCCTTGCTTTCTACCTTGTCACTAGCAGAGCCAGGACTAAAATCCAGGTAGCCTGACTCAAACCCATTGCTGTTTACATTTCCCTCTCTGCAATTATTCATGAGTGCAAAACATATACAAATTAGAAAATGAGTTCCTTTACTTGAGCTTCAAACACATCCCTGTTAGGGACTGGGCCTCAGATAGGTAAGGGTTTCCAAAACTTCTCCCCTAAATTTCCAGGGGCCATAAAAGAAGGGGTTAATCATGAGGCAGGGGATGAACCTAATCCTTCAGAGAAAAATTGGAGGAAAAAAGCCAAGCATATAAGGTAGAGGAAGCATACTGTAATGGAAGAGCTCTGATTTAGGAGATGGGTGATCTAATTTCTAGAGTCATTATTCTAATGACTGCCACTAATTAGCTATGTGACTATAGACAACTCTCTTAATCTCTTTTCTCGGGTTTTTTCCTAAAAAAAAAAAAAAAAAAAGTGGAAATCTGTGCCAGCTAATATCCATGTTTCTTTCAAGTGATAACATTTGTTTAAAATACAGTGCATTTATTTACCTTAAACACAAAAGAAATGTATGCAAAATATGTACTTTTCACAAACAAGCCTCTTTTCACAGACATTAACACAAAGCAAAATCCATTTTTGTAAAAAGAGATCAAAATAATAAATATAATGCAAAACTCAGTATTTTAAATGCAAACAACAAGTAGAAGCAAATGCAAAATCAGTTTGACAGGAATACAAAAATCTTACCCAGCAGTTTTAGCGGTGGATTGGTTGTAATTAGGGGAGCAAGGAAGGGAGCCCAGCAAAGACTAGGACAGCAAGAAGGTAGTGTGCCATAAAATTCTTGGCAGAGACAAACACGGTGGAAGGAAGGGCAAACGTTGCCCAACTTCACCACGCATGGTTCCCAAGTCCTATTGCCCACCTCTGGGGAGAGTGTCTGGTGGGGGCTCCAATGAGGCCTCCTAACTTTTGTGATTCCTGTGTTGGGGTGGTGGTGGTGATGGAGTTGGCATTACCCACCTGTGCTATTGTTGCATAGGGGTTTCACCGGTTCATCCCTAGCCATTGATTTAGATTGTCCCTCTCCCAGCC
>NC_138369.1:143682875-143782679 GCF_054177405.1 Leptonychotes weddellii
TTTTTTTTTTTAAGTGAGGGAGAGAGGGGGCAGGGAGGGGCAGAGGTAGAAGGAGAGAGAGAATCTTGAGCAGGCTCCACACCCAGGAAGAGTCTGACAGGGGGCTTGATCTCCGATCTCAGGACCCTGAGATCATGACCTGAGCAGAAATCAAGCACCTGACGCTTAACCAACTGAGTCACCCAGGTGCCCCTAAAAGTAGGTTTCTTATTCATCTTCCCTGGCTATCTGTCTCAGGTGGGAGAGAACCCGAGAAGCATCTAAGTGAGGCCTAGAGAGAAGCTGTCTCAGGTGTTACAAGATTTCATTTTGCCCAAAGCTTCTCATTGGCTAATCACGTTGTGAAGGGCTGTTTTGCTTAAGGGCAAAGGAAGTGAGGAGACGGAGGACAGAAAAATGCTCTGTGGGGGGAAATAATATGGAGCAGTTATGCTGTTTGGCAAAAATAATCCATATTCTCTCTCCTCTCTCTTCCCCCCAATTCTACCATGTAATTCTCACAGCAGGCTTTTATTCCAAAATTAAAACTAAGGTCTAAAGAAACCCTGAAAGACAGACATGACCACTAACCTAATTTTCACTTAGTTGTAACCAGACCTTTCTGAGTGAAGTATTCTGGAGGAGAGCCGGGGGTGGGGGATGGGGGTGAGGCACCAGGACAGCCACACAGGACCTGGGACTGTGAGTGGGAGGTAAGTACTGGGGGTGAGAAGAGTGGCTTGTAAGGTGTTGACCAGTAACTTTCTTGTAGCAAAATGGTCTGTGATGTTCCCAGCCTCTGCTGGCTCAAATGACTCTTGTTCCTAGAGTCAGTGTGTCATCTTTGGGATGAGCTTTTGCAATTTTACCTACTTCAACAGTTTCCTATATTGGTGACTCTAAGTCACCAGGCAGAATTAGCAGAAAGGAGATCACATGCATCAGTATGAAAGTGTCCAATGTATCTTTTGTGCAAGTACCATGGTTATAATCCTCTTTTGCTCCACAGAGAAGAAGAAATGCTGGATTCGTGATGGCCAACACGCGTATGTTGCGGCTGAGGTTAAAGGGAGTGCAAATGATGGCAAAGTAATTGTCGAGACAACAGATGGAAAGGTAAAGGAATCTTTATTTCCTCTCTGGGATAACTACATTCTCTATTAAATCAAATAATTAAATATGTCCTTTCTCTGATAGTTTAATTAAAAACCTGGGGAAGGAGATGTCACTGATAGATACATATTTGGAAATGTCACGCATCTTTGAGAAGCTCTTCCACTTCTTATCAAAGATTAAATGACACTGAGTAAATCAGAGTAACACAGTTGCCAGGGATAAAGATCATTGACTCTAGAACTCACAGTTTACTCTTCTTTCATCAACGTTTCAAGTTTTGTTGTTTTTTTAAAGGTGCCCCTTGCAGTGAATAGTGACCTAAAGAACTCTGAAGCAGGTTGTGTTTGGATTAAGAGAGAGGGATAATTTGGGGTGCCTGGAGCCACCCAGGTGGCTCAGTCAGTTAAGCATCGACTCTTGATTTTGGCTCAGGTCATGATCTCAGGGTTGTGGGATCAAGCCCCGGGCTCTGTACTCGGCGGGGAGTCTGCTTGAGATTCTCTCTCCCTCTCTCTGGCCCTCTCCCTGCTCATGCTCATTCTCTCGCTCGCTCTCTCAAATAAATAAATAAATCTTAAAAAAAAGAGAGAGGGATGATTTGACTAAGAATAGCACAGTGCCAGAGAAGCCAAGAGATGGGGGATGGTCAGTAATGCCAAATGCTAGAGAAAGAGATTAAGGTCTTGGAGAAAGCCTCAGCGTTTCAGAATTAGGAGGTCACTTATGACCTTGGGAAGAGGTTTAGGGCAGGTGTTGAGCATAAGCTAGTCTGTAAGGGGTCGTGGAGGTCATGTGAAGTAAGGCTGAAATGGCCTGCAACTCCTCCTCCCTGTCACCCAGGCCTCTAAAGCAGCAGGGTAACTAACACTGGGCAGAGAGTCCCCCCACAGGACCCTCCCCTGAATCACTGACCTCAGGTTGCCTGCCAGCCCCGTGGTGCTGAGCTGGGCGCTATTTCTGGCTTGACTCGGCTGAACAGTTCCTCGTAGGTTTTATAGATGATTGCCTGCCCATATTCATGTCTAATCACTCTCCGGTTTTGCTTCAACTCCACAGCAAACAAAATCATTACCAAGAAGGTTTGTCTTCTCCACGCCCTTATCGTCGTATTTGGACAATGTATAATCTAAAGCATTGCCATTTGAGTTGTAAACCTCTGGAGGCCACTTATAAATTACCCTTACGGTGTCTTAATATGCCTCTTTGACAGTATCTGGACATAAAAAAAAAATCTCCAATTAGGTAGACTTTAGGTAACTAATGGAATTAAGAGAAGAACTTGGGCCTTATCAGCAGGAACTTGCCTAGGTAGGCAAGAAAAAATTCAGAATGTCCTAAATAAGGAAACAGATGGGCCCTAAATTTAGCCTTGGGATAATCTCTTATTAAGAGAGAAAGCAGATGTGAATGCCTCTTTTCCATCATTGGTTATGCCAACTTTTTTTTTTTTTTAAAGATTTTATTTTATTTATTTGAGAGAGAGAGAATGAGAGACAGAGAGCATGAGAGGGAGGAGGGTCAGAGGGAGAAGCAGACTCCCTGCCGAGCAGGGAGCCCGATGCGGGACTCGATCCTGGGACTCCAGGATCATGACCTGAGCCGAAGGCAGTCGCTTAACCAACTGAGCCACCCAGGCGCCCCGGTTATGCCAACTTTTTAAGAACAACTTTATTGAGCTATAATTTACATACCATATAATTCACCTCTTTAAAGTGGGCAGTTCAACAGTTTTTGTGGTGTTTAAATGTGGTGTCTGATCGGGTGGGGGCCCCCAAATGTGGGGCGACAATGGGGTGGATGCAGGTGGTGTGGGTAGTGACAAGAATTCACCTGAGGCAGAAAAAAGAGAGAAGTTTATTGACTATAATGCAAGGGAGCAGTGGGTGGGACAGAAGAGAGGCAGGGGATGAGGGCTGTTGTTAGAGGGAAGGTGAGGAGGTATGGGGACATACGGAATTCTCCCTGTTTTGGTAACTGTGCCTCGTTGTAAGTAGCCCATTGGTTAGTCAGGGCCTCTGGATGTCTTGAGGTGGGTCCCCCAATGGGCCGGTCTGTATTCAGCCAGGTGGTCGCTGTGGGCCCTCTCTACAGTCCATCGCTCAAGCCTGTTTGCCTGAAAGTGGCCTCTACAGTTTTTAGTATATTTAAAGAATTATGCAACCATCACTGCAATTTAATTTTTAGAATATTGTCATTATCCCAAGAAGAAATCTTGTACCCATTAGCAGTCACTGCCCCCCCTCCTTCCCTCTGATCTAGGTTATTTCCCTGTACACTTGCCTATCTGGCATTTTGGATAAATAGGATCATACAACATGTGATCTTTTGTGTCTGGCTTCTTTCACTTAGTATAATGTTTTGGCGTTCATTCATGTTGTAGCATGTATCAGTACTTCATTCCTTTGTACAGCTGAATAATATTCCATAGTATTGGATGCACCACATTTGTTCATTCACTCACCAGTTGAGAGACATTTGGGTTGTTTACATGTTTTGGCTATTAGGAATAATGCTCACATGAACATGCATGTGTAAGTCTTTGTGTGGATGTATTAACTTCTAGTTAATAGTAGAATTGCTGGGTCATATGGTAACTTCTATGTCTAGCATTTTGAGGAACTGACAAAATGTCTTCTAAAATGGCTGCATCATTTTATATTCCTGCCAGCAATATGTAAGGGTTATAATTTCTCTATATCCTCACCAATGCATATTATTATCTTTTAGATTATAGCCATTCTAGTGGGTGTGAAGTGGTATTTTAATGTGATTTTTATTTGTATTTCCCTAATGACTAATGATATTGAGCATCTTTTTACGTGCTTATTGACCATTTGTGTTATCTTTGGAGAAATGTCTAAAACCCTTTGCCCATTTTTAATTGGCTTATTGCTTTTTTTGTTGTATTTTAAAACTTCTTTATATATTCTGGATACAAGTCCCTTATCAGCTATATGATTTGCAGAGATTTTCTCCCAATGTTGTCTCCCCCTCCTTTTTTTTTTTTTTTTAAAGATTTTATTTATTTGAGAGAGAGTGAGCATGAGCTAAGGAGAGGAGCAGAGGGAGAGTGAGAGGGAGAAGCAGACTCCCCCCTGAGCAGGGAGCCCAATGAGGAGCTCGATCCCAGGACCCTGAGATCATGACTTGAGCTGAAGGCAGATGCTTAAATGACTGAGTCACCCAGGTGTCCCGTCTTTTCACTTTCTTAATGGAGTCCAACCCTATTTTATCGGGTCTCCAAATGAGAGGCTTTCTTGTCTGAGCACATGTTCCAAAATTTGTCTTTTCAACAGTATTCAAGGTGATTTGTAAATATATTATGGTTATAATTATGATTTTCAAAAGAAATCATAAGAAGAAGAGCATGAAAGCAATAAGTTAATGATGTAGAAAGAAGAGTCTAATGGAGTTTGCTTTGTTCTGTTTGTCCTTCCACCATATAATGACGGTCCCATTCCCCCACCCCCACCCTCTATCTCCCTAGCTCCAGGCCTCCTCCTCCTGATGTTAGAAGTAACTACACTTTCAGGATGCCTGGGTAGCTCAGTTGGTTAAGCATCTGCCCTCAGCTTAGGTCATGATCCCAGGGTCCTGGGATCGAGTGTCACATCAGGCTCCTTGCTCATCATGGAGTCTGCTTCTCCCTCTCCCACTCCCCCTGCTTGTGCTCTTTCTCTAACAGATAAATAAATAAAAATTAAAAAAAAAAATTTTAGAAGTAACTACACTTTCAATCACCACATGAATAGTCTTTGTAATGTTAACAGAGACAATGAAGCCAGTGAGTGTAGAGTAATACTTATGGAAGAAAGTAGGCAATGAAAGAAGAGAGAAAAACAGAATCAGAGCTAAGGGGAGGTATTTAAAGACATAAGTCACCTGATTAAGTTCTAACAGAAAAGGAATCCTTGACATATGGAAATTAAAGGGACTCAAAAGAAAAGTGATTACTGTTTGAGCAATGACAAAGCAGACTATGGGTAAGAATTTGATCAAGAATATGGAGAATGTGAGGGCACCTGGGTGGCTCAGTTGGTTAAGTGTCTGACTCTTGATTTCTGCTCAGGTCATGATCTCAGGGTTGTGAGATCAAGCCCAGCCACGGGCTTCGTGCTGGGTATGGAGTCTGCTTAGGATTCTCCCTCTCCCTCTGCTCCCACTCCCTCTCTCTCTTTCTCTCTCTCTCTCTTTCTCTCAAAAAAAAAAAAAAAAGAATATGGAGAATGTGAGAGCTTTGGAAGAAGCAGCCATCACCAACTGGGATTAAATGGAACCATCAGTTGATACCAATGTTTATTAAACAAGGAAAAGGACTACAGGAAATGGTAGTAGGAAATTTTGAGAACAACTCTAAACAACTATTTGGTAGCAATGCATCCCTATAAATCAAGAGATCAATATTTATTGAGTACCTACCATGCCTATCACATTATAATAGATGCTTTAGGAACTATAAAAGAAAACACCATCAAAACTCCTTCAGGTGTTTATAATAGAGCTGAGAAATAGTCTGATATTGTTAATTATTGAAACATACACTAAAGCTTGTGTCCAGATAGTACAGGTTGTTTATATGGTAAAAGATTTTTTAAAAATGAGCTAAGGTAGTTGAGAAAGGATTGAGGAAGAGGATAGGTCTTGAACAGTCTGGCAGGATTCATCTGCCTCCTTGATCCTTCACTTCAGATTCCTTCTTCTAAACCTCCTAAGCACCAAGAGAGGTGCCAAGTCATATGCAGTATGATGTGTGTGCTCTCAGAGGCAACCTGGAGTCAATGAGGAGCCACAGGGCTAGAGCTCTGCAAGATAGAATATTTTGATTCAACAAAAACTTTTTTAAAACTTCATCGTCAGGGGCACCTGAGTGGCTCAGTTGGTTAAGCGACTGCCTTCGGCTCAGGTCATGATCCTGGAGTCCCGGGATCGAGTCCCGCATCGGGCTCCCTGCTCAGCAGGGGGTCTGCTTCTCCCTCTGCCCTCTTCCCTCTCGTGCTCTCTGTCTCTCATTCTCTCTCTCTGAAATAAATAAATAAAATCTTTAAAAAAAAAAAAAAACTTCATCGTCAGGCAAGGTGCGATCATGTGCAGGAGAAACACCTGTCTCTTTCATTAGGATTGGTTAAATTTCTGGTCTCATCCTCTCATGAGGCATCTTTTTCTTGGATCTTTGAAGATTCTTTCCATTGTATGGCAAAATGAAGGAACATAATAGGGAAATACATATTATATTTTTTCTCCTCTCTGCAGAGTCTGAGTGTCAAGGAGGATGAAGTCCAGCAGATGAATTCCCCAAAGTTTGAAATGATTGAAGACCTAGCAATGCTGACTCATCTCAGTGAAGAAGCCGTGCTGCATACCCTGAAGAGGCACTATGCCCATTGGATGACCTATGTATATATATATGCTTTACTGCTGAAAGGTCATGCTGGCACTCATATTGGCAAAGTCTCAGCCCTCTCTTGGATAATAGCTTACTTTGAATTTAAGCAGACTCACATGGGGATAACCCTTCAGGAATGCCCACTGGGAAGGGACCTTGCATTTTCCCAATTTTATTTTGTCAACATCCATAGCCCTTTCCCTAGGTTGTCAAGCTAAAGTAAAGGCATGAGGCTTGGAGGCTGACAGATCAGTGTCCAAATGCTAGTTTTGTCACTGACTAGTTGTTAAGTTTCTTAACTTCTTGAAGTCACCCTATCTGTAAAGTGGGATAAGAATGCTTGGCTCTCCAAGGTAGCTTGGAGGATGAAATCAGAGAATGTAAAGCACATAGTGCAGTGCCTGTCACCCTGTTTGTGCTCAGTAGAAGGAATGATTGTTTTCATCATCATTACACTGGTGATGGTTGCTTAGATTCTTTGACTTACTCAGAACCTATTCAACAGCAGCCCTGAGTAGATTGGGCCAAAATGGTAGCATTTGAGCTCCATTGCCATAGAAGTCATGGCATGTAGGCAACTTGCTCCTTGGCACTCTGATTTACATGACTGTATTAGTTTCCCTTGGATGCCGTAACAAAATTACCCCAAACCAGTTGGCTTAACAACATAAGTTTATTCTATCACAGTTCTAGAAGCCAGAGGTCCAAAATCAAATCAATCAACAGGGTCCTACTCCTCTGGAGTCTCTAGGGCAGAATCCTTTCTTACCCCTTCCAGCTTCTAGTGGCTGTTGGCATTCCTTGTGGTTGTACCACCCCAATCTCTGCCTCTGCCTTCACATCTCTTTCCTTCTGTGGGTCCATATCTTCTCCTCTCTGTATGTCTTACAAAGATACCAGCCATTGGATTTAAGGCCCACCCACATATCATTCTTGAGACCCTTAACTTAATTACACCTGCAAAGATCCTTTTTCCAAATAAGATTGCATTCACAGGTTCCAAGGATTAGAACCTGAGTGTATCTTTTGGGGGGCCACAATTCAACCATTATAGTGACTGAGTGACCCAAATGAGCTACTATTCCCTCTCAGTGCCTTAAAAATTGGGTTCCCAATCTTGTTGAAACACAAGCCCCCTTCTGGCCTCAAATGCCCGATAGCTGCTCAGCTGGCTGTTGGCGTCCTCCCTGTCTTCAAAAGGTGTATGTGTCAGACATGTTAGTAGTTAGCGGGTCTCCCCGGGGAGGGGTAACCCCAGGTCCCGCAGCTCCTCTAACCTGGTTCTGTCTCTTCCTGTTATAGTCTCTTCTCTGTGAGAATCCGAAAGCTCTCCTCTTTTTAGTTCCTTTATGAGTAAATATTTCAGCAAATGTTATCTGGCAGTGAGAGAGCTGACAGCCCTGGAAGTGTTTCTAACCTGCTTTCTGAAATCTCCTCTGATTTTTCCTCAGACATATTCAGGTCTCTTCTGTGTGAGCATAAACCCTTACAAGTGGCTCCCAGTGTATCAGAAAGAAGTCATGGCTGCCTACAAAGGGAAGAGGCGATCAGAAGCTCCCCCTCACATCTTCGCTGTGGCCGATAATGCCTTTCAGGATATGCTTCACAGTAAGTGGCTGCCCTACAAAATGAAAGGTAAAAATATCTGATCTACTTTTTCTCCATGTCACTAAGAGGTAGGTAGGCATTGTGAGCAGAGCATGGCCTTTACAGTTCCCTAATCACTTGAAGCCTCCGTTTCTTTGGGATGAAACGTGGGCAAAATAGAGCCTGTCTCCTAGGGTTTTGGAGATGATTAGCTCACACGTCAAATTAAGTGAGATAATGCATTGAGAGTGCTCAGCCCAGTGGCTGGCCCAGAGTAAGCCCCCTGTAGATGGCAGCTTTTATTACACAAAGCGCCTGCTAGAGTTTCAGGCACAAAGAAGTTTCTCTGTAGCTATTGTAACACCGTGCTTCTTAAAAGGCTTAAAATGGCAAAAATGTCAACCATTAGTCACTTATCATTTGTATTTGGAGCAAGAAAATAGGCTTGAGATTTATATGTTCTTAGGACTGACATACATAGGGGCAAGGGGAAAAAAACTCTTTCTACTCTGTACTATTTAAATGGTATTCTTTTTTTTATCCAACTGAGAGCAAATCCTTTTCCTTGTGTCTGACTTCAAACTGCAACCAAGGAAATTTTGAATAAGTTTGCCAATACGTAGACGCTCTGGCAGAAGAATGTTCTGACATTTTCTTTTCTTTTGTAGATGGGGAGGATCAGTCTGTACTTTTGACGTAAGTGTTTGCCTTGCCTCTTCTTTCTGGCTAGCGGTGAGAGTTTCAATGGAAACAGACACCTACATTTCCCTGGGAATAAAATATAAATTCACTGTCTTTGAATTGTTTGCTCTTTAGATACAGAATACCTTCTAGGCAAGAATAAGATACTCAGGAAATTGTCAACACTTTAGTCAGTGATTACTCCAAATATGGTACTAGGTAGGCTGCCTCTACCATCTTAGTAGATCTTTTAGAACTCACAGTGCACAAGCTGATCTTAGTCATCTTCTTGATGGAGAACTCCCTGTTGAAATAATCATTTTCAAAGGTCTGTGGACTGGCTAATTGGGCAGAGAGACAGAAAGTTCAATGGTATGACCACGGAACAAACAACCTGCTGTTATCTGGGCAGCCACATTGGGGGAGACCAAGGTACATTAAGTAGTAGGAACTAAAAGATGGTGAGACTTGGAGAGAAAAGGAAGGAAAAGACTTCAGTGATCTCATATTGTATCTAATATTGATGGGGAGAGCACTGGCTGACCAGATGAACTGTCAGCATTGTGGCTGGGGGAGGAGGGAAGGCTAAGATTCAAAAGGCAGTGAAATTCTGAAGTTCTTGGTCTTCCTATGCAATAGTGTTGTCACCTCGTGTGTTGGGCTCTCCATTGGCTTTAGTCATCTCAAGAATATTAACTGTCTCAGAATCTTAGAGCTAGAAGGATACTTAGTGTTCAGCCCTTACAGAGAAGATCGACTATTTCCTGGAGTTTCATACAGATAAAGGCAGGCCTTGGTCCTATGATGCTTTGGATGATAAGGCTAGCACCACTGTGTTCTTCCCACATCACAAAGTTAACTGGTTATCAAAGGTAAAAGGGAAGTCTAAAACCCAACTTCCTGGTGGATTGATTGGTAGGCCCTCTTCTCAGGGAGAGGGTTGGACCCAGCCATGTTGTAACCTTAATATGTGAAAATCCCTCGAACAGTTGGTAATGAGGAAACCTGTCTTTAATTAATAGAAGAGCTCTTCAGCTTTTTGTTAACAGGACCCATGGAGAACAGGCTTCCAGTTTTTAGAAAATCTTTAATCTTTCTGTACTGAGTTTGGATTTTTGTTCAAAAATCAAATAGTTTTTGAGATAGTCCTTCCCCTTCTCCCAACCAATTAAATATCTACATTTCTTTAATCAAATTTCCTCTCAATTTTCCATTTTTCCATAAAACTTTTCCTTATTGTCTTAGTCTATATGGTTAAAATTATTTAACTTTTCACTGCATTTACAATCCAAACCAGTTAACTGTATCATTGAATTTCTAACCACAGAGGAGAATCTGGTGCTGGAAAGACTGTGAACACCAAACATATTATCCAGTATTTTGCCACCGTAGCAACCATGGGTGAATCTAGGGAAAAGCCGGTAAGTGTCTAGATATCTTGGCAGAAAAGGTGAGGTGGTCCTATCCACTGATCATGGAGGCTCTGCCTTGACAACTTTTGGGGAGAAAAGAGGAGACAAGAGCCATAGAACAATTAGAAAGTTATAGAAAAGTTTTTCCCATCTTTGCCTCTTGAGAGGATCAACAAATGCTTCAAACCAATAACCCCCAAACATGAAATTATGTAATTTGTTTCAGATTTGCTTCCAGGGCTACTTAGCCTGGTCTTTGTTGATTGGACCCTCTGAGAATTACACTTAAGATCCAAGCCATCTTCCCTAAAGGCTAGAGCCATCAGTGCCTTGAATGGCCACTTTTGATATTTCTGAATCCCTTTAGCTACCGTGAGATGTCAGACTCCCAAGGATATGCACCAGTAGAAGTCTCCCTTCACCACAAACTCCTGGATCAAATCCCAAATGCCTGATGGGCATAACCTCAACTTTAATCACATTCCAGGTTCTACTTATCTTCCCTCTCTATTTAATGACTTTTAGCTTTGGCGATTTTTAATTTAGCTTACTTTGTTTAGTTCCATTAACAGGTTAATGGGTTTCATAATAATTTGAGAGTAACTAGACCATGAGAATTGGTATGCAAAATAAAATTAGATAATGCTGAGTGGGACTCAAAATCAGTGAGTTATTGAACTGTTAGAACCTCTTATCTTTGTATGTCTGGCATTGTTATTTTGCTGTTTCAATTCAATCCTGGATGCTTCCTGCTGTTTTTGCAAAGTAAGAAGTATATCAAAATAGCAAACTGGTCCAATTTTCAAACCATGAAAAGTTTCTTTCCCAACCACCACATTCCTGAATTTGATTGATTTCTTTAGGTATTACTGAACTCTATTATTCACTAGATATTATTTCATTTTTGTGTACATTTTAGGTTGTTCGGTGTATGTTTGGTCTAGCCATTGAGCCTCATGATAATACATAATACATAATACATAACACTTCTATGAAAAACTTTGCTCATATAGCCCTTTTACTTATTTAAAGGATAGTAGACCCATACTATATAGAAGGGATATAGTATTTGTACATTTATAATTTTTTTTTTGAGAGCGAAAGAGTGTGTGTGTGTGTGTGTGCATGTGTGTGTACGCACGAGTGCACGAGAGGGGTGGGGGACAGAAGGAGAGGGAGAGAGACAATCTTTTTTTTTTTTTTTTTTAAAGATTTTATTTATTTATTTGAGACAGAGAGAATGAGAGACAGAGAGCATGAGAGGGAGGAGGGTCAGAGGGAGAAGCAGACTCCCTGCCGAGCAGGGAGCCCGATGCAGGACTCGATCCCGGGACTCCAGGATCATGACCTGAGCCGAAGGCAGTTGCTTAACCGACTGAGCCACCCAGGCGCCCCAGGAGAGAGACAATCTTAAGCAGGCTCCACATCCAGTGCGGAGCCCAAAGTGGGGCTCAATCTCACAACCTGAGCCAAAATCAAGAGTGGGATACTTAACTAACTGAGCCACCCAGACACCCCTAAATTTATAAATTCTTGAATACTATATACTACATAATTCCTTCCATAAAATGGATCTTTAATGCTGAGTGGAACACGACATAGCCATGTTGCAATGGGGATGCTGAGTGCTCATTCAGACTTACTCTGTGGAGGTGACCTGCTGAGCACACATGATTCAAATTCAAAATGAATACCATAACTGACTCACTGCTTGGCATGGACCACTAGATTACTTAGGAATTGTAACAAGGAAAAATATAATTTAATAATGCCAAGAATCTGCTGTATTATCTTAGAATAAGTTTCCAGGAGTAAGAATTAGATGGGAAGAGAGGGAGATTAACAATGGGGAAAATATAAGGAATGAAGTTTTTCTGGAAATAGGTAGGCTATGGTACTGATTGATTGATTGTAGATATCTAGTTCGTTTCCCCACTAGGCCAATTCCATCCAAAAGAGAAGCACTGCAAATTAAATGAGCTCCCACATATATTCACAGGGGCATTGTAAGACAGTTTCTCACTCATCTATTTTTCTAAGTTCTCATTCCAAAGTAACATTGTATAAACAAATTTGGAAACAGCTTTTGGATACTATTTATCAAAGCAAGAATGGAGTCCAACCTAGGGATGGAAGGCTTACCACCTTATAGAATTTTACTGAAAACTTTATCTGCTATATTTCTCTTACCTGTATCTCAGGGAACTTTAGAAGATCAAATCAAGCAAGTGCATCCTAGTTTGGAAGAATTTGGAAATGCCAAAACCCTGAGGAAATGACAACTCCTCTCGTTTTGTAAGTAACATGATTGAGCAGTATATCAGAGTCTTTAGTTTTTAAGCAAATGGCAAAATTCACGTCTGAGCGCCTAGGTATAAAAAAACTTCTTGAGCATCAAAGAGGTCTAATATTGTTAGATACCTCGAAAAAGAAAGAGATCAGTTTCATTATTGAGAAATTAAAACTACATATAAATATGCACTGGAAAAGCTTCTATTGTTTGGTCAATTTCAGGAAGACACTATTTAATAGTTCCAAATTCCTTTCCACTCCCAGTAGGGAAGCTCACCCAGCAAATTCTAAGAATGCCTTATATTGTATTACATTTTACAGATTTGAAAGTACTTTCTCCTTCATAATTTCCTATACTCCTTATAACCAGTCAATTTAGTAAGCACTTCCTAATTCACTTAGTACAATTATTGTTTCTACTCTTGCCTCTGGCTCCCCTACCTCTGCATATTTTCCACTGGGGATTTTTTTTTTTTTTTTACTGGGAGAAATCATTTTTAAAAAATAGCTTTTGATAACTTGCAGTCCCAGGATAGAGGAAGAATTTAAATTTCAAAACTTAGTTTCACAAACCCATTTTATGACAAAAATGAGTGGCAGGGAGCCACTCTATAATATACAAGGAAATTTGCAGAAGGCTTCCTGTTTGCATCTTTGGGCACAATTAAATAACAGCCGCATGCTGACGTGGCTGGTTTCCATCCAGGGCGTTAGCGCTCCTTGCCTGCTCTTCTATCTGCTTGCGACGTCTGCCTGCATAGCAGGTGCTAATATTGGTCCACAAAGGGGCTAGATTTGGGGTTGGTTAGAATGTGAAGGGCTCTTCTGCTGACATATGAAAAAAAGAAAGCTGGAAAAAGAGGAAAAAGGGAAGGAATGGAGGGAAGGGGGAAAAAAGGAAGATAAAAGAAAGGAAAAAGTAGAAGACAAGGAAGAAAGGAAAGAATGGCAAGTGGAAAGAAAGGTAAAGAGGGTCCAAAAAATCCAGAAATCCAGGTTAAATTATTTCACTTAATACTCTGCATATATGCATGTGTATAAATGCACGTGTATGTGTACTTACACATGTGTGTCTGTGTGTATGGTTCCCATTACCCTACATTTGGTAACGTAAAGGCTCAATCCCCCTGATTGTCACCACTCTCCTTCCCTTGCCTTGCTGTAGTCCCGCTCTGCCTCCTTCCTTGCATGGGTGACCGCCACCAGCCTGTCATCTGCCTGGCACCATCCTCATCCTGCAAGCCCCAGATGCCACTGACGGCCTCCTTAGCCACACCTGGCTTCTGACGTGGGCTCTGTCTCCTTCAGCAGCCTTTCTGCCCCACTAGATCCTGTCTTATGGTTTTTCATGAGAAGAAAGGAAGGGAGCCCCATCTATTATTTATGCCAAAGTAGTGTTTTAAAACATAAATCTGATCACATCATTCCTCTGCTTAGAATCTCCCACTGTCTTCTGAGCGCACATAAAATTCAACCCAACTCCTTCCTGTGGTCGGTATGGCTTACGTGATAGGGTGCCTGGTGCCCGTCTACCTCTCAGACTCTGTTTTCTGCCCCTTTTGCTCACTGAACTCCTGCACAACTGGCTTTTCTTTAGGATTCAAGAATCACCAAATGTTCCTGTGTTAATGCCATTGCGTTAGCTGCTTACATCTAGAATCTAGAAGAGTAGGGACCACACCGATTTTTCTCATGTGATACGTCCAGGGCCTCGTAGGTTTCCTGGATGGTAGTAGGTGCTCAACGAATGTTCGCTGAATAAATGAAAGAATATGCTGAGCAGGTTATTATTTTTTTCTCATTTTTTAGGTAAGAGCATTGAGGCCCAGAGAGATTCAATTATACACACAAGAACACACAGCTAGACGTCGGCAGGCCTGAGACTAGAATCCAGGACCACTGCTAGTCCTGGTGATCATTCTGGCTTCCTCCTAGCATGAACTGCTGCCATCTCAGGCCCACGTTGCATTTTTCTTTTAACTTTAAACTGATCACTTTGGGAGTAATGTGTATAATAAAGCCATTGCAACTGTTTGGACTGTTTCAATAGGAGACTGTGTTTTGTGTCCACCCAGGGCAAATTCATCAGGATGCACTTTTGTGCCAGAGGAAAGCTGTCATCTGTAGACGTCGATATTTGTAAGTAGCCACTGCACTATTTGATAACTTTTCTTCTAAGTTTTGTAGGAACACCTAAGTATGAAGCTTTATCCTTTTCTCATCCTGCAGATTTGCCTGAAAAATCCCGAGTGATTTTCCAGCAGCCCGGAGAGAAGAACAACCACATATTCTATCAAATTCTGTCTGGAAAAAAAGAACTTCACGGTAAGTGTATTATTCTGGAGCTGAGGGACATTCTAAAACAAGAGACAGAAGTCAGATTCTCGGACCTGGAAAAGTATAGTTTAATAAGTCTCTTGAGAACTCAGTTTATTCATCCTGAAAGGTAAACAATTATTAAACCAATTATAAAACCAATGTTCTATAATTTTATATTGCTAGAGAGTAAATGTTTTTCCAGTTTGGTCGTGTTTGGTGTTTGGAAGTGGGTAGGATGCCCAGAAGGTATAAATGAATGAGTGTGTGTGAATGTGTATAAAAACATTAGATAATTTAAGGTCTTCAGTGATTAGAAGATTAGAACCACATGGGTGGCATAGACAAGAGGCCAGAAGTGGGTCACTGCCATGGTGTTTAGTGGTCAATGGGAGTTTTATAAAGAAGGGAAGTTTTGGGTTGGGGTATGAAGGATGGGAAGGGGATTTAACCAGAGTAATGAGTGGAGGGTATTTCCTATGGGAGGAACAGTGGGTACAGTGGCAGGAAAAGGCAGGACAAGATCAGGGAGCAGAGATCACGTTGACTGGAGGAAAGAATTTGCATAGAGGAATAGTAGAGATTTTATCCTGATGGTTTCTGAACTCAAGGAATTGGGGGGGGGGTTGTGCATGTGTTATAGGGGTAGGGTAATAGGAGGTCATGATTTGCTGAGGGCAGCAACAATTAAGCTAGTGTGGTGGGCAGGGTGGAAGGAAGGCAAAGATCCTAGAGGGAAGGGACTATAGTAGTCCTAGTATGAAATGACAAGGCATTGTGTAAGGTTGTGTCTGTGGGAATGGGAGAAAGGGGATGGATTCATAGAAGAATAGATAAGTCTTAGCAATGACTGAATGTAGGAATGAAGGAGAGTGATGAGTCAAAAATATTCCCAAGTTTTATGATTTGACCAGGATAAATGTAATGCCATGAAGAGAAATAGAAAAGTGACTTGTGGAGTAAGAGAATGAACTTCATGCAGTCATTCAATATTTATTGTGTGACTGCTGTGTGTGCACCAGGCACTGCTTTTTTAAGCATGGGGGTTGGAAAATAAATAAGACAGACAGGTCCCTGCCCTCATGAGCTTACATTCTAGTATGAGAGACAAGAAATAACAAGTAAACAAAGACATATGTAATTTTAGAGAATAGTAGGTCTACAAAAAAAAAGTAGGGTGAGAAGACAGTGAATTTGGGTTTGGTAGGATAGTAGGTGGTTATATTTTAGATAGCATGGTCGGGCAAGACCTCTCTGGGAAGGCAATTTTTTTGCAGACACCTGAATGAGTAAGTGAGTGAGCAGGCGAGATTTCCAGGAATAAACCTTCAGGAAGAGGGAACAGTGAGTGCAAAGGCCCTGAGGCAGGAAGGCATTTGGTTTATTCTTGAAATAGCAAAATGGCCATTGCAGTTGGTGGAGAGAAGAAGGTAATGTAGGGGGGAGGTGGGCAGGGTCAGATCAAGCAGCACTTTGCAGTTAAGGCAGAGTATGGGAAGTCTTTCGAAGGGGAGAATGACAAGCTGATTGGATCGCAAACGTCTTGCGTATGAAGTAAACCACTGAGGACAAAGATGCTCCCACAGGAGTGGTTGTGGGATGAGAGCAAAGATCCAGGCAAGCAAATTAATGGGGAGTGATTCCCCCCAGCCTCTTATGCTAGGTTAAATATGTTAATCATACACTTAGCGGTGTTACATGACCTTCAACTTCAAAGTGACCTCACCGAATGGGGCAAGCTCTGCAAACTGGACAATGATTTTTGTCACAGGTGCAATTGGTGATATGAACTCAGCAGCCGTTCTCATTCCCACTTTCCCTCCACCTAACCTGGAACAGATTTTTTTTTAGATCTTCCTTTGATTAGCCCTGCCACATCTAACGTTCTTAGCACAGATTTCTCTGCTGTGCAAGCCATCTGACACATCAGGTCCAATGTGGGGTATCAGCAGGGACTGTAAAATTTGGGGGAGCATCTCTGTTTACTAATAGAACTGTCTTAAGGCTCTGGGCTGCTGTGGAAAATGCAGGCTTATCTTGAGTTCATTGATCTCCTTGAGTCTTTGGGGGCTGCGGAGATTGATTACTGTACGAAGACTGACATCTGGTGGTGCAAATTGGGTATTGTCAGTCCATTTGTTCTCAACACCACTGGTCATTCTTTGGGACATTTTAGAATTTGAACTCTTTTTATTCACGTTTGCCAAAAGAGAGCTTTAGAGTGTCCTGAGGATTGTTACGAGACAGAGCACCCCTTAGCAACATAAGGATTATGTCCAAGTTTCCTAAAACAGAAGCGCTTGTCAGTACTACAAAAAACCCAGGTATGGAAAATCAGTCGGGAGGCTGGCCACCCACGGAAGGAGCCAAGGAATGGGGTGATGTGTTATCCCAGAGCCAGCCCCCAACTAGTCTCTACAGGATCTGGAACATCCCTCCTCCCCTTACCTTTCAGTTTAGGCTGACCCTTGTTCAAGGCATGGCTAAAACCCACTTCCTCAGTCCCCTCAGATGTGACCCCTCGAAATTCTTGTTCTTAATGCCAACTGGATAGCTGGGTCCTGCATATACCTTCCTATTTTTCTTCTCTTCTTTGTCTATTTTTTTTCTGTTTATTTATTGTACCCATTCTTGCTATTCAACAGGTTTATGAACTCTAGGGTGAGGGGTCACGAAACACGTCCTTGTCTCTTGAAATCTTTGACATTTTGCCTACTGCCCTGGGTACTCACTTTAGTACATGACAGTAACAAAGAGTGGTGGTTGCCAAGAGGTGCACCCGACCTGTCTACTAGAGGTCTGAAGACCTCTGGGGAAAGAAATTGTTGGCATCTGGACCTCCTATTCTGGAGCATATTGAGTTGTACTCCCTTGACCCATTAGGTCTCTCTTGAACTGGTCTCCTATTTTTACTCCCTCCCTCCCCACTGGTTGTTAGGAGGAACAAGATGTATGTGTGCAGATTGTGCCCTGCCCGACTCTAGAGAATGCTATTCAAACTGTAGACTATGTGAATGATTCTCTCTGGAGTTGGGCAGTGTACAACCTCTTCAGCTGTACATGGCAGTGTGGGAACAGGTAATGATGGGTGATGTGGCATAGAGGTACTAGCTACAGGACTTCGTGATTTTATTTTATTTTTTAAGATTTTATTTATTTATTTGACAGAGAGAGAGAGAGAGAGAGATAGCGAGAGAAAGAATACAAGCAGGGGGAGTGAGAGAGGGAGAAGCAGGCTCCCCGCCGAGCAGGGATCCCGATGCGGGGCTCAATCCCAGGACCCCGGGATCATGACCTGAGCTGAAGGCAGACGTTTAACTGGCTGAGCCACCCAGGTGTCCCAGGACTTTGTGATTTTAAGGGATTTTTTGGCCCAATGTCAGCTTTGCTCCTTTTTATAGTGAACTCAGCTGAGTCTTGGAGAACATGCAGCCATGCAGAAAGTAAAATTTAATGTCAGGAAGACATATAAAACAAACATATAAAACATATAAAATGCTCACTCTTAAAGGGCTCTTTGCATCTCCTAGAGTGGGATCTAGAAATGAACCAGTATGAAGGTTGAGACCTGCGTTTTTTGAAGTTGCGAAGCAATTGACTTTTACCTTTAGCATACTCTCGTGCCTCCTCTTTATGCTGTCCCCAGCCCTCCTGACAAACTCACCCCCATTCTCCACATGCTCACAGCCTGGTCAACAATCTTCTGTGTGGGCCTTATCTGGCCTAGACAGTCTCCCTGGCCCTCATAGTGTCTCACAAAAATGTATTCACTGTTGTTTGCCTTTTTTTTTTTTTTTTTTTACATTCTCTCAGGGCCATTCCTCTTGATAGAAAGGAAATTAATTAAATAAAGGAATCTCTGTTTACATGATACTCTGAGGTGACCTCAAGCCTCAGCGCAATTAAAATTCATTGCTCCTTGAAAATAAATTTTGATAAGGCCCAGTGGGGAAGATGTTTTGAGCTAAAGGCCTTTCAGAGTCCCTCAAACACTCATACATGTGGTCTGTATGCTTCTAAGAGCTACCACTTCAAATTGACTATAGGTGCTGCAGTGAATGGGTAGGCTAGTGCATCAGCCATATTGCTGGTTAGTGAGATGAAGGAGAAGCCCATTAGGTGTCCTTCATGACTTCTAGAAATGATGTGTCTGGAAGCAGGTCGGGGGGTGGGGAGAGGAGTGCATGTGTAACATGTGGGCCCACCATGACGCCTTACTCCCGGCCCCCTCCTGAATGTTGACTCCTTCCTCCTCCGGGTCTTATAGACCTTGGACATGTGGTGCTCTTTCCATTCTATTTCCCACAGTGTTTGTCCGATTGTTGGGCCTGCTTGGATGGGAGCAAGACCCTCCTTGTGTCTGTGGCAAAGGAGGAAGGAAATTCCCATCATAGTTACAAACATGGGTTTGAGTGGGTAGGTGGCTTAGCCTAACAGAAATACTAGAAACTATGTTCTAAGTTCAATTTATCAATAATTTGGGCCTGACCGAGTAGTGAGGCTTTCTAGGTTTCTATTTTTCTATATTCCACAAACAGAAAATAATGTCAAATACAGCACCTTTGGTCTTCATAACCAGAATGGAAAGGATTAAAAATGACCTAATGCAAAGTATTGACAAAAATGACATAAAATGAAAAGTATATGAACGGTTATAATTTAGAGTGATCTAAATGGATATTCTTGGCAAAATGATTTTAGAAGGTAGTTTGTTTTGTTTTTGTGTGTGTCTGGCTTTTTTTTGTTTGTTTTTTGTTTCGGTATGAACTGAAATATCTAACTGAAACACCCTTTCACCCTAAAAACACAGCATTTCCTGCACTGGTTAGGTGTGTGATTCCTGTAGCCTCCTTGAGGGAAAGGACCATGTTATTTTTGTATCCTTACCTCCTCCTCATAGCATACAGCTATTCTAGAGAAAAAAGATTAATACTATGATTTGAAAGACATGGAAATGATGTCTGTCTTTGAGCCGTGAAAGGACATTTCATGGCACCCCCATGTCTAGCCTGAGTAAGGCGGTGACATTCACCAGCATAAGGAACCACAGAAGAGGCATAGCTTCAGGGCAGACATGGAAAATATCATAGATTCAGTTTTGGTAGTGTTGGATTTGAGCTACTTATAGCCATCTGCACTGACATGTCTGGTGGGAAGTTGAAGTTCTAGGTCTGGAGCTCAGAAAATAAAGATTTGAGAGTCATCAGTAAAGCCATGAATGAGCCTTGCAGAAGAATATATAGACATTTCTTGACCTTGAAAGTCATGACAGTATATAACACCACTGATTGTTCCCTCCTCCTTGAGAATCTCCCCTCTTGGTTTCTAGCACACCACCTTCCCTTGTTTCTCCCCTAAATCTCTGCATATTTCTCTGTGGCTCTTTCTCTTTCATCTGGCCTATAACTTTAGAGCGCCCTGGGGCTCAGTCCTTGCATCTAACCCGTGGTGACCTCATCTAGACTGACAGCTTTAAAGATTGTTCCCATCTGATGACTTCCACAGTTTGATCACGAGTCCAGATTCTCTCCAGGATTCCAGACTCCTAGCTAACTGACTCTTTTATATCTCGACTTGGTTTGGAGAAGAACCAAATTATATGAATGACTTACAATGGAATTTACTTGTGACTGATTTTTTTTTCCTATGGTACCACTATATTTTGAAGATTTTGCACAGTGTAAAATGACAGAATCATAGATCGCTATGGTTTAGGCTGTACATACAGTAAAAACTATGGGTTTTAAACATTTAAGGGAAATTCCTATGGAAAAGAAAGACATGTAGAAGAACCCTTAACAAGGTTAATGTGCATGCCCAAGGTCTTTTGCGATTTTAGTGTGTCAATTTCCTTTTAGTTTACACAAAACTAAAACACTTTAAAAGAAAAAAAAATTCTAGAAATTTGTAAGATGGTATTACACAGTATATACTCTTTTCTTGTCTGGCTTATTTCACTCAGCATAATTATTTTGAGATTCTTCCATGTTATAGCATGTATTCATTATAGCATCTCAAGTGTAATGTGCCTAAGACAAGCCCTTGAACTCCTCTGTTTCTCCCACCTTATTCTCACCTCTTTCATCTACTTTCAAAATCCACGCTCTGAGCACTTCCTTACCATTGCTGCTTTTACTACCCTGGTCAAATACCATCATCTCTCTCCTGGATTTTTCTTTAAGATTTTATTTATTTATTTGTCAGAGAGCACAAGCAGGGGGAACAGCAGGCAGAGGGAGAAGCGAACTCTCTGCTGAGCAGGGAGCCCAATGTGGGACTCAATCCCAGGCCCCCGGCAGCATTACCTGAGCTGAAGGCAGATGCTTAACTGACTGAGTCCCCCAGGCGCCCCTCTCCTGGATTATTTAACAGTCTTCTGCTTGATAGTCCTGCTTCCATCCTTGCTACCTCTGTCTTTAACCCAGCAGCCACGATAAATTAAAAAAAAAAAAAAATCAGATGATGTCATTCCTCTGCTCAAAAATCTGCAGTGGCTTTCTACCTCATATAGAGCATAAATGCCCAAATCCTCACCCTGGCCTGTGAGGAGTTATGATCTGTCCTCATGATGCCTCTCTGACCTCATAACCTACTACTTCCCACTTCCTTTATTTGCCCCTTCCTGACCCACCTTTAGCCACTCAAAATGCCAGGCAAATTTCTACCTCAGGGCCTTTGCATTTGCTCTTCTCTGTCTGGAACATTCTTCCCTCACTTACTTTCTCCCTCAACTCTTGCTGGTCTTTATTGAAATGTCACCTTGTGGAGGCCTTCCCAGACCACTCTATTGAAAACTGTAACTTTGTATTTTTAAGATTTTATTTTTAGGTAAACTCTACACCCAATGTGGGGCTCAAACTCACAACCCGGAGATCAAGAGCTGAATGCTCCACTGACTGAGCTGGCCAGGCACCCCTGTGTTGCCAATACATTTTACCCCCTTTCCCTGCTATTTTTCTCCATGGCACTTATTACCATTGTACATTTCATGTATTTTCATACATTTTACTTATTTTTAAAATTTCTGTCTCTACCGTTAGAATAGAAGCTTCATGGGGGCAGGATATTTTCCCCCCCACTGATGTATCTCTAAAACTTAAAATAATGCCTGGCACATCGCTTGAGCTCAACAAATTTTTCTTGACTGAAAGTGAGGCATGAGAAAGAACATAAAGAGAGTCTTGGGAAGTATGAACATTTCAGGGATATTTGAATCAATCATTCAAGTAAGGATTTAAGGATCATATTTCTATTAGATATATATTAAATATATATACTGTATATCTAGTACTTGCCTTCAGCTTGATCTCCTTTGAGCTGGCCCAATTTCTTTTTACTTTTTAACTTTTATAAAAGCTTCATTGAAGTGTTGTCGACATAAATGTAAATGCTGACATGTATATATGCCTGAGACCGTCACCGCCATCAAGATAATACACGTATCTGCTCAAAAGTCTTCTCGTGATCGTTTGTAACTCCCCCCTCTGTCCTTTCTCACTCCTCTGAGTCTTCCCCTCCCCACCCAGACCCTTAGCAACCACAAATATTCTTCCTGTCACTATGGATTGGATTACATTTTCTTGAATTTTATAAGTTGGAATCACACAGTATATACTGTTTTTTTTGTCTGGCGTATTTCACTCAGCATCATTATTTTGAGATTCTTCCCTGCTGTAGCATATATTCATAGTTCATTCCTTCGTTTGCTGACGAATAATCTGTTGTATGGACACACAGGACTTTGTTAACTCTTGATGGACACTTGGGTTGTTTCTAAACGAAGCTGCCATGAACGTTCAAAAAGTGCAATTTGTTTCTGAGATTTGGGGTTGAGGATAGCAGCTTCATTTCACTAAATGATAAATACAAAAATCAGATCAGCTCCAAGAAACTTCAAGGGGAGCAAGTGTGAGGCATTAAGCGGTTAATGTGATTTGGCCAAGCCCGTTGCTGATGTGCTGCGGACAGCCCGCTTAGCTTCTGCCTGCATTATGTTTCCTGACTAAGTGAATCATGTCAGGAGTCTTAGACACATCAGAGGTGCAGTGCTGAACACGGACGCTGATTTATGGATTCCTTGAAAGACAGCCTCAGCCTCCTAATAGGGAGGATGTGATATGACAGGATACATTGCTAATGTTCCCGGGGTGCTTAACCCCAGGGTCTGCCCACTTCCTAGCCTTTGAAACTCAGGCCTGTTATAATTTTACAAAATATTTTTTGTCCTCCGCCCTCAACCGTGCATCTAGGCCAAATTCCTGTTTTCAAAGTTTTGCCAACATGCATTATCTGTTTTTTTCACACCAATTCAAGCTGCTGCAGTTGAATCTGCGTTTGGATTTGGTCTGCCTGGTCTTCTCTTGGGAGGCATTAACACATGACTGACAAGTTAATAGAGGGCAAAATTTGATTGCAGAGGGTTGGCTGTAGAATATGGATTTTATTTTGGCTTGTTTACAAGTGTGCTATCAGCTGTAAGAGTAAACTGTGAATATTGGTCAATTATTTTCTAAAGCCTTGTGGATTTCTTTAACCGTTTAACTGATGGTTTTCCCACTGCAGACATGCTCCTGGCGTCTGAAAATCCCTCTGACTTTCCCTTTTGCTGTCATGGAGTAGTTGCTCTGGACAGCTGGGATGATGCTAAAGAATTGCTGACCCCTGATGTAAGGCTCGTTAATTATTAACGCCAAGTTTGGTAATGACAATGAGAAATGAAAGCATTTCAGATCCTTCTTCTAAAGGGTCCTGGAGAAGTCACTTTCCTTCCTCTAGGGGTGGAGGGTGCAAGGAGTCCCTCTAAGTCTGTGTCTGTTCAAAGTTTACTTACTTACTGCAAAAGTACACATTGTGAGTATGGTTAAGTTTGGAATGTGTGGAAAGATAGGAAGACATTTCAGCTCAATGGCAACCACTGTTTTGTTTGGTATAGGTCTTTATAGTCTTTCTTCTTCTTTTTTTTTTTTTTCTATTTGGGGTTTTTACTATATAGTTGGTTTGGTGGCTTTTTTTTTTTTTTTTTTAATAAAAGAGCATAATCACACTGCATACACTATTCAGTATACAGTTTGCTTTTTTGATTAATCCTGTAATATAAGCATTTTCAGTGTTCTTACAAACTCTTCATAAACATTTAAATGAATACTTAATATTTTACCAGGCATTTGTCCTGTAGTGTAGTTAGCCATTCTCCTATTGTTAGACTCAAAGATTTTCTGTTTTGTTTTCTCCTGTGGTAAATATCTTTGTAGGTAAATGCTTTTTCTGTATATTAGATTCACCTTATGCTACATTCCCCAAAGTGAAATTACTAGGCAAGGATTATGAATTTTTTATAGTCTCTTGACACATATGCTAAATTAACCACTAGAAAGATTGTACCGATTTCTACCCTCTGGGAGTATGTGAGAACACACATCTCACCACGTGCAGCAGCTTCTTAGGGTGCGGTTTTCCGGTGCCGTGGTTTTTTCTTTTCTGAAACACTTCGCTTTGAATAAAGTTGGGGGGACATAGGGGAGCCCCCAGAATAAGCAACCCGTCAGATATTGGTGCTACTTTCTGCCATAACGATGGAAGGCAAAATAATTTACCTCATAGAGCCAGCTAATGATCAATGGCTGGAAGGGAGAGGAGGGGAGCAGGGCAGCGAAGGAAAGTCCTAAAACTTCTGGAAGTTAAACAAGCCTTCCTAATTCTCTTTTAAAGGGATAGGCAGACTGTGGGTGACCAAGTGCCAACAGGGCTGATCTGCATTGCTTTGAACAGAGCTGTCACACCTCGGGCTGTGGCGATCTGTTTCATTCCCTTTGACAGCCCGTGGAGTGTAGGGGAATGTGTCACACGTAGCGGGGGTGAGGGGCTTACTGCAGCCATTAGGCAAATGAAGACATAGCCATCTGTTTCTCTTTTTACAGCAGGCCATGGACATCTTGGGCTTTCTTCCTGAGGAGAAGCGTGGATCCTATAAACTCATTGGAGCCATCATGCACTTTGGAAACATGAAATTTAAACAGAAACCCAGAGAAGAACAAGTGGAGGCAGATGGCACAGAAAGTAAGAATTACTTTGAGGCCATGGCACATACTCTCTTCAGTTCGCCGACCCCAGGCCTGCTCCCTTTTCCTGGCAGTTACCTTGCCTCTCGGTTTTTGAAAATGTTGAAACTGATCAGCGATCTCCCTCGATTGCTGCTCCTCAAAATTATTCTCTTAACCACCCTTCTGATGTATAATTCTTGTATCTCAGAATGAGAAACAGTCCTTAATTATTGACAATGCCAGAAAATTTGCGCAATGTGGGTAATAGAGGCTTGACGAGAGAGAGCCCTGCTGTCAGCACATAGCCCGCTGAGAAAAACAGAGACAGGAGCAAATTACCAGAAGATGTATTAAGTGACATAATGGAGGTGTGGACAAAGATCTTTAGAATTCCCAAGGTAGAGTTTCCATTGGGTTGAGACTACAATGGCTTCATCTCCCTTTGTTTTTCATTCACATGAAAAGAATCTGTAGTCTTGCCTGTTTACCAAAAAGATCTGAGGCATCTTACATTGAATGATCTGTCTGGAATGAACATTAAAATAGAAAATCACAATTAGGAAAAGAAGAAAGCATAGTTATTGTAATTATTTCATTTATTATTAAACTTCCTGGCTACTAAAACACAAAGGAGAAAACCCATTCATTCAAATCTTTCAACAAATTATTTTTAAAAATTTTGTATTTTCAGTTGTGGTAAAATATACATAATATAAAGTTTACCATTTTAACTGTTTTTAAGTGTATAGTTCAGTGATATTAAGTACATTAGTGTCGTGCAACCATCACCAGTATCCATCTCCAGAACTTTTTCATGATCCCAAACGGAAACTCTGTACCTATTAATAACTCCCTATTACCCCCTTTTCTTAACCCCTCTCAAGCATTATTCTTCTTTCTGTCTCTACGAATTTGCCTACCCTAGGTATCTCATGTAAGTGGGATCCTACGGTATTTGTCTTTCTATGTCTGGCTTATTTCACTTAGCAGAATGTCTTCAAGGTTCATCCATGTTATAGCGCGTGTCAGAATTTCATTCCTTTCTAAAGCTGAATAATATTCCATTGTATGTATATTTCACATTTTGTTTATCCATTTATCCATTTATGGACATTTGAGTCGCTTCTACCTTTCACTACTGTGATTAATACTGTTGTGAATATTGGTGTTTAGCCCAGAGAGGGACTTGCTGGATTAAATGGTAATTCTATGTTAAAGTTTTTTGAGGAACCATACCATACTCTTTTCCATAGTGGCTGCATCATTTTACATTCCCACCAGCGATGCCATAATGTTATCAATTTCTCCACATATTTGTCAACATTTATCATTTCTTATTAAAATTTTTTTTTAATAGTAGCCATCCTAATGGGTATAAGGTAGCCCCTGCTACCAACTCTTCGTTTCTCAGTCTTTAGTAAATGTCAGCTGGATTCTCTCAGTTGCCCTGACTCTTAGCATCATCCTAAACCCCTTTGTCTCTGCCTTGTTGTGGCTACCTTTAAATATATATAAAACTCATCACTACTTACCATGACCATGTCCAGTGCTACCATAGTCTGAGCCATTGTTTCTTACCAGATTATTACAATAGCTTCTTTATTGGTCTCCCTGTCTTCACCCTTGTCTCATTACTGATAGTTCTGCACAGAACAGCCAGTGGTGATCCTTTCATGGTATAAGTCAGTTCATGTCTTCTCTTCACTCTAGACTTATCAATAGCTCCCATCTTACTTAAACCCTAAGTCCTTTTTCTTTAATTTTTTTATTGTTATGTTAATCCCCATACATTACATCATTAGTTTTAGATGTAATGTTCCATGATTCATTGTTTGTGCATAACACCCAGTGCTCCATGCAGAACGTCCTCTTTAATACCCATCACCAGGCTAACCCATCCTCCCCCCACCCAGAACCCTCAATTTGTTTTTCAGAGTCCATCGTCTCTCATGGTTCGTCTACCCCTCCGATTTCCCCCCTTCATTCTTCCCCTCCTGCTATCCTCTTCTTCTTTTTTTTTTCTTAACATATATTGCATTATTTGTTTCATAGGTACAGATCTGAGATTCAACAGTCTTGTGCAATTCACAGCGCTTACCAGAGCACATACCCTCCCCAGTATCCATCACCCAGTCACCCCATCCCTCCCACCCCACCCCCCACTCCAGCAACCCTCAGTTTGTTTCCTGAGATTAAGAATTCCTCATATCAGTGAGGTCATATGATACATGTCTTTCTCTGATTGCCCTAAGTCCTTTTTAAAAAAAAAAAAAAGATTTATTTATTTATTTGAGAGAGAGTGTATGTGTGCACACAGAGTGGGAGGGAGAGAGAGTAACCTCAAGCAGACTCCATGCTGAGCGCAGACCCCAAAGAGGGGCTCAATCCCAGGACCCTGAGATCATAACCTGAGCTGGAACCAAGAATTGGACACTCAACTGACTGAGTAACCCAGGCACCTCCTAAACCCCAAGTTCTCATCATAGCCTCTTTGTCCTCTGTGATATTTCTAAATCTCTCTAATCCCATCTCCTACTGTGATATTGTGATTTATAATAAAAGAAATTATATTTGATCTTTGGTCCAGTTTCTGACACAGAGTTCTTAAGACCCTTGGAATTTTCTAAGTGATGAGAGCAATACAGGTGATCTTGTTATGTTAATGAGGTCACTTTTGGACTGTACCTAAGGATGGCGGCTGGTCAGCATAGGAACTAACCGTGTGGTTAGACAGATGGAACTTTCAGTCTCACCTCCAACGGGGGAGAAGAGAGGGCTTAGGATCGATTTCTATCACCAATGGCCAATGATTTAACCAGTCATGTCCTTGAAATGAAGTCTCCATAAAAACCCAAAAGGACAGGTTTGGAGAGCTTCCAGGTTGGTGAACCCATGAAGATTTGGGGAGGAAACTCTACTCTGCACTCTTTTCCTATACTTTGCCCTCTGCCTTCTATTCCATCTGGTTGTTCCTGCGTTATATCTTTTTATAATAAACTGTTCCTATGGTAAATAAAATGTTCCTCTGAGTTCTGTGAGTCCCTAGCACATTAACTGAACCCAAGGAGGGGGTCACTGGAGCCATGAATCTATAGCCTGTGAGTCAACAGCCCAGGAGACAACCTGGACTTGCAACTAACATCTGAAGTGGGGGAGTAACAATCTTGTTGAACTGAACACTTAACCCATGGAATCTGATGCTATCTTTGGATAGAATTGAGTTGAATTATAGGATACCCAGCTGGTGTTGCAGAATTGCTTGGTGTGGAATCACCCACCCACCCCCACCGACCCCTATCCTCAGAATAGGGTACAGAATCTTCATCTACCCTTTCTCCTTCTCTCATTCCCTTCTCTCAGCCCCACTAATCTCTCCGCTCTTTTTAGAGCATGTGAGCACTCCTGTTTCAGGACTTTCTCACTGACTCCTCCTCCTTTCTGGAGCTCTTTTTTCCTAGGCATCTCCATGGCTTACTTCCTCACTTTATTAAGGTATCCTCTTAAATGTTACCTTATCAGAAAAGCCTTCCCTGACCACTCCCACCACCTTCCTATCGCTCCCTCTCTGCTTATCCTGAATACTTTTTCTTTGTGTCATTCATACAGCTTTTTTTTTTTTTTTAATTGACCATCCTACTCCTCAATCCCTATCAGATGTAAGCTCCATAAGAGCAGGAACTTAATTTGGTGTGTTCAGTGCTGTGTTTCTAGGTTTTAAAACAGTGCCTGGCACCTGGTAGTAGATAATTATTTCTTAAAAGAATCCTACTTGCTTAGGGACAATCACTGTTAATGCCACAGGACCTATCTTTCATGTGTTTTTATAGTTGAATATGCACAGGGAACTTTTAAAAATATATATGTTCGTACTCCTCAGGTTCCATACTAGATTTTTTCACTAAATTATGTGTGAACATCTTTCGTCTTTTCTGCAATATCTTTTTAGATGGCTACAAAACGTCCCATTGTATGGATAATTAGTTTAAATATCTCTTATTAAATATTGAAATTATTTCATCATGAACAAATTTGTGGTGAACATCCTTACAGATTCAAAGATATATATAAAATTTTCTTAGAATAAACTTCTAAGAGTAAATTTTTTTCTCAAGCTGCCCTATGTTTTACCATTTATATTCCCATCAGCAGCATCTGAGAGTAACTTTCTCACTACGTTCACTAATATTAAGTTATTTTTCTATTGTCAAGTAGCCAGCTTTTGTTTTATACTTAAATACTAATAAAATTAATTTTTGTATGTTACCTATTTGCATTGTTTTATTTTGGGATTTTTGTTTCCATCCTTGGCCTACTTTTAAAATTGAAAACATTTTTGTTTGGAACAATTGGCTTTTTCTTACTGATTTCTAAGGGCTGTTAACATATTAAACTTTGGTGATTTTTTCCCCTGGTTAACCATGGAAGGAGGATTGAAGGAGCTGGACAGACGGAGAAGAGGGTGGAAAGGGAGAAGGCACCCAAACCGAAGGGGGCATTTTTGCCTTTGCTTCTTTCTTGAGTGCCAACCCCACATTTCTTTCTACTGCATAATCTCGTGGTATCCTAAACTGCATGGCTAAAATGAATACCCTCTTCTCTTCCCATGTGATATATTCCTGTTGACTTCTCTTTGTATTCACGATGCTGCTCCTTCTTCTACTTCTCAGGGCAGAGCCCTCTTGGTCATTTTTCTGTCTTTTCCCATTTCTTATTACCAGTTTAGACCATCAGCACCTTGCATGTTGGCATCTTGCAATGGGTTCACTTTCTCTCTACTCTTCCCACTCTGATCTGTCTTGCACACGTGCACAAAATTAATCATTGTGAAGCCTGATTCTGTACCATTTCTTTACTAAAAGTCCCTTAATGTTTCCCCATTATTCAAAGATCACCTTGTAGTGATTGGCGTCAGAAGTCTTCTGTGACCAGAAATCACTCGCTTTTCTCAGTTTATTGCTCACCCCCTGACTTCGTGGTCCAGTCTTTGACCATACCAGCTCTCTCCTACTGCAATGCCTGTAAGTCATGCTGTTCTGTCTCAGAAATTCTTGTTCTTTTTGTATTTGCTTATCAAAACCCTTCTCATCTTTCAAGACTCAGATCAAATACTATATCTTTTTTTAAATATTCCCTGGTCAGGCAGTCCAGAAGGGATCTCTCCTTCTTTCAAACTTTCATAATAATTGATTTCTTTGTCTCTGATAAGCAGTTGTTTTACTGACTAGTTATTTTTTTCTGTTTTATTTAGTCTCGTGGGTTATAAACTCCTTGATGTCAAATTTCTTGTCTTGTTTATCTCTCTTGCTACAGCATCTAGCACTTAGGCCTTGCACATAGCAAGTGATCAGTAAACTTTGTTTAATAAATTAGGGAAATGTGAACAGCTCAGAAACAATATTATAACTCTACATAAAAGGTAACAGTTGAATGTCATTCTTTCAACCCCTCTTCCACATTAGCCGGGTTGTGGATTGACAAAACTGGATTTTGTTCCTTTCTTTATATCTGATTGTTTACATATGGGATTGAACTAGGATGAAATTATAAGGTTGGAGAAAATTGCCTTTTGTTTTCCTCTACCGCCTTACTTGTTTTCAGGTAAAGTCAGACTTCATTCTATCTTCTTGACTTCAAAATGCACTTACTAGGGGCACCTGGATGGCTCAGTCAGTTAAGCGTCCAGCTCTTGGTTTTGGCTCAGGTCATGATCTCAGGGTCCTGGGATCGAGCCCTGTGTTAGGCTCCATGCTCAGCGTAGAGTCTGCTTGAGATTCTTTCCCCCTCCCCCTTCCTCTCCCTCCCCCTCCTCTCCTACCCCTGCTCATGTGTGTTCTTTCTCTCTCTCTCTTTTAAATAAATAAATAAACTAACTAACAAAATCTTAAAAAAAAAATGTATTTATTAGACCTGGCTACCATTCTCTAGAGAGTAGCTCTCAAACTCTGTTTAACATTGGACCCACCCAAGGAGCTTTGAAATTTCTGGAGCTCAGGCCTCACCCAGACCAATCTGTGTAGGTACAGGCATCATTATTTGTTTTGACATCTTGCCGGGTGACCCCAATGTGCATCTAAGTTTGAGGACCACTATAATATGGATTCTGTTCTCAAATCTTCATGTATGTCAGAATCACCTGGGGAATATAAAACAGGCCCAGATCCTAACCACCTTCAGCAAGCCGAGTCCTTTGTGCCTTTATGAGCTCTCCAGGCTATTCTGATCCAGCCAATGGTTGAGAACACCTGTTCTGGCTAAACTATCAGACAGCCTAATGAAAATCCATGGGTTTATTCACAAGGTCCTAGGGCGTGATGGTGGGAATTTCATAAAGCCTCTTTTGAGAACACATCAGGTCATACGATGAAAATGTGTTTACAGACCTTGCTGTGTTCATAATAAACATTTCCTGAATGTCAGATGGATATTTATTCATAGACTTAAACTATTTTCACCTTGGTTGTGAAACTTAGTGCAAATGAAGTAATTTATTTTTTTAGAACAAGATGACTATTGTTTTCTGTCTAAACAAAACAAAACACAACACAACACAACAAAAAACTGGAGAATGTGTAATGATCTGTAGGATAAATGCAAAGTATAATACTTCTCTGTAGATACTTGGCTGTCTCTGGAGTGGGTGGGAAATCATTCTGTAATGTTGGATGCTATTTCTGTTAGAGCCTAAGGTGGGATATTGTACAGAGAATTTGGGTTTCCTTTGTTCATGGATAAAAATAGACTTAAAGGACTGTCCTTAACACTGGAAAAAGGAGGCATGAGTTTGTGACTATTATTACCTGTATTGGCCATCTGAATGCTTCCAAAGCTCAGAAAACTGAACTCCTGTCTTTTTTTTCCTGAACAGATACTGTGGAATTTTTCATTTTTCACATTGTTGGTTAGTATTCATTTCCACTCAGATTGATCAGGCACATTACATTTCTCTCTTTCTTTTGAATATTTTCATTCTAGCTTGTGTGCTCTTTAAAGTCCATTCCAGTGCAAAAAGGCCATGATTCCGATCCACTGGATTCTCCACTTGAAATAATCATGCTTTTGTCTCCAAATATGGCACTCTTAGCACGGATATCTCAGCATAGGATGAACACGTCTGCTCTACTTTTGATTTTTCCATTTATTTTCCCAAATAGGCTTTGCGTTTTGAAAGGTTTCATAGCAACTGAGTACCTGGGCCATTATCACTGACATAGAGTAGGTGTATAGCTTGTTAAAATGTATGTATAATATGTATTGATTTTAGTTAACAAGCAAATAAACATTTCAAGCTTTTTAAGCCTTTGTGAAAATTTCAAAGGCCCACAAGAGGAAATGGGTATAGATAATACAAATGACATATTAGCTCTCTAATTGTTTTTTGTTTTTACCTTATTCCCTGTCTGTTGTTATTGCTCAGGAAATCTTGTACTTTTTAGTGAAGTAAGGAATGACTGCATTTCCTTCTATTGTAAGACATTATTTTACAAAGTGACTACATCAGATATGCTAGCATGTATCAGCATTCATCAAAAAATGTAGGATGCGTTTCAGATGAATGAAATATTCCTTTTATTTGATAACTGAAGAAATCTACAATTGGAAATGTGCTTATAACTTTTTGCCTGTGGCTTTCTCTTGTATTGTTGTCATTTTTAAAAACACATGATGTGATACATGTTTATTTACTCTTTCTGATAACACTCATTCTTCCCCCACTTTCCTTAGAAAATGGAAGCACTGTTTCAGAATAATGCCATTGTGTGGGTTGTAAGTATTCCTGTTGGGCAACAGAGGGCACTATGGAGCAAACAGAGACTTGACAGGAAAAGAAAGGTTTTTGATAAATACAAGTGTCCTGGCTTATGCTGATTATTGGTGGTTGTCTTGAATTATCAAATTACATGTCCCAAGTCCCCGTTTCATTGAAAGAAGCTACAGTACATGTGTGGAAGGGAAAAATAGGCAAAAAATAAAGATGAGATTTTCCATGGCTGTCAGATAAATATTTCTTTTCAGAAGAGGACCAGTATTAAGAAGTACATTCTTTTTGTAACTGAGGTATAATTCACATGCCATGAAACTGACCGTTTTAAAGTATACAGCTCAGTGAGTTTTAGCATATTCACAAGATTGTGTAACCATTACCACTATCTAATTTCAGAACATTCCATTACTTCAAAAAGAATCCTATTCTACACTTGAAACCAGTATTATGCTGTATCTTAACTAACTGGAATTTAAATAAAAACTTGAGGAAAAAAAACACAAAAAGAATCCTGTACCCACTAGTAGTTACTCACCATTCCCTTCTCTCCCTAGCAACCACAAGGGCTACTTAATATTCTTTGGGATTGCCTATTCTGGACAGTTCATATAATTGGAATCACACAATGTGTGGCCTTTTGTTTCTGACTTCTTTCACTTAGCATAACGTTTTCAAGTTAGATCCACGTTGCAGCATGCATCAATACTTCATTCCTTTTTTACGGCTGAAAAAGTTTCCATTGTATCTATATACTGCATTTTGTTTATCCATTCATCAGTTGATGGATGTTTTGGTATTTTCCACTTTTGACTGTTATGAATAATGTTGCTAGAAATATCTGTGTGCAATTTTTTGTGTGAACATATGTTTTCACTTCTATTAGTTCTATACCCGGCAGTAGAATTTCTGATTCCTAGAGTAACTCTAACTTTTCAGTAGCTGCCAAACTTTTCCACAGTGACTATACCATGCTACGTTCCAACCAACAATGTGTGGCGATTTCAATTCCTCCACACCTTCACCAATACTTGTTATTGTCTGTCTTTTTGATTATAGCAAGTCTAGTGAGTGTGAAGTGGCATTTCATTGTGCTTTGATTTGCACTTCCAAGAACTAAAGTCTTATAAACATTTAAGATTCAGACATTTTATTTCAAAACTACAGTCTTCCCTGCTACATCTGTCTAAACAGACCCTCCTCTCGTTCTCTGGGGAGTCTGTTTGGCTATAATGGAATGAATTTTAACAGTGTTTTCCTTTTCCTTCTCCCACCTTCCCTCTTCCCCCTTTCCCTCCTTGCCTTCCTTCCTTTCTTCTGACCAGGTGCTGACAAAGCTACTTTCCTCATGGGCATTAATTCCTCTGAGTTGGTGAAGGGCTTGATCCATCCCAGAATCAAAGTTGGTAATGAATATGTTACTAGAGGTCAAAATGTAGAACAGGTAGGGTGATATTTCCAGAGCATTATGACTCTATGATCTTGTAATAAATGTATACATATTGTACTTGTTATTTTTCAGCTTCTGGTGATGTCTGCAACAAGAGCCTCTATAAAAAAGCAAGTAAGAGCTCTTGTGATGAGTGTTCGGAATGTTTTCCCTTGTGATGCATAGCACAGTAAATGCTCTGTGTTAAGAATCTTTCCAGATTCTTAATATACTGTTTGATACTTTTCCCGTAGGTAACAAGTCTCTTTGCAGATGGAGGCAAGCCTTTTACTTGTGACCAACATCTTTGTTGTCCAACTAAGAAGCTTTCAAAGCTATTAGTTCTGACATGAATAAAATTGGCATCCCCCGCCTGTTTGGAATACTGACTTTTTAGAGTAACAGGCACAGTAGTTGAGATAGGGTTTTAAAATATAGGCTCAAGTTAGTATTCGAAGGAGGGATGTTGAGAGCAGAAATGAGAGATCGAAGGTCATGTGGGTTTTGTGCAGCACCCAGGAGAATTGTTTTAATGATAAAATAACAAGTGCTCTGAGGACTGCCGATCCTGAAGCTTGGTCAGAATGCAGTAAATGTTCCCAGGGCTGCCGGATAATGAGACCATCTAAGTATGCTAGTGCATTTCAAAATAATAATTTACATCTTTAATGCATATGAGTCAGTATGTGATAGCCCCATGCTGCAGTAACACATATACACTGAAATCTCAGCTGACAGTAAACTAAATATTTCTTTCTTACATCAAGTCCAATACAGATTGGACCGCCTTCTTCCATATTGTAGTTTGGCCACCTGTAACACGTGGCCTCCAAAGATGCTGCACACGGTGAACAGATCATTTGTAGAAAAAGTACACCCACCTTAACAGCTTGGGGCTAGAAGTGATGTCATTTTCATTAATATTCTATTGGTGAAAATTAGTCTAATTACCCCCTTAGCAACAGGGGGGCTGAGAAATGGAAATTCCCCCTCTTTGCTGGGTGCTTTTCCAGAAATCCCTTTCTGGAAAGAGGGAATGGTACGATCACATGGAGTATGCATAAGACATTCACAGGCATTGTCTCCTTCTGTTCTTACAACAATACTCAGAGGTAAAGAGAGCAGGCATACTGATGTTTTCCCAGTTGGGGAATCTAAGGGTTAGGGAACATAAGTAACACTGCAAAGGGCACACAGCTAATATTCAGGTGACATTTAGATTGTCTTACTCTACATACATTTTAAATCTGAAAATGCGATAGACAAATGTACAAATCTGGGATAGAAGACAGTTATTTTGATGACAATAAACTCTATTTCTTTTTGGTATATTAAAGCATCTGGTGTGACTATGTTATTTAAAACATTTCAGCAATCTCCTAGTTTAACTTACTCTATCAATCAATAATTCTGCCTCTATCACAATACTAGACTGAACCCATCAGTTTCCATTTTTGCTCTCCCTCCTCACCGGACCTCCTTGAGGCTATGGGCTGTGATCAGTTCATTCTGGGACCCTTAGCCTCTAGCAGAGTGCCCTGCAAGTAGTAGGTGCTCCACAGACGTTAAGGTAAACTAAATATTGAGCTGAATTTGAACCGTGATCAGCAGGACAAGTAGTTGAGCTATTGCTTATAGTGAGGTTAGGGGTGTTTGGCAGTTTCTTGCTTTTTAACACATTAGCCACGACATGCATGCATGACATACTATGATTATAGAACAGGGGCTTGCTCTGTGTAAAACTAATGAGCCCAGAGGAGGACTAAAATCAAACCTTCGCCTCTTTAATAGTGTGTTCCCAGGAACTGAGTTACCACCAGCCTTTACTATAATAGAACCAGTGAAGTAAACTGATGTATTATTATCCAACATTAAAAGAAAAAAAAAATCCTCATCTTCCATCCTCTCTGTCTCTTTCTCTTTCTCCTGCTCCTGGAGAGAGAGTAAGAAAGCACACTGTAAGGCTTTTCTTTTCTTAGGAATTTTACTGACTTTACAGAGACAATTGCCCCTGCTAAGAATAGAGATGTATATGCTCTGTTGATGACAATTGCAAAAGATGGCAAAAATTCTTGCAGTGTTAACACTTACAGAATTTGGTCCCAGCTCGAATGCTGACTAACTCTGGGACCTTGGTCAAATATCTTCACCTCTCTGAGTACCCAGCAAAGAGGTGGAATTCCTCCGTGTCTCAGTGGAGGGGTGACTGGAATCTAAATAGGACGATCCTTCAGATGTGAGTGTGTCCTGCACATTGTAGAGGTTTTGCATTCTTGCTCCCATGTGCTCACTGCCCATAGCACTCAGTCAAGATGACAGTTGGAAGAACGCCCTCCCTATTTTCAAATGCACTCCTCCTTTAGGGGCAGGTCCTATCCCCAGCTGAGAGCCACTACATGCCATTATCAAGAACTAATGTCCTTCAGGTCCAGTATTTTATGATTCCATGGGAGTTTTAACTATGCCTGTTAAAAATAAGTTGTTTTAATTTTAAAAAGATTAAAAATGATAAAAAAAATCATAATAGTAACCACTGAGCATATGCTAAGTGCTTTGTGTAGATGTCTCATTCAATTGGACAACAAGCCTACAAAATTTATCTTTTTTTTTTGGAGAGAGAGAGAGAGAGGAGGGGGAGGGGCAGAGGAAGAGGGAGAGAGACTCTCAAGCAGACTCCAAGCCCAGCATGGAGCCTGAGGCGGGGCTTGATATCACGACCTTGAGATCATGACCTGAGCTGAAATCAAGAGTTGGGCACTCAATTGCGCCACGCAAGCGTCCCTACAAAATTGATCTTATTTATATTTCCATTTTATAGTTAAAGACGGTAAACTTTACAAAGATTAACTGCTCAAGGTAGCATAGGAAATATTGGAGGAAAGTTGGGGAAGTAAGAAAAGCAGAAAGGGGATAGGAGAGCAGGAACTAACATGCGTTGGGTACCAAGTGCCAAACGTTGTGTTATATATATTTACATCCTCTGTCTCATTGACTCTCTCCCTTTGACCTTGGCAGATGCATATTTTAATGTTATTTTACAGATGAGAAAGGCAGGGGTCCAAGTGGTTACAAATATGACTCCATTTCTGTTTGGTGGTTGTTTTTGTTCTATTGTATGCTATTGCTCTCCACTGATCAGGTTTCTGTGAGGTTATTTGAAAAAGAGCTAAGGAATGAGTCCGTGTAATCCCTGAAAAGTGGAAGTGTAGGTCTAGCTGCCTAAGTCTTCCTTCATTGGATAGAAAATGATGAAAATGATTCATTAGTAAGCCGTATGTTGGTTTATTGATTTCAGTCAGCAGACGCCATACCATCTATATCTTCCTCTGACTACATCTTCAGGCTTCTTCCTGTTTCTTCACTACTGTCCACCCCAGACCAGTTTCTCTCCCACCCCCACTTCCGAATATTTAGGGAATTAAAAAGGGGCAAGCAAGTTCGTCCTGTTCTTTTTAAAGTTTCAAAGTGACTGCTGTAGACAGAGAGTGATTTCCTCAGGGCTCCAGAGGATAAAAATCATTCTGTGTGCTTTATTTGTGTGGGTGTGCTCTTGACGCCCATAGTAAAAAACTGTAACGCCATCCGGCTTATGGATTACTGTGGCAATGACTCAAGATAACTGATCTGAGAGTGGGTGACTCATACCTAAATCACCACCAGACAACAACTGGCTCCTCTGTGTGCTCTCTCCTGGGCAGCTGAAGGATGGATGGGATAGGCTGCTTTTTAAATGTTAAGTGGTTGGAGCACGTTCTGCTTCCAGGCTTGGAGAATGTCCAGCTGAAATCCACTCCTACTTGGAGTTGGTCAGAAACCCACTACTCCAGCAGCACCTTTGCATCATGGAAGTGGCATCTGCATTTATACGGCATTAGCCAGCACAGAGTCTGGAGCTCTCCCCAGTAGGTTACGTTAGAGCCTTTGCCACATACCTCCAGGGGTGGGAAATGCAGCCTGAGTTTTACAGTAGGAGAATCTGAGTCAGACTGATGCACTAAATTGCCATTCTCCACATAGGGAGTTGAGATTAACCCTGGGAACTGATAGAATAAAGACTGTGGAAGCTGAGGCTAGAAAGAACCTTCAGGAACATTATTCAGGTGAAGAGATCTGCCATCCAGAGAGGTTAGACCACTTGCCAAAGGTTATACAATTTTTTTAAAAGATTTTATTTATTTATTTGACAGAGAGAGACATAGTGAGAGAGGGAACACAAGCAGGGGGAGTGGGAGAGGGAGAAGCAGGCTTCCCACTGAGCAGGGAGCCCGCTGCGGGGCTCGATCCCAGGACCCTGGGATCACGACCTGAGCCGAAGGCAGACACTTAACGACTGAACCACCCACGCGCCCCAGAGGTTATACAATTTATTAGCAGCAACGACAGCAGCGGGACAAGGGCTGGGCATTCCAGATCCCTAACCTGCTCTACCAGTATTTGCAAACTTCATGGTGCACAGGAATCCGCGGGGGATCATGTTAGGGTACCTGTTCAGATTCATAGGTCTGGGACTGGAGGCCAAGATGCTGAGGGTTGGCATCTTTAACATGCTCCCGGGCGGTGCTGATGCTACAGGTCTTAGGACCACACTTCGAATAGCAAGGCTTTAGAATGCATTACCACTCTCCACACCCCCACCCCGGCCCCGGAAATTTGGTCCTTTGATAATAGGAACATGATTTCTCTCACAGGACTGTCTGGTAAGGAGGCACCAGGCTGGTTTGCCTCCAGGTTTCTTTTCTCCTCCTCCCTTTCCTCCTTTCCTTGCTTCCTTCTCCCTTTCTTCTCATTGTAGTAAATTTCCTCTCCTGTATCATCTCAGCAGCACGCTAGAACTACAGAAAGTCAATAAATAGATCCCGATTTTACTAGAAGGTAGCTGCTGATAGAAAATACCCAGGATTAAAATGCACACTGCTGACAGATGTGGAGTGCTTGCAGTGTGATTTCCAGGTGATCTATGCCATTGGTGCCCTGTCCAAGTCAATATATGAAAGGATGTTTAAGTGGCTGGTGGCACGAATCAATAGGGCGCTGGATGCCAAGCTGTCAAGGCAATTCTTCATTGGCATTCTTGACATCACTGGTTTCGAAATCATTGATGTAAGTATATCGGGTTAGAATGAAGTCAACGTGTATTTATAAGGAGATCAGAAAATGTGGATTGAACATCAGAAAATGTAGTCAAAGTGTGATGAGATTCCTTCTGTGAAAACTTAAGCCACTCCGGTTGGAAAAGAGCTATTATTAATATTAAAAATAATAATTATAATAATTAATGGACTTAATTAATTCAGCCTTACAGGTAAATAGAAATAGAAGAAACTTTATGATTTTGAATTTTGATATAATCACGTGTTATTGTCATAAAATTTTTAGTTTGCAGGTATATTTGAAGGAGGTAAGAATTTAATTGAGGATTCGTTACTTGTTGGGTCTATTTTCCATCAGATTGATTGTGGTTATGATATTCTCTCTACATTTTTCCAAATGGACTTCATTTTTATTTTCTTTTTCTTTTTTCTTTTATTTTTCATTGAGATGTATTTGACAATTAAAAAATGCACAAACAATGAATCATGGAACACTACATCTAAAACTAATGATGCAATGTATGGGGATAATATAAGAATAAAAAAATTTTTTAAAAATGTATATGTTTGAAGTATACAACTTGCTGGCTTGGCACATATTTGCACTGTGAAATAATCACAGTCAAGTTAATTAACATACCCATCACCTCAAATAGTTACCATTCGCTCAATTTTACTTTTATCTCTTCTTCCTACCTAATCATGTCTTTGAAGTGTAACAACCTTGAGCAACTCTGCATTAATTTTACCAATGAAAAATTGTAATAGTTCCTTAATCAGCACATGTTTTTTCTGGAGCAAGAGGGATATACGAAAGAAGGCTTTGACTGGGTGCCCATCGACTTTGGTCTGGATTTACAAGCCTGCACAGATCTCGTTGAGAAGGTAATGCATGTTTTTCTTCTCGTTCATTCTGATTTAAGGACAGTCGTCCCTGCTTGCCATATTGATCCGTATTAGGACTCGGGCTCTGTCAGCAGATGGGAAACGGGGCAGGAGAGCTCTGCGCCTTCTCTCTTAATGGGCTTTGTGTGCAGCACCTGTGGCAACCGAGCTAAAGCCTCGTGTCAGTTACCCTACTCCATCATCTCCCCCCAGACTGTCGCTGCTCCTTTCCTGCTTATGCATGGCCTCCACTGTTAATGCATGAGGAAACTTGTCGAGATGAAAAATGGTCATGCTCTTGACCGGAAAAACACAGAGCTGAAAATATGAGCACTGTAGGGCCCGGCTGATTAACATAAGGTGAATGAGTCAGACCCAGAGCAGCTTAACGAAATTTGGCGAATTAGCATGCAAACAAACAACTGTCATAAATCCTCAAGGCCACTACCTTGCAGGGGGTAGTTTGTTCATTTAACTGGACAAGTACCAGTTAGCTTAAGTAATCTATGACAATACTTCATGGCTTATTAGTAAATTAGCTGCAGCGTATGGTTTCTGAATTCAGTGATGTTCCTGTACTTTGAAATCTTTCTGTGTGCTCTGGGAAAGATTAACGGGGTTTGCCTGGGTATCGAGGATAGCATTTTCTGTGGCTTTGTCTGTGGGAGAATGCGTGGCGGCATGTCTTGCTATAACCGTGGATTGCCGTGAACTCTGGAGCCAGGTCTGGAAGGCCAATGTCTAGCGCTTTCAATGTTCTGAATGCTCTCTTTGGCTAAGTGGTTGCATCTGATTCTCAACAGCCCAGTCAGGAAGGAGCTAGGTGCCCAACCTCTCACTGTCTTTGCGGGCCTCAGTTTTCATTGATCAGTGTCCCATCAACTTTATTTATTAGGATTTAGATGAAATGACAACTTCCTAGAAAATAGCTATTACTCCTAACAGGAATGGATGTCACATTGATTTTATTTATTCTATAGCCAGTGAACTTCATAGAGGAAGGACAGGCTGATTAAAAAAAAATAATAATAATGCTAATGAACCAACCTCTGAGCTGATTAAAAATAATAATAATAATGGCCCAACCATGATTTTTTTGTAAATGTTTGTTGGCATTATTGAAGCTGAGAAATGAAACTAAAGAGCAATTGCTTTTGGCAATTGTTCCCTGTAGTATCTGCTTGCTGGGATTATGGTGAGATACCGTTTTCGGGCAGGAAGGTGGGACATAGATATTATTCAGAATCAGATAGGTCTGTGAACATTACTGATTTTTAGTTGATCTGAAGCCCTTTGCCTCATTTGTGCCAGTCTCGGGATTCCAAGTAACACACTAGCAACACGGATGTAATTTCCTGTTGCATTTTCTACTGATACGGTAAAATGAGAAAAACAAAAACAAAAACACCTGACCAGATGATAGAAAGAAAAGATAAGTCTTTGGTTTCCTATGAATGATTTCAAAGGTATTCAGGTCAGGCAAATGAGGAATACTAAAACCTTTCTTGACATGATTCTATATTTTGAAAAGACCCGTTGAGCTAGTTCAGCCTACGTGAAAAAAATTGGTTGTAAATATTAATGACCAAACTTACTTCTTGAAATAGAATGAATCATGAGAAGTTTTCCAAATTCAAAAGAACTGAAATGCATCAATATGTACAAAATGCCTTATAGCATGCGTCTGTGTGTGTATATAAGGAAGAGGGATTTTCATACATAAAAGTTTCACATTTTTATGTTTACAAAAATGTTTGTCAAACTAAAAAAAGATGTATTTTAACACCACCTTTAACTGTTAATTTGGTCGTCAAGCATACAGTGACCTCCTCTCTATATATGCAGTGAACAAATCTATTATAGGATTAGCTCACACTTATTTCATTACTTGAAATATTCTCATTTGTTTAGAACTCGAGCATTGATAATTTACATGTTAAAGTATTAATGTATGACTGCATATTTATGGTTTTGCACAGGCATAGGTTTTGCATAGGTACATATATTTATGGTTTTGCATAGATGTTGTATTAGACAAATACGTCCAAAATTATACATTAAAACCTTGTTGTTCCTATCATTGCAGTCACCTTGAGAGGCTGCCTCCATTTTCCAGTAATTCGGCCCTTTTGCAAAAAGTTCTTCATATGACGGGGATGTGGATAAGGTTTTAGAACATAACCAGCTGGGAGAGAAAAGTAGCTGCAATACTGATCATCTTACCAGTTTTTAACTCTAAACTGTATTATCTAGCTTGGTCACATTTTTTTACCTTATCTCCCTGACTTGTCCCGAATAAATTTTTATTGTTCCTCTACAGTGATACTGTTTCTAAAATAACTTAAATCCTGGTAGTATCTTGGCAATCAATACGTGTTGTTGCCTCCCAAGTGGGATTCTTTGGGTATGCTAAGTCTGGTTTTCTTATTAGAGAATGAATCCCATTGATACCGAGTTCTCTCTGGTACACCCATGAGTATTTCCTTGAAACACATCACTCCAAGCTTTCGGTTACAACTCTTTCTGCCCGACTACTGCCCACAGCAAAGCATCCCAGCTCCCAAAGCTCAAACCTGGATGTCTTAGTGCTTACCTGTCAATCAGTTATGGAACAGAACTTTGCTGGGGACCTGCATTCAGTCCCCTCGGAACCTACTATGCTAAGGCCTGTGAAAATGCGAACCAGAGGCGTCATTCCATCACGGAGGAACGAAGCGTATCATTGGAAAGGCATCTTCCTAGGACCAAAACTTTTACCTTTTTTTTTTTAATTAAATAAACGAGTAAATTTATTTAACAACTACTTGTTTTGATCACTTCCTTGTTACCTTGTTGGTGAGGGAGGGTTTCCTGCCGTGGGGTGTTGAGATGGCTGAACATAGGACACCTGACCCTGGACAAATGAGGTTAACAACAGCTTACTGGTCACATACACTCACAGCCTGGAGGAGAAGGACACTAGATACCTTGCAGGGCCACGTGGCGGTTGCACTCCTGAGCACAGTGAATAAGAGGGGCTATGGGAGGCAGGTTTTATAGTAAGAATAGGGTGAGGTGACCGTTGTTTCTCAAGGGAGGATGTGATTGGCTTGTTCGAATAATTCCGAAGGCTGATAGGGATCTGAAACCCATCTCTCAAGGATAAAGGCACTGGGTCCCATCATGAGGACGGTTGTTTGGCGAGGGGACCTCAACCACGGAGCACAATGTGGAGGGGAACTTGTGATTAGGTCACTGAGGCCCTCCCCAGTTTTCCCCAGATGTCAAGGCACACGGGATGTTGGGCCTTAATTTTAGGTCTAATGCCACACTACTGTGTTATAAGACTTTGAATTAAGTGCTGCAGAAAACTTAAGCAGTTGTTATAAGTAGCACTTGCCCTTAGGAAGTATGCAGTCACGTAGGAGATTTGTAAGTCTAATCAGTGTAAAAATATGTCTCTGTATAAATGCAGGAAAGGCACAAAGGCTCACAGAACTCAGAAGAGCTGAAGTCACCTCTGCCTGTGGGAATCTTGGAAGGCCCGGTAGGAAAGGGTGTAAAATTTCAGCTGGTTCTTAAGACATGATTATGATTTTAGCAGGTGAAGAGAGAGGAAGAGAGCAGGTGGAAGGACTGGCAAGAGCAAAGGCGTAGGGGTAAGTAGGGGCAAAGGCCACATTCCAAAATGTTAGGTAGTCTAGTAGTGCATAGGCTACACAGAAAGAAGTAACTGGAAGAAAAAAAAGGAGGGCCAGGTTGAGAAGAGATGCTAAGTAATTTATACCTTACTTTTCGGCAGCGGGGAGCCAAAGAGGGCTTCTGTGCTGGGTAATGGAGCAGTCAGAGCAGCTTGCGTTTATTCTGTGGGTTTGTGTCTAGGGTCTGGAACAGGAGGAAAGGCTAATAATATTAAGGCAGTCAGGGAGCTGTATAGCAGTCCAGGTGAGAAGTGAGGAGGTCCTGAATCAGGACAACAGAAATGGAAATAGTAAGAATGTGACAGACATAAAAGGAGGGAAGGCAGGATCGATAATATTTGAAGAGGGAGAGGTTAGAGCCCTAAGGTTCTGAGTCAGGGCGATGGACTCAAACCATTTACTGTGCCATAGAGGACATTTGATGCTACAGGGCAGAACATAATTACTTTTTTTCCTGACCTATTTGGAAATTAATTTGCTGGAGGTCCTCATCTTTATTAGAAGCTTTACACCTCCTGAGGAATGGAAAAATGGAGAAGACCGTGAAAAAATAGTGTTTTTCCCCCCTCCTCAGTGGTTAGGTTGTTCCATTTTGAGCTATGACATGTACTTGCTTGACATAAAGCTTCCCAAAATGGAAATTGGCTTTATTAGATTCCTGACATGATGGCAGCGCTCATGTATGGAAGGTGACTGTTTGAGATGGGGGCTCCCTCCTTGTGAGGCATTGCCACAACCCTGTTGTTAACAGACACCATCCCAGGAGATGCTCACATTTTTAAATGATTTAGTCCAGTTTTCACTGAGGGTTGACTGTACGTATGGTAGGAAAATCTGTGGTGCAAGATGGAATCCATGCCTCCCAAAGCTTACACTAGTGAATCAACTCTTTAGTTTATCAGATTCTCCCTCCTCCTCCTCGTACTCCTCCATGTTACTTACTTTGCCAAGAACCCACGAGGTCAGTCCCACCAGGAGCAAGACAGTTTTTGGTTTCACTTAGAATATTTTGTTTTCATTTAGAGCACTTCACATATTCACTCACTGCATCATTCCCCACCTAGATGCTTGGGAGGAAAGAAGATGTCCCAGAACTCTACAGTACAAGAACTAGTAATGAAAAGTTGTTAATTATGTTTTCTGTAAAGCACAGATTTTAAGTCTATGAGAACATACAAAAGAGGTAGAAAACCATAGTCCATATATTACAATGGTAGACTCAGGTGGATCAAAAATATGATCTTTAGGGACTCCTGGGTGGCACAGTCAGTTAAGCATGTGCCTTCCACTCAGGTCATGATCCCGTGGTCCTGGGATCGAGCCCCAGATGGAGTTGGGCTCCCTGCTTAGCAAGGAGTCTTCTTCTCCCTCTCCCTCTGCCTCTCCCCCAGCTTGTGCATGCTCTTTCTTTCTCAAATAAATAAATAAAAATCTTTAAAAAATATAATCTTTAAATATTTGATGATCCACTACTTTGACGAATTAGAACCATTTGTATGGCTCCAGTGGAGTAATTTAGAACAAATTCTAAACTACAAACAAATTTTCTTTTAATATATCACCCATCCAGAGCTTTGACTGGGAGTTGGTGTGTTCTCTCTCCATGAAAACATTTAAGCATTTGCTAGCCAGCGTTTTAGAAGGAAATTATGAAGAGAATTCAAGGAACTTTTAGGTGGGTTGGACCAGACCTTTAATGTCCCTCCCAAGCCTGGGAGTCTATGATTCTTAGGTACAAAGTGTTGGTGAAAATCATGAGATCTGTGCTGTTGGGCTAAGGGGTAATGTTGTGTCTCAGAATTCTCAAGACATTTTCTCTCTACCTTTGTTTTGTCTACTTTGTTGCTTTTAGATGCTCTGAAGCCACAACTCATATATAACCTGAAGTGTCTGGCACAGTGATTTATTCATAGAAGGCACTGCAAAATATTCTGTGGAGTACATTAATAAATATAGAAATATACAAATTGATATGCGAATATAAGAATCCTTGATTTCCTCGATTCCCCCTCCCCCCAAACCTTTCTCTATGTGTACGTACCTTACACTGGTTAATGGCAGCATCCATTACCCATTTGCTCAAGCCAAAAACCTGGTCATCTTTCTTTTTCTGTTGCACCCCACATTCTCTCCACCAGCAGGTTGTGACCCCATTTTAATTTCAAGCTATATCACATTTTGATGACTTCTGACCATCTCTAACACTATCACTAATCTAGACCAAGGGTCAGCAAACTATGGCTCCGTGGGCCAAATCTAGCCTGCAGCCTGTTTTTATAAATATCGTTTTAATAAAACATTGCCACACTCCTTGTTTTTACATGTCACCACTTGCTGCTTTGGGGCCTGAACTGGCGGAGTGGATGGCAGAGCTATGACGGGAGCCATGTGGCCCGCAAAGTCTATTTCCTACATGCCCTTTAAAGAAAAAGTTTGCTGACAGAGGTCATCAGGTTTTCTACCACATATTCTTTTGTTGTTTTGTTCGTCAACCCTTTAGAAATGTAAAAACTGTTATTGGCTCACTGGCTGTCCTACATATAGGCCACAGGCAGGAGTTGGCCCACAGGCTCTACTTTGCCAACCTTGCTCTAATCAAATGATCCTTTCAAAGCAAACATCAAATCACAACACTTCCCATTAAAATCTACAAAGTCCTCCCATTACACTTAAAATTCAAATGTCTTAGCACGGTCTGGACAGCCCTTGGGATCCAGCACCGCTTATCTCTCTAACTCCATCTCGTACCACGCGCTCAATCTGACTACCTTAGCTCTGTCCACTTTTGCCTCTGGCAGGACCTCAGATTTGCCAAGTGTGCTCCTGCCTAGGGCTTTTGCACTCATCATTTGTCTGCCAAGAGTACTTGTATACAGATCTCTGGATTTGCTCTTCTGGTTCAGGTTTACTTGACTTTCTCACTAAAATAGCTCCCAGTTGGTCCCCCAATCAATCTCTATTTCTTTACTTTGTATGATTTCTTCAGGACACTTATGTGGAACTAAATTGTTTATTTTTTGCTTACTTGACTATTGTCTTTCTACTCCATTAGAAAGTAATCACTCTGAGGACAGGCACTTCGTATATGCAGCTCATGACTACACTGCCCGCTCCTACAGGTGCCCAGCACCTACTAGGTATTTAATAAATATTTGTTGGAATGGACGATTGACTAGTTATATGTAGTGAATCTTCTTTCCCCTTGTCAACTGATTAGGTTCCTGGAATAAGACTTTACCTCACCCCGTTATTGAAAATACTGTGTCCTGGTGTTTTCTTTCATTTGCTGTTCATGTCTATCTCCAACAGCCAATGGGTATCTTTTCCATCCTCGAAGAGGAATGTGTGTTTCCTCAGGCTACAGATGTAACTTTCAAGACCAAACTTTTTGACAACCATTTTGGGAAGTTGGTTTATTTCCAGAAGCCCACGCCTGATAATAAGAGATATGAAGCTCACTTTGAGCTTGTCCATTATGCAGGAACAGTAAGTTATCTCTAGACCCTCAGCCCTGAATTCTCCTGACTCTATTTCAAATGCATTCAGTCAAAGTCCCTAGATGATATATAAGTAAAGTTTAGCTTAAATAAAGAGATGAACAAAAAAAATCTCAGTTCCAGAAAAAAAGTTGGCATAGCCTTTTAGCACTTAGGAAATGAAATACCCATCCTATAATAGTATTCCATGTGCACAGAGGTTAGAAATCTCAAAATAGACTCTGTCATCCCAACTCAAAGTAAGTCAGCTTCAGAAAGTCATGGAGATCATCAAAGTCATGGGTTTTTCCATATTTGTCCTTCCTTTTAACTTAACATTGTGTGAATGAGTGATTTCAGCTGATCTTTTTATTGAAGTTTTTTTGTTTTTTTTAATTCTCTCATAAAGAAATAGTCTCTGTGAAGTAATGGCCTCCAAACTATGGCTGACAAAGGTTTCTAATGACTCTCCATGCCTCTCCTCATTCCCCACTGGTGTGTGTGTTGCCCCTTTTTCTCTGCTTTTCTGCTTCTAGTCAGTGATTCCGGATGAAACAGAAAGAGAATTGATAAAGGATAAAATAACACTTCATCCTAAAAATGACCTGCCAACTGTACATAGATATGCTTGTAATTGTCTTCTTTCATATCTTTGAATATTAATTATAATGATATTTACAGTAAAATATCATTATAATTGCTAATTTTTTTGAATGTTCAGTGTGTGTCAGAGACAATTAGATTATTTCATCTATTCTTGCCAACGAGGGAGAGCTGATGTGAATTGTTTCTACTGGAAATACCATTTAATTCTTTCTCCCTCTCCTTCCCTAGCTATCCCTCTCCTCCCTCCCCTTCTCTTCCTTTCCACAATGTAAAATGGTAAAGTCTGAAAATCTCTTCGGGTTATACAATGGACTCCTGGAGTATTATTCAGTACTGTTACCTCAAACCAATTTAAAGTTAAAGGACCCATACAATTTATGATTTTTTTAAAGTAATTCACAATTTGCTATGTTAATTTATGCATTCTCTTCCTTTGTTACCTGAACTGCATGCCTTTCTAAAGGTGCCTTATAACATTAGTGGCTGGCTTGAAAAGAACAAAGACCTTCTTAAGGAAACAGTAGGGGCTGTATTGCAGAAGTCGTTGAACAGACTCCTGGCAAACCTTTTTGAAAATCACATCAGTACTGACAGTGGTGAGTTGAACAGTCTTGCCTAATTTTTTAGCCTCAGAATGGAACCCATGGCTTCCTCAGCACTTACAAAAACCCTTGCCTCTTTCCTGTGATATCTGTGTCTGCTCCCTGTGGTCTGAGTCATCCCCTCTTATTAGCCTTCTGTCCCCGGGCTGGCGATTCTTCAGGGAAATGGTGCTCTAAGACAGATGTATTTCAAGGAGCCTGCTCTGATCTGCTTTTAGCTTCTACTCAACCCCGCTGCAAAGAGGGAGCAACAAACCATATTTTGATAAATGATTTTGGAGCAATAACAATTCTCTTTAATCTATATTCCCCAAGTATCTTGGATTTCTCCTTCACAGTGCTTTTGTGTTATAGTAACTTGGGGTTATGATAAGCTTCCTGAGGGCAGCGATTATACCTGATTTTTTAAATTGTAGCCTCAAGCATGTAGCAAATACCTGTTTCTCAGGCCCTCCATACATATTTATTGACCAACAAATAACTAATCTTGTTTAGTAGTTTGTAATTTACGAAGCACTTCTAGATATATTATCTTACTCAGTCCCTGCCATGACCCTTTCAGATACAGATAGAGGGAAAGGTCTTCTTATCTTACAGGTGCAAATACGGAAGAGTTAAGGAGCATCCCCAATTTCACAAATCTACTGTTAAAAGATAAATCGAAGCATGTTAAAAATTTTAAGCATTTATATGAGCAAAAATTGATTCAAATGGGGCAGTGTCAAGCCCTCAGTGTTTAAGACTGCTCCACTGACAGAAGCTCAGGGAGATACTTTATAGAGAAAAGATGGAAGCCAAGTAAGGAAGTTATTGATTGGTTGTAGTTTAAAGCCTGCTTGACTGTGATTGGTTGTCCTTAGTGTTTTGATTTTATAACCCTGGGATATTTACATGCTTACATTTTGGCTTGCTCTTATAGGCCACTATGGAATTAGAGCCACATCAGTCTAATGGCCTCCTTGTTTAATTAACTTAACAGTAGTAAATGCAAAAGCAAGGTAGGAAGCAGGACTTCTGCTTCCTGTCCTGGTGCCTATATCACTCTCACTGTCTTTCAGAAACAAAACAGAGAGATGTGCAGGCTACATGTATTTAGGACATAATTCAGATTTCTGCACCATGACACAAAGGATTTGAAGATACTGAGCCCATGTGGCTAACATCAGCCTCACAACGGGACTAATGCTAGCTACAGAGGGAAACTCTCCATGATTCATAACAAAAGTCACAGACTGGCAGCCTCGGAGCAGAACCTGGCCTTCAGACATGTTTCATTTGGTCCACACGGGTTTAAAAAAAATCAGAAGTTTCCACGTACATTTTTGGATTTCCTTTTTCTTTCAAAAAGTGGAAAATGTGGGAAAATAGAAAATCTGCCCAGCCTGGGTTCAGATACCTTTGTGACAATGGGGCGAGGTATACCAGCTCTTCTTTAAGGGGTGTGCACTCTCATTTCCTAACCTCCTCACTGTCCTGTGATCTCACGCCCAGCTTTAAGTTAACTCCTGGCCCAGGCAAGCTGATTTGGGACTCCTGATTGACATGGTCAGGAAATGGAGAGAGAATTTGGTGCTTTCTGGCTTCATCAGCACCGATGACATAATTCAGGAGCAGGCCTGAAATCCTGTTGGCCTCCCTCAAGAGGAGGTTGAGAAATGAAGGCTATTGTATTTGGACCCTGATAATCTTCAGGCAGTGCATTTGCCTGATTCTAATGGCTTCTAAAGTGCCCCTTAGCAGTCAGTTAGATAGTGACTCCTAAGCTTACGGCTCCCAGATGGGTCATTCTCTGATCATAAGAGATCAGGCAGCAGTTCAAGCAGAGAGTCAGACAGGAAATCATCTTCGAACTCTTCAGGGTGTCTGCTGTGTCCTTTGGAAATAGAAAAGAATAATTGTCCAGAATGTCCTTTTTTTGGTAATTTTTCAAGCACCCCCTGAAAATACTTGCCTCCACGCTTCTCACTCATCCAAACATTAAATTACCCATAATAACCATACTTTCTTCTGGGCAATCCAAGTACTTTAAACCAGAATTATAATTTCTTAAAAAAATTAATAATGGAAGGTAGTAGTATTTCCTTTTCATAGGTGGAGAAACTGAAATACTAAGAGGTCCAGTGATTGACTTGGAAGGCCTGAGGCATGTCAGTAGGACGTTGGTGATTAAGCTTTAGGACATCTGCCCCAGCACAGGTGTTACTCAGGTGCAGAGAATATTTTGTGTTACAGGTTGACGGCTGGTCCATTTTTTCCTGGGAATTTCGCCATTGTTGTTGTACATCTTTGTGAGTTAGCACTACACAAATGTTTGTAAAACAGTTTGGCTTAGCATGGACACTTTTGCTTCAAGAAAATGGAAATAGATGTTTTTTTATAAATTATGAAAGTGATGTGTGAGTGTTGTCAAAAGCACAGACAATATGGAAAAATAAAAAGAGAAACATAAAAGCTACCTATCGTTCTACGCAGAGTGATAGCAATTGTTAAGACTTTGGCATATGCTCCTCCTAATATTTTTTATGTATATAGTCACTAATAATACAACTACACTGAGAAACACGTATATGTACTCAGGATCATAACACACAAACTTTTTTTTTTTTTAAGATTTTATTTATTTATTTGACAGAGAGAGACACAGTGAGAGAGGGAACACAAGCAGGGGGAGTGAGAGAGAGAGAAGCAGGCTTCCCGCAGAGCAGGGAGCCCAATGCGGGGCTCGATCCCAGGACCCTGGGATCATGACCTGAGCTGAAGGCAGACGCTTAACGACTGAGCCACCCAGGCACCCCAACACACAAACTTTTATAACATTACTTTTTCTCTTAAAATAACTCCTAGGAATCTTTCCATGTCAATTATATGGATCCTCCTCATCATTTTAAAAGGCCACAGTATTTCATTGTACACATACTCTTTCATAATTTAACTAATCAGTCTCCTATTGATAGACATTTGCTTTGATAACTTTAATTTTTGTTTAGTTTTTTTTTTTTTTTGCAGTGACTAAACAATGCTGCCTGAAGTATCTTTGCACAGTTGCCTGACTATTTCCTTAAGGAAGAGCACTAGAAATAGACATTTGTGTTGAGACAAATATTTTTAAAGCTTTTCGTAGATATCGCCATATTGCTTTTAGAACTTGACAAATTTATACTTTCATCAACAGGGTATGGTAATGTGACCAAAAAAAAGAGCTTTTTAAATGCTTTTTTTTTCTTCTTTTTTTAGTTCTACAGTTTGGGGAGAAGAAACGCAAGAGAGGAGTTTCATTCCAAACGGTTGCATCTCTGCATAAAGTAATTTTTAATTGCATCTATTCATATATTAACTGCCTCACAATATGCATATGTTATTACTTATTTGAAATTTCACATCTTCAAATAAGGGAAACGTATCTGAAGTTAGCCAAGTTGGAAAAGTTGAAGTTTATCTTGATATTAATGGGCTTTAGTGGACACTGTTGGTGCCCCACCTAGATCCCCCCTATCAACCCAACACCCATCTTCTAGCTGATGAGAATGGTGGCTGATAACAACTCACAGGTCCCAGAATTGCCACTGGTCAAATGGGAAGCTAAACTATCTCCTTACTCACCCCTCCAGACTCTGACTCTTTTCTTGCCTCAAGGTGGGGACCAACTATGATGCAATTGGTACATTTGTGCTCAGAGCTCCTGCAGGGATCACATTCAGCTTTGAATCCATATCATTGCTTTTTTCTTCCCCCACCCTATCCTCCTTCTCAAGTAAATCCCTCAAATCAGAATCCCCAACTCAGATTCTGCTTCCAGAAAATCTGACCTTAGAAAAACTTTGCATACAGAAAACTTGAGAAACAATTTATGTGTTCAATTTGTTTGATTGCCCAGCCATAAATTATTGCTACCAAATTCAGAACAGGTAGATAAGATTCACAACAGAACTGCATCTGTCAGATAAATATTGACTTGCCACAGGAAAGAAATAATGTATGGTTTGGTAAGAGAAGAATGTTTAATTCATTATTTTATTGTTGATATGCATCTTGGCTTTATGATTAAGTTGATGGAGACAATTGTGAGGTAGATTGGTGTTTTTAATGATTTGCAAAGTGATTTTGTGTTTGTTATGGTCTCTATTTAAGGAAAACCTAAATAAATTGATGACTAAGCTGAAATCAACAGCACCTCATTTTGTAAGATGCCTAAATCCCAATGTGAACAAAATGCCAGGTAAGAACTAGACTTATTTGTAATCCACACTAGGAAATACATTTGATTCAAGCGATGTTGAATGTCTTTTTAAGAAAATTTACCAGTTCCTTTTATATAAGGGTAGATTTCAGATAGAAAAATGAAAGTAACTTAAAAGTGAGGTCTTCAGAACCTCAAGATTGCTTTTGAATTGAGATTTGAGTGGACACACAGAAGGAATTCACAAAACCAAGTCAACTGGGTAACATTAGAATGTTTGATATTACCATTTAAATTCCTCCTTGAATTTCATGCTAAAACCTGGTTGAGCTTCTATGCCATTGTCAACAAGGGCAAAGTATAATAAAAGGGATTAGATAATCGATGGAGGAATCAAGGTAGATGTTTCAGCATAAAGGAAATTATTTTGTCTGAATTACCTAAATTGACCATAAAAACAGTTCCTAAATCCATTTCTAATTTTTAAGAACTCCCTGTAGCCTTCCTTGCCAATACTAATATCTTCCCTCTCCCTAACAGCACGCATCTCTTTAGTTACATACTTCTGAGCGGTGGATAGTTCTTTTTTTTTAAGGTTTCTCCCCCCACCGCCCACAGCAGTTAATTGGCGTACAGCGCTACAATATAAATTTAAGGTATACAGCATAATGATTTGACTTATATATATCATGAAATGATTACCAAGTTTAGTTAACATCCATTATCTCACATTGATAAATTTTTTCCTTGTGATAAGAACTTAGGATTGACTCTCTTAACTTTATTATCTTGATGCTTAACTTTTCAAGTATACCATACAGCAGTGTTAATTATACTCATCATGTTGTATATTGCATCCCTACTACTTATTTATCTTATGACTGGAAGTCTGTGCCTTGCGACCACCTTGGTCCAATTCCGCCCCCACCCCGACCTCCTGTTTCTGATAACCTCAAATCCACAAATCTAATCTCTTTTTCTATGAGTTTGTTTGTTTTTATGTTCCACATATAAACAAGATCATACAGTATTTGTATTTCTCTGCCTGACTTATTTCACTTAACATAATGACCTCAAGGTCCATCCATGTTGTTGCATATGGTGGGACTTTCTCCTTTTTTATGGCTGAATAATATTCCATTGTGTATGTATGTATGTATGTATGTATGTATGTATGTATGTGTGTGGGGGGTGTGTGTGCGCATGCACACATACATCTTCTTTATCCATTCTTCTGTCTCGTAAACACTTAGGTTGTTTGCATGTCTTGGCTATTGTGCTGGATAATTTTTTGATGAATAGATGGTGGTAGGTGGGTGGTAGTGAATTATTTTTTGTTTTTAATTGCCAAACCAAAGTTTTTACAGATATTAACTACATGGACTATTTTCCATACATCATGGGTTTGAAGATTCTCAGACTTCTTTTTGGAAGCCTCTGACCCTCCCCCCTCTCATGCTCTCTCTCTCTTTCATTACAGGCTTCTATAAAACTTGGTCAGAGGGTGTCAGCTTCAAAGTTGTGTAGATGATACACGCTTATGTCTTCAGAGCACTAATCACCCTTGGAATATATAGCTAGCCAGATGCTGCTGATTCGAATTTCTGAGGTTCTATAGTATCTTGCATTTTTATTAACCTCCTGTAATTAGGACCCTACTCTTGACAGCCTGTGACCTATTTTGGGAAAAGTGTGATACTAAACAATGATGCTGCAGTTTGGGTTTTTGCAACACAAACACTTCATGTTCATTGACGCTGTATGTTTTTGCCTCATTGTTTCTTATCAGCTGGGTTTCTGAATGCATCTAGGGACACTACTTCCATTTGGCAAGAAATCTAATTAGCTGCCTCTATTTTGGAGCAATTCTGTTACCTATTAGAGTTGTCTCCCGTCGAGTCAGCTCTGATTTCAGCAGTTGATTTTTATTTTTTAAGTCATAAGACAAAGTCCTAAGAAAAGTTGCATGATCTAATCAAGACAGTTTTTCATATGTACTTAAAGGGAATGAGCATCTTTGATCTTTTGGGGTCATAGAGTTCCACTTGTTCTCTTTCTTATAGATCATCTGCTTCTGTCTATGAAAGGGATTGGAGTACAGGAATATGGATATATGGCTTACAGTTTATTTCTGTGACCCTGGACATAAGCAGAGATTCATCTCATTTCCATTTTTCTTATAATACTCTCGTAGGGCTTTTGTGTTAGGAGGAACGCTACTTGGCTTCTTCCAGAAGATTTGCCGAAAGCCAGACACAGTGGCTCCTTCAAAGGTTTTTCAAAGGCTTTTCTCAGAGATTGCAGCTGCAGCTCTAGTAGGGCTTCATCTGATAAACGAGGAGGTGATAGGATGATGCTTATGCTATAGAACAAAACTTAGGTGCTGTCAAGATAATGAGAGAATATAGGCTGGGATGTGACCAAGTCCTTTGTAAGGCAAAAGAGTAAACAGAATTTTGTGGCTGTGCTCATCTTCTCCTTTCTTTGTATTCTCCCCTTCTTGTAATCCCTTCCCCTTTCTACTTGGAGGTGGCAGTTCCCTTTTGTGTTCTTATACCACTCACTAGCTGGTTTTCAGCCAGAGAAAAGATGTAATACCAGCTATTTATAATCCTAGCAAAAATGTATTCTTTTTCATCTTCTAGGTGTATTTGCTTATGAAACTCGACAAACCATGAGTTAAAGGGTTCATTCTGTGTTAAAGGAATTTCAGGCAAATCCTATTTGGAGACTTGCATGATAGGATGGGTACTGTGAGTGCCATCAGTCTGGGAGTGAGTGAACTCCTATTACCTATTACATTAGATAACACCAAATTCAAACTTTTTTTAAATCACAAGATGCACCAATTAGGACAAGATCTTGGGTAGTAGTTCTTTTGGACACAGACTGAGAGCGACCCTTTCTCTTCAGGTGTATTGGACCCTTACTTGCTTCTGCAGCAGCTGCGTTGTAATGGTGTCTTAGAAGGAACCAGGATATGCTGTGAAGGTTTTCCGAACCAACTGCTGTATGCTGATTTTAAACAAAGGTAAAAAAAATACATCCCAGGATCTGAGGAGCCCAAGGCAGCCCATTCGGTTTTCCTCTCTTTCTGAGTATTTAGGTATGCATTGTTTGTTTGGTTGATGTCCTCCAGACTACAGATCGATGTGTTTTGGTGGTGGTGAGATATATGATGACAGAGTTCCATTATTACTTCCCCTTAAATCCAACATCCATGTAGCTGTAATATCCTTAAATCTCTATTAACGGATAATAGACCCACATATAGAAGAAATATATACAGAAGAAAGACATGGAGGCCGAATTGAATTTCTGAAATGTTGTATGTACTTAATCGTAGCTGCCTTCCAAGCAGGCTGTTGTTGTACTAGCAAGCCTGTGATAGAAAGGAAGCCAGCAGGGTGTGTGGCAGGAGGCAGGAGAGATATTTCTGCTTTCTATTTTCTGAAGTCCAAAAGTATAAATTATAGGTCATCAAGCAAATTTGAGCAAAGTATGGTAGTGAAGAAATAGTACCTGCCTTGGGATTAAGAGGCATATTTCTAGTTCTCCGCCAGCTCACCATCAGGGTGAAGAAATCCTGGATGTTCAGTTATCTTATCTGTACAATAGAGATACTTAAGCCTGCCTCTTTCCCTCCCTTTGCTTCCCAATCTCTCCTTCCCTCCCTAATTGAGCAGAGGATCAAATGATGTTGTCTCTGAAGTACTATGAAAAGGACAAACTATATGCCAAAGTAAGGGATTACTACTTGTATCCTCATTATTATTGCCAAGAGTTTTGTGAAAATCGAACATATTGATAGGGGAGGTACCAGTGTGTACCTCCTTTACCTCACTTGTTCAAATTATTCTTTATTTGAATCATATGACCTCTCTGACCCCAGGATTTATTCTTTATCTATTTTAAATTAGGTACTGCATTCTGAACCCAAGGGCATTTCCAAAGAGTAAGTTTGTAAGTAGCAGAAAAGTGACTGAGGAATTACTTGGCTCATTGGAGATAGACCATATCCAGTACCACTTTGGAATCACTAAGGTAACCAGAAAACTAGGAAGAATGCATTTGGAGAAGAGTGGGAGGAAAGAGTGTGTATCTTAAAATACCCATGAAAGTGCAATGATAAGGCATTCTACAGTTCTTGTGACCACAAATAACACATACAGAGCTCAGTTGAAAGTGGAGACTTCAACGCTATTTGAGAGAAAACTCAATGCTTCTTAAACCTCACTCCTGACTACATTTACATTTTTATAATTATTCATCTAAGTAAGTTTGTGCCAAGACATAAAATATTGAATCAACCTTAGTGTGCTAAAAAAAGTGCATAGACATCAGAGCTAGAAAAAGGTAAATCAACTTACTGGAATGAACTGCTTATCTGTGTGTAAACGGATTCATCCACAAGTACTCTTTTAGGGAATTAATTCTAGAAGACTGTATGAATAATTAAAAGTGTTAAGGTCAACCCCACTATCCAAAAAATTAATCCACAGTGAAGTTCCTTAAATGTGGTTTGCTAAATTCTGCTTTGTCTTAGATGATTTTGATATGATCCACATATTATGGGAAACTTCTAATAGATTTGGTTTGATTTGATAGTCAACATCAGGTTGTTCCTAATTGACATCCATAGAAGGACCAAATTATTAGAAAGAGAACTGGAGGGCCTAGGGTGAAAAGCTCACAGAAAAAGGAACTCCACAGGACATGATTATAAAATGTTATTTGACTCCCACATTTTGAGTACCTGAGAATCTGTTTCTGGTGTTTGTTGTTTCTGCTGATTTCCTCTACTGGTCCCTTGTTTCCCTATGGGCTTAGTTATTTTTGCTGTATACTACTAATCTTGACTAGGACTAGCATAAGGCAAGAGAGCCTCCTAAGGCACAAAGTTTAAGAAGGTACTCATTATCAGGGTTATGTAAGTACTGACTTATACAACCCTGAAAGTGAGTGCTTCCTTAAAATTTGTGTGTGACCCCTCACTCACCTCGTCTTGGCCATTACTAATAATTCTTGAAAAGGTATTTGTGTGAATTCTTTATTGCCTAAGACAAAGTCACTTTCTCTAGAGAAGAGATCAGCAAACTTTGGCCTAAGGGCCATTTCCATGGCCTATTTTTAATATGGCCCATTAGTTAAAAATGGTTTGACATTTTAAAATGGTTGTTTTTTAAAAAGAAGGGGCAAAAGGAAAAGGAGGAGAGGGAAGAGGAAGAAGAGGAGGAGAAGATGAAGAAGATTCTGTAGATCTATGAAAATTCTATGTGATCTGTAAAGCCCAAAAATATTTTCTATCTGGTCTTTTACAGAAAAGTTTGCAGGGGCACCTGGGTGGCTCAGTCAGTTGAGCGTCTGCCTTCGGCTTGGGTCATGATGCCTCGGAGGGAAGCCTGCTTCTCCCTCTCCCGCTCCCCCTGCTTGTGTTCCCTCTCTCGCTGTGTCTCTCTCTGTCAAATAAATAAATAAAATCTTAAAAAAAAAAGAAAAGAAAAGTTTGCAGACCCCTGTCTGGCACTTCAGAGCACTGCCTGGCTGGGTCTAAAAATTTAAACCAGGTTCCCTCGTCAACCTATACATTATTAACAGATAAGGAGAACAGTCTATGCTCTTAAGGAACCAAAATAACCACAGGATTAAATAAAATATTTTTGCAAACTTTAGATTTCTAAAGCCAAACTTTAGATCTAGAGTGTACATTTTGCACATTGAGTAAAACTTAACAAGAAAGACAACCAACCAATGAATACACCAGCTGTTCATACAGTCATTCAGGAGACATGTAATGAATACCCATTATGAGTGGAACTAGCATCTGACTTATTTCTTTTTGGTGTTTTTAAAAGCTGGCCTTCTGGAACAACTGGAAGCAATGAGAGATGAGAGACTATCTAAAGTCTTCACATTGTTCCAAGCCAGAGTACGGGGCAAATTGATGTGAATCAAGTTCCAGAGGATTCTGGAGGAGAGGTATGATATGCCTACCCTACACACCCACTGCCAAAGGAACGGTGTACCTGAATCAATGCGACCTTAGCTCACTATCTTGTAATAGGTCAGCGTAAAGGGCTGCCACCTCTGCTTAGGCTGGGACTTCACTGAAAATTTTTAAATCCTGGAACACCAAATAGAGCACCAAGGGCTTTTATTGCTTTATCTAAACAAGTATAACATAATTCAGATATTTCTTGTATTGTTTCTGGGCTTCCCTTTGGAGGAACTCTTTATAGTCAAGGAAGTCTGGATCTCTGAGGGTGGCGTGACTCTACAATTCCTAACAGGAGCAGACCTGGAAAGGTTTGCATGCATCCCACAGCCAACTCTAGGGAAATTTGCTGCAGAATGAGGAGGTGTTCCGACCACTTTACAACCTCCCCTGGGTCAGAAACTGTGACTCTTGGTGATATGTAATCCTAACTCTCTTATTTCATTTCAGGCAGGTTCACTAGGGACATTTATCACCACATTTGGACACGAAGGTGTAGGTTTTGTCTATTCTTTAAGAGAATTGTGGAAAACAAGCTAGCAAAATTTCCAAACAAAGGGATCGTGAGCAAGAGATTCTGCAGTTTTTGTTTTTACTCTTTCTACGGTGTAGTTTACCTTCTGGAGAGAGGTCCACAGATCTTGGTATAACTTGTTTAATTGACTGTCTGTTAATTCCTTCTGTTTTTCCGAAGAAGAAAAAGATCATTACATGGTGATATCAAAGGTATTAGAGAGACCTTTCCTAAAGAATCTTCTGTGACTCATATCATGCTCAGTAAGATATGGGAATTGATGGGAGTTTGGGGATCAGAAGACATGTCTTCTAGGACTAGTTATGTAAATGTGGATAAAACTCTTAATTTCTATATAGTTCGCTTCCTTTATCTGTAAAATGAGGCCTTTTTAAAAATTTTTATTTATTCATTTGAGAGAGAGAGACAGAGAGCACAAGCAGGGGGAGAGGCAGAGGGAGAGGGAGAAGCAGGGAGCCTGACGCGGGGCTTGATCCCAGTACTTGGAGATCATGACTTGAGCCGAAGGCAGACTCTTAACCAACTGTGCCACCCAGGTGCCCCATGTAAAATAAGGTCTTTACTATCCATTCCTTCTAAATCATAGGATGGCTTTAAACAATTTTTTTTAATTTTTAAATTTTTTAAAGATTTTTATTCATTTATTTCAGACAGAGAGAGAGAGAGCACGAGCATGCGCCCGAGCAGGGAGAGGGGGCGTGGGGGGATGGGGCAGAGGGGAGAAGCAGGCTCCTGGCTGAGCAGGGAGCCTGATACAGGGCTTGATACGAGGACCCTGGGATCATGACCTGAGCTGAAGGCAGGTGCTTAACCGACTGAGCCACCCAGGCACCCCGGCTTTAAACAATTATTATAAAATATTTCAAACACACAAAAAATACAGAAAATATTCTAATGCACACTCATGGAGCTTACCATCAAAGTTTAGCAGTTCCTAACATTTTCTCTATAATCACTCACAGTTTAAAAACATTTACAAAATTGAAGCCCCTTGTGTATTTCTCCCTTGATCCAGATCCTGAATTTGTGTTATCATTTCATGTTTCGTTCATGTTTCATATACAAAACATATAAAGGTATGTTTTCATACCTTTAACGTATTTTTCTGTAGTTGCTCACAACATTAAAAAAAATAAATTAACAGATACAGTTGAAGCCCCTTGTCTATTTCTGCCTTGATCTGAATCCTATGGAGATAGGCAGATATCCTTAAAAGGTTACATGAATTTGCCTGTTTTCAGTCTTCACATAAATAATATTCTGTATATATTATCCTGAAATTTGTTCTTTCTATTCAGTACTATTTTTGAAATTTATTAATGTTGATAAATCTAGTGCTAGATTATGGATTTTAACTGCTATATAGTATTCCATTGTACAAATACACCATGATTTATTTATCCATTTTCTAACTCAAGTAAATTTAACTCATTTATAATTTTTTGCTATTTGGAACAGCTCTGTAGTGTCATTTTTGTAAATGTCTGCCCCTGCACATATGCGGGAGTTTCTTGAGGGCAGTGTTACTTAAAATGCTGGTTCATGCTCTGAGAGTTTGTGGGTAACAGCTGGTGAGGCCCGCACTTTCAGTAGCTTTTCTCTAGGGTATGAATTAGTAGATTTTGGCCTACACACCACTTCATGAGATATTGCTAAAATGCTTTCCAATTTACTCTTCACCAGAAGTGTATAAAAGTCCCATTGCTCTATATTGTTGCCAACTTGTGGTATTTTGGACTTCAAAAACTTTTGCCAAACTTTGTCGTATTTCTGACTTTGGGGAAAGCTAGCATTTCCCTTTTAAGAAGATGTTGACTGTAGATTTTTCTTTTTGTAGGTATGATATATTGTGTGGAGGACATTTATTCTATTTTATCAGGAAAATGGTTAAATTCTTTTTCTGCATCTGGTGAAATAATTGCATAGTTTTTTCCCATTGACCTATAAGTGTATTGAATTATATTAATAGATTTTTTAAAATGTTAAACCCACTTTGTTTTTGAAATATCTTTTCCATACAATGATGGGTTTGGTTATAGTATTATCATGAGGATTTTTGCAACATTGTTCATGAGTAAGTTTGGTAATTTTTTTTCTCCTACTACATTATCTGACTTTGGATCAAGATGACCTCAACATTATAAAACAAGTGGGGAATGTTTCCTCTTTTCAAAACATGAAACAATTTATTTTGATTATCTGTTCCTTGAATGGTTAGTAAAATTTGCCTGTAAAACCACGTAAATCTGGTGATGGGGTTTTTTGATAGATTTTACAATTTTGATTCCATTTATTTAACAGTTGCAGGCCTATTGAGATTTTCCTTTCTTCTGGAATCAGTTTAGATGAGTTTCTTTAAAAAAATTGTACATTTCTTTTAAATTTTCCAATTTGCTAGATTATGATTTTTAATCTCTATCATAGCTATAATTATATTTCTAAAGCATAATCCTGGATTATTATATTCTTAAAATATTATTTTTGTATTGTTTATTTCTGCCTTCTCTCCTTTTTCTCTCCATTTATGTCAGATGTTTATTTAGACTATCTAATAAATCACCTTTTTCTCATTTTGTATTTTATTCTAATTTATTAGTTTCTGATCTCTTCTTTATTCTTTCCTTCCTTCCACTTGCTTTGGACTTATTATTAATTCACAATTTTTTTCAATGTGTCTAATCAGCTGCTTAATTCTCCTATTGAGTGTTTGATTTAAATGACTATATTTTCCAGTATTAGATATTTTATTTGGTCCTCTTTCAAATCTTTCTGCCCTTTTATCATAATGGCTTATTTCTTTCTTGTTTTTTCAAGTCTTTCCTCTATGCCTTTAAGAATTTTTAACAATTATTTTATGGTCTCCACCAGATTGTTCAATTGTTTGAAATTCTTGGGTGGTTAATCAAACTTTTTATTATAGTTGCTCACCCTCACTGATGGTTGATTTTTTTTCTATATGTGTTTTGTAATTTTGAAGCGTAAGCTCATCTTCAAAGGGACTTTAATAGAATCTCTGATGCTTGATTTTAGGGTATTTACTTCAGTGCACATTTGCATTTTCCTTTCCCAAAAGCCCAAAGGGTATTTATTACCAGTGTAAAAAATGATGGTGCTGAATTTTTACATACATCTGCACTGATCAGATAGTATAATTTAAACCTCACACATTCCAGTGGTGCTGGTCCATGATAAAAAAAAACCTCCTGGAGTAGAATTTTTTCTTTACCCTGAGCCCAGAATAAATCAGATGTATTTCTCTTTGACATCACTTTGTGTCAGTGGTGAATTTTTTAATTTTTATTTTCATGAAGGGTGATGTTCTTTGAAAGTCTCAGACTGTCTCTTTATCCATGTGGATATAAACATACAAATTCCTACAATACCAAGACTAGATCCCTCCTTCCATGAAGATGGCCAAGCTATACACACATTGATTTTTCGTTAAGGTTTTCTGCTCCCTCTTTCTTTCTTACCCTCTTTCAGGCTCAGTTCTCATTGAAAGGATGTGTGCAGTGGGAATATTTTGGGGGCATCTGGCCCACAATATTGCTAGCCCCAGAAATCCCTCATAGGGCTTTTGCCAGAATCAAGTGAGAGCCCAGATGTAGAAGCGCTTTGAAGACTAATAAGAAATTTTAATGACTCCTCAAAAGATATGCTTCTTAAGGATCTTAATTGGGAAAATGGCTCTCCTATTGTCTGGGTTAATTTGTTTGTCTTTATTCTCTCTTGATTTAGGGATGCACTTCTTTTGATCCAGCGGAACCTAAGTGTTTTCATGGCTGTGAAGACCTGGCCCTGGATGAGGCTCTTCTTCAAGATCAAGCCTCTTGTTAAATCTGCTGGAATGGGAAAGGAGATAGCTGCTCTGAAGGAGGAGTGTGTGGAACTGCAAAAAACCTTGGAGAAATCGGAGTCTCGGAAGAACTGAAAGCAAAGCAGTTCTCCTTCATTAGGAAAAAGAATTACCTGCTTCTTCAGCTGCAGGCTGTGAGTGGCCCCACCATTTGTTCTTCACATCAAGTTTTTAATTAGAGTCCCTTGTTTTGCAGGCAGTGTTCACTCGAGAAAAATGAGGCATGTGCTTTTCAAATACTACAGCATTTCACCAAACACAATGGAAATACTTTAGGAGACACCCTGTTTCATAGTGAAGTGATTTCATTGGCAGGATGTCTTTGAAAAGGGAACAAACTCTTAGATGGGTTTTAACTATATAAAAGCACCACAATCTATCATGGGAGCCAAGAAGCTCTGAGTCTTAATTTAAATTTTGTGTGATCCATTAGCAAATCAAAAGACAGGATTTAGTAGATCCTGAGAAAAGCTTTACTGAAATCTTCAGGATTATTGCAGTATGCTTCTAGTTGTTTTCCTGATTTTGGTCTCTCTACTTCCCCTACCCTAGTCCAAATCAACTTCACTAATCAGTCCAATTCTTAAAAGAGCAGCTCTCAACATTGGCTTTGCCTCAAACTTATTGGTGAAGCATTAAAAAAATAAAAAGAAAGATGCGTAGACCCCACTGTCAGATATTTTGATTAAGCAGGCCCTACGTGGGTTCAAATAATCTATATGGGTGATTCTGCTATCCAGTTAGGATTGAGAACCATTGTCTTAAACAAACATCATGTTGCTTCCCTGATGAATAAGTTTCAGATCCTGCAATATGTGCATTATAGATTCCAGACCCTTGGCCTTGGCATCCGAGCCTCCATCTCCAATCTGATACCGGTGTGCCATTACTCACTGCCTTATACATTCCTCCTCTCTCATCACCAGGACTGCTCTTATCCCCAAACATCCAAAAGGCAGGGATAAGATTTTCTCCACTGTTATATTCTCCACCCCACTTAACCACAGTGCTAAGTTAAAAAATACTGGGTTCCAGTACAACTATATACAATTTATAATACAATTTATACAATACAATTATAGAACATTTTTTCCTGATTTTTGAACTTACAGAAAACAGAGAAAATTTAGTAATTTTAGACTGATCCAAGTTATTCTTTTATCTGGGGGTTATGCTATTCATCAGTGTTCCAAATGGCCGTATTTTGCAGATGAATTTCACCCAGGCCCATATTTTTCTTTCTTTTGTTTTTAAAAGATTTTATTTATTTATTTGACAGAGACACAGCGAGAATGGGAACATAAGCAGGGGGAGTGGGAGAGGGAGAAGCAGGCTTCCTGCTGAGCCCCCCCCTACGATGTGGGGCTTGATCCTAGGACCCTGGGGTCATGACCTGAACCGAAGGCAGATGCTTAACTGACTGAGCCACCCAGGTGCCCCCAGACCCATATTTCTGATACACAGTTAACATAATATTGGTTTCAGAATTTTAGTGTATTTCAGCCTCACCTGGGATACTTGTTAGAAATACAAATTCCTGAGCCCCACTCCAAACCTACTTTAAATTCATACTGTGAAAATCACCTTTTGTTTTTTTGTAATATCATGTTTTGTGTGGCTTGGGGGAGAGGCAGCTTTGGATGAGACCTGACCTCCCAGCTTTCATCATTCTTCCTGTCAACAGAGAGAGTGGCCAGTGCTACCTAGGCTGATATGGGAGATAGAAATGGACCCAACTCGTGCAGCGGATGGTAGGTAAAAGCCTGGGATACCTGATAAAGGATCAGCATGAGGAACATGGGAAACCCATGGAAGCCCATGGGGGCAAACCCAGGAAGGCTGAGATGAGTTTAAATTGTAACTGAGATTTTAAAAGTTGACAGAGCTATGACATTATTTTATTATTATTTATTTTTAAGGGACACAACTGAACACAGTAGGGATCAAAGAAACAAAGATTCTTTTCAAATCATTCACTTACTCAAAATACCAGCAGAACTGAGTGAACCCATTCTGATTAACATTATTAACTGCTCTCAGGGAAGGAATGTTCCTACTATTAACCTGCCACACCATTGCTCAGCTGGCCCCCAAATCCTGCTGTCGTGTTTAATGAAGGGATCAATGATGGTCGATTGGACTGTCTTCTTCATTCAGTGACGGTGACCGGTCCAGTACACATACTGAATGGAATAGAGCAAATAAGCATTCTGCTTGTCAACCTGGTGTGAACTAAGATCAAATGTTCCCATTATTTCCTGAACATTGAAAGCTTCTCTGATTTGCATGGACCCTTTCTGCTTTGACGTTTTTGTTTGTTTTTAATTTATCCCTTTTCTTTTGGTCCTCAGTGATTTTGGAGATTTACTATTCTATGCCTTCCCCATCTGTGCCTTTTTGAGCCCCATTTGTTGGCAGATGTCCATTCTTAAGAGTTAGCCAGAAATCAATGGCCTAGAATTTTGCCATTTTCTTCTCTTTTTTCCTCAAATTTTTACTTAAATTCTAGTTAAGATATAGTGTACTATTGGTTTCAAGAGTAGAATATAGTGGTGATTCATCACTTACATATAACACCCAGTGCTCAACACAACTAGTGCCCTCCTTAATACACATCACCCATCTAGCCCATCCCCACCCACCTCCTTCCAGCAACCCTCAGTTTGTTCTCATAGTTAAGAGTCTCTTATGGTTTGCTTTCCTCTCTCTTTTTTTTTTCTTCCTCTATGTTCATCTGTTTTGTTCCTTAAATTCCACATAGGAGTGAAATCATATGGTATTGTCTTTTTCTGATTATTTCACTTAGCAGTATACTCTCTAGCTCCATCCATGTCATTGCAAATGGCAAGACTCCTTTTGATTGCTGAGTAGTATTCCATTATATATATATATATTTACATTATATATATATACTTACATTATATATATATATATATACACACCACATCTTCTTTTTCCATACACCACATCTTCTTTTTCCATTCATCAGTCAATGGACATTTGAGCCCTTTCCATAATTTGGCTATTGTTGATAATGCTGCTATAAACACCAGGGTACATGTGCTCCTTCAAATCTATATTTTTGTATCCTTTGGGTAAATACCTAGTAGTGCAATTGCTGGATCATAGGGTCGTTCTATTTTTAACTTTTTGGGGAAACTCCATGCTGTTTTTCAGAGTGGTCGCACCAGTTTGCACTCCCAAACAACTTAAGCCAGGCAAATAGATAATAAATTGCTGGGGGTGAAGGGAGGAAAATCAGAGTGGGAGAGGAACCATGAGAGACTATGGACTCCAGGAAACAAACTGAGGGTTTCAGAGGGGAGGGGGGTGGAGGGATGGGGTAGCCCAGTGATAGGTATTAAGGAGGGCATGTATTGCAATGAGCACAGGGTGTTATATGCAAATAATGAATCATGGAACACTACATCAGAAACTAATGAAGTACTGTATGGTGACTAACATAATAAAAAAATTGCTGGGGGTGCCTGACTGGCTCAGTTGGTTGAGCGGCCAGCTCTTGATTTCAGTTCAGGTCATGATCTCAGGGTCCTAGGATAGAGCCCTGCATCTGGCTCCACGCTCAGTGGGGAGTCTGCTTGAAGATTCTTTCTCTGCCCGCTTGCATACCCCCTTTACTCTCAAATAAATAAATAAATCTTTAAAAAATAATAAATTTCCCAGAGTGGCATATTGCAAAGGATGAATGATGAGGTCTAGAGATGGAAGATGGAGATGTATGTGATGTTGCAATGAGACCTATATTTATTAAGAACTTGCTCACAAAGAAGGGGTCGTATTTAGCCTCTAACACAAATTAGAGAGGTTCAAAGTTATAAAACATTTTTTATAGCAAAAAGGCAATTGACCTCTTCATTTTTTTATTTGACCCATAACATAGGAACAATTGGGTCAATCAATGGAGACTTGGAGGTAGGATATTTGGAAGGATAAAAGGAAAGACTATTTTACACTTGTATAACTTGTGGAAGTTAACACTGGCAGAATCATTGAGGAAAAGATTTTCATTGGAAATAATAGTGAAATCTAGTTAGTAACTTGCAAGTAAAATTTATGAATTCTAAATTCAGCCTATAAATAAAAAATATACAATTCTACTTGTTGAAGATATATATATGTATGTTTATATAAAACAAGTGCATTAGGGCACTTACAATAATATTATAAATATTCTAGTGTCTGCGGGAACATTCTTTTCCTAAAAGACTGTATTCTGAGCAGGTATCAAACCTCAAACTCTATGCCCATGTGGATGCTTCCAGAAGCTGTGAGTTAAGCAGTACGCCACTGATTTTTGGAGGCATGTTAGATCCTTTAGGCCACCAGGATCCTATTAAGTGCTTTAGAAGAGGTAATCTAATCTACTGAATGGCCTGAAAGATCAAAAGCACCTCCAAGCACAAAGCAACTCCTCTACTTCTCAACAATAGGATCAGGGAAGTGGGAATTTTATTTCACCTGCTGAGGAAAGGCAGGTGAAAGTGCTGGTCACAGGGCAGGCAATTATCTCTTTGCTATGCGTTAAGCAGCATTTTCATCTAGCTGATAAATTTCCAGCTGTTGGCAACAATTTTCTCCTCATCATGGCAGGAGCAAGAGACCCTGGCAAATGTTGAAGAGAAGTGCGAGTCGCTGATTAAATCCAAGATCCAGCTGGAGGCCAGAGTCAAGGTGCTGTCTGCGCGGGTGGAGGAAGAAGACGAGATAAATTCCGAGCTGACTGCCAGGGGGCAGAAGCTCGAAGATGAATGTTCCGAGTTGAAGAAAGAAATCGATGACCTGGAAACAATATTGGTGAAGTCACAGAAGGAGAAGCGTGCTACAGAGCACAAGGTACTTTTTTGATAATGTTAGGGAGGCCTGGGTGCCCGAATCCCACCCCCCATCGGGTTCTGGTACCAGACTTGCTCGGCTCAAATGAATGAACTCGGTAGCCTGCAACTTTACAGCAGTCCGAGTCGAAACCGGCATAAAATGAAGGGTCAGATGAACTGTACTGTCCCGATTCAAATTTCCAATTCAAATTTATGGAACCCCGCTTAATTTTCCAAAGGAAACATCTTCACTTGTTTCAATCTTATTATACCCGAAATCTAGTAGAAAGAACAGAATAGTTTCATCGGGCCTCTGAGTACTTTTTTGGAAGGAGAGCGAGCATGATGCACTTTACTGAAAGGTGATTTGGGATGACAAACCCAGCTCTGTCATTAATTATTTGAAGTTCGACCTTGAAGATGTTAATTCCAGTTACAGATTTTGACATTCCGTTCATTTCAGTTGAGGGTTTTAACTTGCGCCTCTGTGTACAGATTGAAACTAGCTGAGGAGTCTATATCCAACCTCTGATAAACAACTGGTCTCTGGAATGACACTGTAGTTTTGGCAGACGATTAAATAGCAACTCTTGGGCCATTGGTTCCCTTTCATAAAAAGCATGTGGGCCTGATACAGCCAGCTTCTATTTTTGCATGTTTGAACAGCTAGAACTCTTCTTTCATTGCCACGCTCAGGATCTGAGACACAACAAGATTGCTACGTGCCCCTTGAGTACTCAGAAAACTACCTTTTGTGGTGTTCTTGTTATATAATAATACGACGCTCTGAAACCTGGCCATCAAATAAGCTATCTTGATATCTGCTTTGCCAGAATACCCCATTCCCTAAGTCTGTGTGTGTGTGTGTGTAAGAAAGAGTGAATTTAGAGTTTTTAAAATATATTGGGAATTTAGCTAACTTTGGTTCTTTATGACATTGGATTCCTCTTGAGACTGTACTTGAAACAGCCCTTAGCCTTATGCCCACCCTGTCACTGGAACCTCTAATGCTGCTCTCACTGTCTTCTTCCCACAGGTCAAGAACCTGACTGAGGAAGTGGAGTCTCTAAATGAGGATATGAGCAAACTTAACAGAGTGGCCAAGGTCATGCAGGGGGCCCATCAGCAGACGCTGGACGACCTGCTCACAGAGGAGGACAAACTCAGCAGCCTGAGCAAAGCCAAGTTGAAATTGGAACGGCAAGTACATGAGGTAGGTGGTGTTGTGTCTCGCTAGTTAGCCGTCTGCATGTATACAAACCTCTGATTTTTACTTAATTTATCTCGACGGCTTGGGGAAAACTTAGTAGCATGGCTTGTATCTTTAATATTTAGAAACAGAGGTTTATTTCTTTTTTTTCTAAAGATTTTATTTATTTATTTGACAGAGACACAGCGAGAGAGGGAACACAAGCAGGGGGAGTGGGAGAGGGAGAAGCAGGCTTCCTGCAGAGCAGGGAGCCCGATGCGGGGCTCGATCCCAGGACCCTGGGTTCATGACCTGAGCCGAAGGCAGACGCTTAACGACTGAGCCACCCAGGCACCCCTGGTTTATTTGTTTCTTGATGTACACTGAACCATTTCTGCGTAAGAGAAGCCCCAGCATGTAATCTGTCAGTTTTTAAATGCAACCTTCACACAACCCTGGGCAGTGGGAGAGGAACATTGAGAGGAATTATAAAGGGTTATCCCTGTAAGTGACTGATTGTTTTTCCCCATAGCTCCCACAGAACCTGGTGTTTTGCCCGACAGATATGCTGGTTCTCTATTTGACACTAGTGTTGAAAGATTAGTTCAAAAGCCCTGTTGTGTCTCCAGTGGTGTGTTGAGGTTTATTTATAATTGAAAGGTATGTAAATCACAAGCTGTGTTCGACCTATGCTTTGGGAAAATACTTGTAAGATTCTAAAGCTGGTGTCCCTGTTCTGCCTCCAAACACCCCGTGAAATAAAGATTTTTTTTTTTAAGATTTTATTTATTTGCGAGAGAGACAATGAGAGACAGAGAGTATGAGAGGGAGGAGGGTCAGAGGGAGAAGCAGACTCCCTGCTGAGCAGGGGAGCCTGATGTGGGACTCGATCCCGGGACTCCAGGATCATGACCTGAGCCGAAGGCAGTCGCTGAACCAACTGAGCCACCCAGGCGCCCAATAAAGATGTTTCAAACCATTCTTCACGGTAGCTTCACCGTTCTTCCTTCCTGCCCCCAGCTGTCAGAGCTGATGCGTTCACTCTCTTATTAGTTCCAAAAGCTTAGCTTTTATAAAATTGCTGACAAGGGTGATGTGGTTTTTTATTCGAATTACTTCTTTTTCCTCATGTCTTTCTATCAGTTTCCTCTATTACCTGTTAGTTGTCTCAATTCTCTTCCTATTTCCACTGATTGTGTGTCTCACAAAGCCTCAATATGAGGATTTACTGTGTATGTGTGTGCTCGCACGTGCACTCTCTCGCTCGCTTGCTTGCTTGCTCTTTAGCACGCTCTCGCACGCACACACGCACACACACTCACTTGTTCTCTCCAGGAGTTCATCTACTTTCAGGTTTTTACACACTCCTTCCAGAAATTCTCCCTCCTCCTCCTGTTTGAATTTCATATATTTTGCTGGTTACAGGAAATAGCTTCTATTGCTGAAAAGTAAACATTTCAATATATCCGTGAACAAATAGCCATACTGTAACTGTTATCTAGCCTCCTGCTAAACCAACCTCAATATTGTTGACAGTGCTAAGTTGACCTGTTGAACTTTTGACAGTTCTGACCACCCTGGTGGGGAACCAGAATCTGACATAATGTTATGGACTAGAAAATAGGAGGTGTGGAAGTCATGCCATGTGAGATGTGTATGAAAGGGTCTGTGATACTGAGTTGGGAGATTCAGGACAGCTGCCTCATATTCATAGATGATTGTGTGGAGATAGATTTTCTTGGTGTTGCTCCAGGGAGCTGAGCTTAGACTCATGGGAAGAATTTACAGAGAATGTTTTGGCTTCTTATGAGGAAGCACTCCTGAGTAAATGGACTTATCCACCCATGAAATGAGCTGCCGTATGAAGAAGTGGGCTTCCCATCAGTGAGAAACAATCAAATAAGGGCTCCCTGGCTTTTATTATTGGCTCCTTTCTTAGGACAGAGCTCATACTCCTTAATCTCCAAAGTTGTCTTTCATCACTGTAATTTCTAGATTTTTTGTTGTCTTATCAATGCATGCAATATTTAAGATATCTACACAGCTGGGCATCATTTACATAATATGTGCTTGTATTTTTCTTTTTTTCAGAAGGTAAGTGTTCATGAACACATCTAGTGAAATATAAACTTTACCAATTTATTTGGCTAAATAATACCTCCTTTTGTCAGCTTGAAGGTCAGGAGAGGAAAGCAAGAATGAACTGTGAGAGGGAAAAGAGCAAACTGGAGGGCGATTTTAAGCTGCAGTGTGTGAGTATGAAGCACCTGGAGAGCGGCCAGGTGCAACTGGCAGAGAAGCTGAGCAAGTAAGCCACCTTGCTGTTGACGCAACATTCCGGAAGACCTTAGGGCGGAAGGAACTGCTCTCTCATGTCATTGATCCTCATGACTCCAGGGCCAGATGTCTTAAGACCTGAAGGGGAAGATAACAAGCCTAGGAAATGATTTTTTTTTTTTTTTGCTGGACTTTATTATATGGTTGTAAAAAGAGAGTAAATGCATAATCGAGAAGAATATGACTGAGAAGGTATCTGACTAGCAGGTGGGAAAGAAAGGTGTAATGCATATGAGACGTGAATTATTGAAATTTGAGGCTACAAGTCCAAAGATAAGAATGGCTCACCTCTTTTACTCATGATGAAACCACTGGAATAAATGTAAATAATAATAATTAATAATAAAAACCCGATAAAAACAAACAAAAAAACCCTAATGTGAAGTTCAATACAGGCCTCTGGTCACTTTAAAAAAGTTTACCAGATATAACTTCATTGTTATTTATATAGCTTTTCTATCAACTAATTTACCATAGAAATATCCAATCTTAAAATTTAAAGCAAAACATAACAATGAAAATTAGTAGAACTTTCGGCTCACATGAACTTAGGGCAAAATGGGCCCTCAGTTTAGTTTCACTACTCAGTGAAATGGACTTTCTCATCTTGTCTCTTATCATCCTCTGCTTAGCTAGACTTTAATTCTAACCATTAGGGATTTTCAAGTTATTGCGAATAGATCAAATAAAAGGGGGAAGCAGTGAGGCCCAAGAGTGAGGTAAGGCCAGGATAAAGCTGGGAACGTGTCGTTCACTAGGGTTACAGGGAAGAAGAGAAGAGAGTCAAGTGAGTAGCTATGAGCCTCTGGTTTTTCTGTGTGCATGAGTTGCCATGATACATGCTCATGTTCAGGCTTGATTAATATTCTAAGAAGTTACTGGACTTGATAGATGTTTGGAAAAGAAGAAATAAGTAATCCTATAAATGTGTGGAACTTTGAAACTATGATAGAGGTCCCTGAGCATTCAATTTTAAGATGACGTTACAGCTCAGCAAAGTGAAGATGATGCCCCATGTCCTTGTAGGCCCTAAGTCAAAGAGCTCTGGCATTTTAGAAATCTGTGTTTTTAGAAAGGTACAACCTTAACTATAAAACTTTTTCTCTAAATGGACCTATGTATATATAAAAAATACATGATAAAGGTGGCATTTCAAATTAGTGATGACTGGATAGAGTACTTAATAAATGGTGCTGAGATCATTAGCTATTCATTGTCTGAGATGAAAGTTAAACTTCTACCTCGCACTATTCACACACACAAAATCCAGTTGCATTAAAGAATTAAATGTGAAAACAAGGCTAACCACTAGAAGATGCAGCATTATTTACAATAGCTAAGACACAGAAGCAACCTAACTGTCCACTGATGGATAAATGGATAAAGAAAATGTGGTGTATACATATAATGGAATATTATTCAGCCTTTAAAAAGAAGGAAACCCTGCTGTATGTGACACCATAGATGAACCTGGAGGATACTATGCTAAGTGAAATAGGGAATCATAAAAGAACAAATACTTCATGATTGTATCTATATGAGACATCTAAAATAGTCAAACTTGTAGAAACAGAGTAGAATGGGGAGTGCTAGGGGCTGGAGGGAGTGGAAAATAGGGATATTATTTAACAGGTATGAAGTTTCAGTTATGCAAGATGACTGAGTTCTAGAAATCTGCTGTACAACAACGTACTTATAGTTAGCATTAGTGTATTGTGCACTTAAATATTTGTTAAGAGGGTAGATCTCATGTTAAATGTTCTTACCACAATAAAGACAACAAAAATCATTGGAAGACAATATAGGTGAAAGGTCTTGGGGAAAATGGCAGGTTAAGTTTTCTAGAATAAGTGACAAAAGCCAAAGACAGAAAAAGAATATTTTGATACATCTAATGATATCAAATACTTAAACATTTATGTGGCAAAACAACACAAAATCAGAACAAGTTATATAAGATGGGAGAAATATTTGCAGCAGAAATCAGAAAATAAGAATACTAAAAGGAAATCTATAGTTCAATAATTATATGAACAGCCTAGCAGACAAATGATTAAAGGATACCACCAGGTGGTTTATTTGGCTTCTTGGCCATTTTTGATTCCTCATAGTTGACAAGATGCTGCCTCACTGTTAAACAAAGACGTTAAAAAGAAAGACATTCTAATCTCTCTCCGACTAGGAAAAATTTAGAAGTATGCTAATATTAAGTGTAAATGTAGAGGAATAATCTCACACTGCTATTGCAGGGCAAAGGGCAGGGTTATATAATTTTAAGCACACACTTATACTTGACCCAGGGATTCCCTGCTTTGTAGCCACTCTAAGGAAACACTCACGTGTACACAAAAGGGCATAGATATGAACAGTGTTATTTACAATAGGAAAATATTGGGCAAAACTTGAGGGCTTATTAATAGGGAAATGGATAAATTACAGCATGTCTAAATCATGGAATAGTATGTCACAGTTAATTTTTAAATGAAGTCATTTTTGTGTGGGCCAACATGGAAAAACCTCCAATGTGTTATTGGGTTAAAAATAAGACATGGAAAAACCTCCAATGTGTTACTGGGTTAAAAATAAGTTATGGAACTATAAATACAAATACATACCATATTATACCTTTCACAGTAAAGAAAATGAAACTATTTCTACCGATATATAAGCACAAATGTATGTCAATACTTAGAAAAATGTCTGGAAGGATTCATACCAAACTGATAATGGTGTTTACCTCTAGGGAAGGAACAAAGATTGGGTGTGATAGCCAAGGAGATTTCAGATATAGATATAATAGTTGAGTTTTTGCAATGAGAATGAATTCATGTGTCATTACTATAATTTTAAAAATATTCAAGCCAAATGTTATCACTCTAAACAATTCCATTTGATACATTTTTCCCTAACAGGAAAGAACTAGAAATGAATCAGATGAATTTAAAGGTGGAGAAGGAGAAAGGCCTGGTGGCTCAGCTTCAAAACATGGCTAAAGAGCTTCAGATAATCATTTATCAAATACCTGTGTGTAGCTATATGTAGATTCACGGGTGATAATAGGTACTTCAGTAACAAATGCTTTGTCAGGGTATCCATACGCTTAGCCAACTATGGACAGAAGCAGAAAAGAGCAGTGGTTAAGAAGGGAGACTCTGGCATTCCCCAGATAGGTGACTTGGGAAAATTACTTTTTAAACTTAGATTTTCTTATCTATAAAAACACAGATAATTTGTTGAATATTTGCGGTGAACCAAACATTGTGCTAAAATCCTAGGCATTTATTTTTTCAGTTATTAATCTTCCTGACAACCTTGAGCTAATATTATTAAATGCAACACTACATTTAAGTGGTAAGCATAGAGCCTGATCCATGGTAAGCATTCAGTGTTAGCAATTTAATTTTTTATAATGATTAGTCTTTGTGATTAGAAGGCAATTCTGTTTCTGTGCTGAAAATCTGTTTTGTATCTACTTGTAGTCTCAAAACATTATTTAATAGTGGGAAGCTATTTATAAGTTTTAGACCAGGTAGCTGTTTTATACTATTTGAGCATGTTATAGAGTAATATAAGTATGTATGGGTATATACATATACATACACACACATATATATAACTCCTTACATATGCTGTATGCATATACATCTGTATGATAGATGTTTTTCCTTTGGAGCTAAATATTTATCTCAGTAATATAGCCATTACTCAAAATAATTTTGAGCCTCTTTCTGATAATTATTTTCTGAGACATTTTGAACCGAATAAGAAAGTCAGTCTCACTGATTTATAGGCATGATTTCAAACACAATATTAATCTCCAAGCGATTATCTATCATATTCACCAGGCTTGTCTTCAAATGATACTTGACTTTATCCAAAATAAAAAGACTCAGAAGTTTCAGTTTATCCAAAAGACAAATTCTCTTCCCTTGATGACTTAAAAAAATGCTCTAAAGATTATTTCTGAGGAGATGTTTCAGAAATGTTTGGTTTAATGATAGTATTGTTTGGGATAAAGTTATTGGATCCCAAAATAACTCGTTGGAAGGTGATCGTGTTTACTTGGGTGCGGAAGTCATAAATTTTTTTAGCACCTTTTCTGTCATAACTCATCTACAGATCTGGTAGCCTAAGTATTGGCATGATCTAGAAATCAGCATTCTCTAGCCATGGTACTCTTATTTAAAGGAAAGGAAGACATATTCTAAAATAGATCTTATCCTTTTTCACCCCTAATCTATGCCTAATTATTAAAGGCAATGTTAATGAACATCAGTGGCTTCCCTGTATTCCAATGATGCTATCAAGATTTGTAGAGCTATTTGCCCTTACACTAAAAGGGTTTTGGGCTCTGGGGGTTCTTATCACTAATTTCCTTTATCTGGTAATTCTTCCTCTAATAGTATCAGATTACTATTCATGGTAGCAGTCCTCATTCCTCCACCAATTCTCATTTGTTACGTCAGATTTCCTGGTACTTGAAATCACCTGCAGACTAAGGAGCCAAGTAACCAAGTTTGTCAGAATTGTGTGTAAAATTACACTGATGCTCTTTCTTATGAGTGAGTTGCTTGGATATTGGATATCAGAGATATTCATTCTATTCTTCAGATATTTGCCCAAGTTCCCAATAATTGAGATTGGTAAACTAATTCTAGAGGAGTGAGGTATTGTATATAAAATTCATCGTGTTAGTTTTTATTAAATCTCTTTAAATTTTTTTCTTGTTGTATGAAAAATGTTTCCTTATTGCTTTGGAAAGTGCTCTTTACTGTAGTTTCCCGTCCATGTATAGAATTTATGAAGTTGCTCATCACCAAGGACTGGGAGATCTGGAGGAACTGCACATTTGAATTCTGGTTTTTGTACTGATTTGGGGAAAATAATTTAATCTCTCTGTATTCTATCTTCTTTGTATAAAATGGGAACCAAGAGTGTTATGTGACTTTTCTTAGTGTTGAGAAATGTATAAAAAGTACAGTAAAGCTCTTCAGTATAAAATATGCTACAAGTGCTTTGTAAAAGTCAAAATTATTTATTGCTACAGATAAAGATACAGGCTTTAAAAAGGGAACTGGAAGTTGAAAGGACCACCCGAGCTAAGATGGAAAGGGAGAGAGCTGACCTCACCCAAGAATTGGAAGCCTTGAATGAGAGGCTGGAGGAGGCAGGAGGTACCAGTTTGGCTCAACTGGACATAACTAAGAAACAGGAAACAAAATTTCAGAAGCTTCACTGAGACATGGAAGAGGCTACACTGTACTTCGAGGCAACTTCTACCACTTTGAAGAAGAGACATGCAGACAGCCTGGCTGAGCTCCAAGGTCGGCTTGAAAATTTACAACAGGTCAAGCAGAAATTAGAAAAAGACAAGAGTGACTTGCAGCTAGAAGTGGATGACCTCCTGACCAATGTTGAGCAGATGACCAGAGCTAAGGTAAACATTCCTAAGTCTACTTTACAGACTTCAGAACATGAAAGTAGGTGGGGGAGGGGAAAGGAAAGAAAAATAAACAAGATTGGTGACCTGAGGTGTTTGCTAATGGAGGCTATAGTTCTTTAGATTGACTAGAATCTGGCTTAATCTCAGTGGACATTGTGAAGGTCACATGGCTATTACCTTAATGTAGCCTGATAGTAGCTTCTGGTTTTATTGGAATTCCAGTCCATGTTTCTTGTGGATCTTTCTGGTGACGACATAAATAAGTAGGGTGAAAAGTGAAGCCACTAGTTATGTGAGTGGCGTGTCTCTCTTGAAAAATGGCATTGAGTGGGAACACTCCTTGGGGGTGGCTCAGACACTCTAGTGTTTGTCTCAATGAATGGTGGACAAAAAGAGCTTTGCTAACAGGAGAGACCTTTTCCCCCTCATCTTTTCTGGCATTTCTTTAACCAGCCAGCACTTAGAAGGACGTTTCACCATATGTTCTTTCTTCACTGAGCCCATTAGTCCATACAGTACAAGCTCTTTTATCAAATGACTAGTATCAGATCACAGGTAATGGCCATCCTACCTTCTGGTATTTGAGAAAAGGCTTATGTTAGGTTAAGCAGAACAAATACATACAACATTTTATTGAGCTTTGCTTCATTGTGCTTCACAGATACTGTGTTTTTTACCATTGAAGGCTTGTGGCAGCCCTAAGTTGAGCAAGTCTATTGGTGCCATTTATCTAACAGCATTTTCTCACTCCATGTCTCTGTGCCACAGTTTGGTAATTCTCACAACATTTCAAACTTTTTCATTATGATTATATTTATTATGGTGATCTATGATCAGTGATCTTTGATGTTATTGTTGTAATTGTTTGGGGGCACCAAGAACCATGCCCAATATAAGAAGGCAGACTTAATCGATAAATGTGTGTGTTCTGACTGCTCTGCCAAATGGCCATTCTCCTCTCTCCCTCTCCTTCGGCCTCTCTATTCCCTGAGACACAACAATATTGAAATTAGGCCAATTAATAACTTTAAAATGCCTTCTGAGTGTTCAAGTGAAAGGAAGAGTTGTACATCTCTCACTTTAAATCAAAAGCTAGAAATGATTAATCTTAGTGAGGAAGGCATTTTGGAAGCCAAGACAGGCTGAAAGTTGGCTAGGCCTCTTGTGCCAAATGGTTAGCCAACTTGTGAATGCAAAGGAAAAATTCTTGAAGGAAATTAAAAGTGCTACTCCAGTGAGCACATGAATTATAAGCAAGTGAAACAGCCTTATTGCTGATAATGGAGAAAGTTTTAATGGTCTGGATAGGAGATCAAACCAGCTACATCATTCCCTTAAGCTAAAACCTAATCCAGAGCAAGGGCCTAACTCTCCAATTCTGTGAAGGCCAAGAGAGGTGAGGAAGCTGCAGGACATGTTTGAAGCTAGCTGAGGTTCATTCATGAGGCTTAAGGAAAGAAGCTGTCTCTATAATATAAAAGTGCCAGGTGAAGCAGCAAGTACTGATGTAGAAATTGCAGCAAGTTTTCCGGAAGATCTGGCTTAAGTAATTCATGGAGGTGTCTACCCTAAACAAAGAAACTCAATGTAGACAGTCTTCCATTGGAAGAAGATGCCATCCAGAACTTTCATAGCTAGAGAGGAGAAGGCAATGCCTGGCTTCAAAGGACAGGCTAACTTTAGGGGCTAAAGTTGAAGCTAATGCTCATTTGCCATTCTGAAAACCTGAGGACCCTTAAGAATTGTGCTAAATCTACTTTGCCTGTGCTATAGGAATGGAAAAACAAAGCCTGAATGATAGCACATATTTGAAGCCCACTGTTGAGACCTACTGCTTGGAAAAGAAAATTCCTTTCAAAATGGTACTACTCATTGACAATGCAGCTGGTCACTGAAGAGCTCTAATGAAGATATACAACAAGATTCATGTTGTCTTCATGCCTGCTAACACAACAGCCATTCTGTAGCCCATGGATCAAGGAGTCATTTTGACTTTCAAATCTCATGATTTAAGAAATACATTTTTTAGGTCTATAGCTGCCACAGATCCATCACTGATGGATCTGGGCCAAGTAAATTGAAAATCTTCTGGAAAGCATTCACCATTCTAGATTAAGAACATTCTACATTAAGAACATTCTACATTAAGAACGTTCATGATTCATAGGAAGACGTCAAAATATCAACATTAACAGGAGTTTTGAAGAAGTTGGTTCCAAACCCTTCTGGATAACTTTGAGAGGTTCAAGACTCCACTGGAGGAAGTAACTGAAGATGTGGTGGAAATTGCAAGAGAACTAGAATTAGAAGTAGAGCCTGAAGATGGGATTGAAGGGCTGCAATCTCATGACACAACTTTAACCTAAGGAGTTGCTATTTATGGATGAGCAAAGAAAGTGGTTTCTTGAGACAGAATCTACTCCTGGTGAAGATGCTGTGAAGACTGTTGAAGTGGTAACAAAGGATTTAGAATATTACATAAACTTAATTGATAAAGAAAGCAGCAGCAGGGTTTGAAAGGATTGACTCCAATTTCGAAGGAAGTTCTACCATGGGTAGAATGCAATCTAACAGCATCACATGCTACACAGAAATCATTTATGAAAGGAAGAGTCAATTGTGTCAAAACTCATTGTTGTCTTATTTTAAGAAATTGCCACAGACACCCCAACCTTCAGCAACCACCACCTTGATCAATCAGCAGCCATCAACATTGAGCAAGATCCTCCACCGGCAAAAAGATTATGACTCACTGAAAGCTCAGATGATGGTTAGCATTTTTTAGCAATAAAGCATTTTAAATTATGGCATACACATTTTTTTAGACATAATGCTATTACACAGTTAATAGACTACAATATAGTTTATGAGCACTGGGAAACCAAAAAATTCGCTGACTCACTTTATTGTGATATTACCTTTATTGCATGGTCTGGCACTGAGCCTGCAATATCTCCAAGGTATGTCTGTAGCCAGAGTCACATTCTCCTTGTGAGCAGAATTTGTAAAGTTATCTGGGAAAGAGACAAACCAACAATAAAACTTAACCTTCATGGACTATAGCCAGAAAAATGTAGCATTTCTTCAGAAAGACTGAGTGACTCCTAAAATATTTAGCATTAATTCCCTTTAAAAAGCTCATTAAGTAGAAAGAAACACAACCACCCTGCTTTTCCTTCCCTTTCTTTCTCCCCACTATCCCTGCCATCCCACCCTCAATTATCTTAGAATGTAAATCTAGTAAAGATTTAAGTCCTCTCTCCTCTTTCTCTTCTGTATTCTTCCTTTTATGTGGACTCCTCTTTCTCTCAGCAATGAAAGCATTCTTCCTCCATGCCCTGTAGGCTTCATTTGCTTTCCTCAGCCCAAATGAGTCTCTAGAAGTCCTTACTCTTTATAGTCTACTGTGCCTCTTGTTTATTCTCAGGAATTCTTCTGTTTCTGCACGTCTTAGTAGGAATTCATAGTCATAAAACTGTTGATAGGTTCACCGTAAATCCATACTAATTAGATATGAATTTCATACTTTCCAATTTCCTCTAGAATTTCATTGCTGCTCAGAAGTTCTTTATTCTTCTAATTCACTGTTTTATTTTAAACAAAATCCTCCCTCAGATTCTAACCCTGACTTTCTAAATCCTTTTCAATAAATGGTAAGACCTAACTGATAAGATCAAGACCATTCAGTATAACTTCTCTCTTCACCTTATATTTTTCTTATACTCATCCATTTCTTTCTTTCTTGTCCCAAAGAATAAAAAATTTTTCCACATAACCATTATTCACCCATTGCAAAAACAAACCAAAATAAGAAAAACTTTTCCTTGGATACTAGGAAGAGGAAAGCAAAGTCTATCCATATCCGCCTCTGTCTCCTTAACCAAAGAGTATTGTTCCATTTATCCATTGCTGTATAACAAATCATCCCCAACCCTTGTAGCCTGAAACAGCAATTTATTATCATCTCTCTTGGTTCTGGGGTTGACAGGCTTAGCTCAGATGGCAGTTGAGACTGGAGTCATCTGAAGTTTTATTCATTCTCATGTCTGGCTCCTGGGCTGTACAACTAACTAGAATGGCTGGGGGCTAGTTGGAAATCTTTCTTGCCATGTGGCTAGTGTGGGTTTTCTCATAGCATGGCAAACACGGGGGACCTGGACTTCTTACAAGGCAATTTAGGGCACAAGAGCAAGTATTGCAAGAGACCAAGACAGATGCTGCAACAATTCTAGTGAGGCAGACTTACAGTGCAGTGGAGTGATTCAGTTAGAAGTCAAAGGGTAGGCATCTATACAAAAGTGTAAATACCAAGGGTGTTGGTCATTGGGGAGCCATGTTAGGAAGCTAGCTCCCACCAGCAGATATATATGCCTCACTACCTCCTCAATCCTGTAACCCCTGCTGTCTTTTATTACCCCTGCTCTTCTTAAAAGTATTCTCTTAAGTTGTTCTTTCAAAGATCAGTGATGTCTTCCTTTCCTCAAATAAGTGTGTCTAAAACCAAACTCATCAACTTCTTCTGAATCTGGTGTTTCTTCTGGACATTTCTGTCACTGGAACCCTGTTTCTTCCCATCACCCAGGCTCTAGGCCTGTAATTGATTATTTGTTTCCTCTCTTGTTCTTTGCTTTCCAATCAATTCTTACAGCAGGTCAATTCTTCACTGTCTTACAGTTTTCCATTCTATTCTCACATGCAGGTAGGACTTTCATTACCTTTTAACTGGACTATTAAAGTGGTTTCCTAAATTATCTTTTTTGCTTCTAGTTTTTCTTTGTTTCAATCTATCCTATATAGTATCTATATGAATATCTCTAGACATGGCTTTATAGAATCATGTCCCTGCTTAACAGTGAACTCCAAACTGCTGCTTTTCAAAGTACCCTTTGGCCTGTGATCTGACTCAATTTGCCCTGCCAGTTTTAGATTCCATTACTTTGCTTCATGGGCCTTCTATTTCAGCCAAGCTAGAATGTTTGCCTTCCATCAAATATCCTTTTTCCACCAATATGCCTTTTCCAAACTAAGCCCTCTCCCTGGAATGCTCAAGTTCAACTTTCCATATTAAGACTTTATCTGTTTCAGAATTACTGTAGCACTTTTGGGATCCCTCTTGTACTACTGCATTATATAGTCTTTTAACTTTGCTTAAATAGAAAGCATCTCTAAGGCAGAAACTAGGTCTTATTTTACTCATACTCAGTACATGATATTCATAACCTGTATACTCAAGTATTATCATTAACTTCTACATATGCCTCTTGGGAATTCTATAGCTCATAGGTTCAGTGACTACCCAAGGTCATACAATTATGGTAGAGATGGGCCTCAACTCCCAATCCTGTTTATGTTGGTGGGTGGCCACATTCCGCTGCTGCTGTAAATATTTCTTGGTGAGATAAATTGATTCTGTTCACTCTCATAGGCATATACATTATGCTGAAATTTTTCTTGAGTTGTTTATTTCATCTTTTCCTGAATTATAATGCCAGGAATGCCAATACTCAGTGGTACAGTGGAAACTGAAGCATTTTCAAAAAGTATATTATGCTGACAGAGAAGCCCAGGGAAATTTAGAAGTTATAGGCAATCTCACAATTATCTTGATTATTTTGAATTCCCATTGGTTCCTGAATTTTTGGGAGACAGCATTTTCAGGCTGCATTTTAAGAATCAGCTTTAAGATTAATATACATTATTCCATTAACCTCTTCTTTCCCGGTATGAAAATTTAGTGCCTATCCTTTGTGCTTAAATTTGAATTTATACCTTCAGTTACAACCCATTTGAATGATATGTCCCTGTATAGGCTACCTTTAGATAAACAATTTCAATGTCTTTTGCAGATCCTGCTTATAAAAAATACATTGTAGATTGAAAAGGCTCTGCCAGTGGTTAACATTGCCCATGAAATACCTACCATACAAAGCTATGCCTAAGAGCAAGTGTCTTTTCTGTGTACCCAGGTGGCTGCCTACTCTGCAGATACATACAGCCCAGCTGGGCCTTACTACACAGGAGTTTCTTAAAAACTGGAGATTCTCTGGCTCCTTTGCTTGCCATTTCCACACACCATTGACTGAGTTGTCTTGTAGATCTCTGTGTTCTGTCACCCTCAGCAAACAGGTGCAGAGCATAGAATATTGAGGGCCATAAACAGAAGTGCCATTCCTCACACCTGGATGTATTCTTCCTGTCCCAGTTAATGGGTCATTTTTTATTGGAGGCAACATAAAATAAAGATGGTTCACATAGTTATCATATTTTTATCCAGTTTCCTCTGGCACTCAGGATTCGTGACAATATGAGTCAACTAGGCTGTCAATGTAACGTTCCCTTTGTCATTACTACTTCATATAACAGATACTTAGGAATCTAGTATTTGACTTTTTTTTCCTTGCCTCTGCACAGGCCGTTATCAGTGCAAATCCTAATTCCAACACTCCCTAGCTGTGTGAACTTGGACAAGGTGGTTAGCCTCTCTGACTCTGTTTTCTCATTTATAAAACAGAGTCAATCTGAACTCTTGAGGGATATTTTGATGAAAAAAAAAAAAAAGAGTGTGCCAACTTTGTCAAATTGCTTTTAAGAGTGAGAGCAAACTATTCAACATTCAAAATATAATTAAAAATTTCAGACCATCTAAAGACCGTTACATATTTCACTACTATAGCTTTTTTCTAGTAGCCAGTGGAGAGTGGATATTTGAGTGTGCCTGACATTTAACCTCAGGGCTCTAACCTACGTGATTCTGATGACATTGTATAAGAAGCTGGCCATCAAATCTCTGCCAAGTTTAGTTGCACAATCACCAACAATCCTGGGTGTGCTATAGGACATCTTTGAGCTTGAACTATATGACATTCCTCTTCAGCCTCCAAATGAGCATGCACCTGATTTGGCTCTTTACTTGTTTGCTAATCAGTGGATGATATCTTGACCAAGTTAATAGTAAATTTGGGGATTGGGGATTATAAGGAAAGCTTGAATATGACCTCTAAGTAAACTTTAGTGGGAATGTTGGCCAATCTCCCACTAAGGCAGTAATTTGATTGTCTTAAACATTTATTAAGTACCTATTTTGTGTCAAGCATAGCAGACTGCCTTGGGGTTATAAGAAGATGCAATCTGGTAGTTTTTCATTGGGAGTTGTCACTAGTGTAAGCTTGAAGAGAATAATCTTCAACATAGAGTTGGCTCTAGCTGGAGGTCTCCAAGGCTTTTGCTGATTTAGGGGTTTTCCAGAGGACTAAACCTGGCATCTTTTAAATGTTTCTGGTCCTTGGCCATTGCCACACCACCGCAAATTAGGTAAACATTCAGACTGTTAGGCTCACCACCAGATTTCACACACATCACCATTTTCTTGGAATGCCATTGATGTGATCCCTAATTCTTCCTTTTCTGTAGCACTCATTGTAGAAACAAAGATCTCATGGGACTGTTGTAAGGATTAAGATTTAATATACGTAAAGAGCAAAACAAACAGCTATCTGTGGAACTATAGATCTATAGAACCACCAATGTAATTTCTGATCATATTAATAATAAGTATGCAAGCTACAGCTAGGTAAAGGAGATTCAACCATTTTACATCTGGCAGCTCTTGGTCCTGTTTAAGAATCTTGAGTCTCAAACTTACTAGCATTAGTTCCAGGGTGTGGCAGAAATCTAATGGTTAGTTTGGTTACTTGAATCAGGTAGAAGTACAAAGGCCAAATGGCATATCCTTTCCTGCAAGCACGAAAAACCCAATCGGAGAAATTGGAGTTTAGAATTTAAGTGTTAACTCAACAGGGTTACCTTGAGTCTGCAGCCTTAGTGATCCAGAGGATGCAGTTGCTTTCACAGTTCAAATTTCCATTCTTAAGCCATTGCAGCTCAGATCTATCCTCTTTCTTCTATACTGCTTGGTCAGCCCTTTGGATTTCCTTTCTTCTTCCCCTGTTCCTTCCCTCTCCTCTGCCTGTCCCCAGTTGTTTATTGAGCTTCTCGTATGTGCTTGACACTATTCTAGGCACTGAGGGATTCTCTGTGATCAAACAATCTCTACTTTCATGAAACCTATTCTAGTGGGAGAGAAAGATGGTTAAATATATAATGTCAGGAAGTGATTATGTACTTCATCAATATTTGGGATGTTTCCTCCTTTAGAAGAACAAAGAATTCTAGAGAGTGTCCCAATACCCAGAGAGTTGGGTTTCTATATGACACCTATAGCCTAAGAAATTTGGACCTTAAAGGCCCAGACCTTGAGCTTATTGTGTTTGCTGAAATTAGAAGATACAGCTTCCCAAATGTTAGCTGTGGTCTTCAGAGCAGAAGAGAATACAAGGGTCCCAGAAACCACACCCCCCTTTCTTATGCAGCTATTTCAGCCTGGACTCCATGAACCATATCCAACCCTTCATTCTCAGCTCATGGACTAACTCTGAGAAGCTCTGTAGTCTGTATGAAGAGCGCTTGAATGAAGCAAATGCAAAACTAGATGAAGTGACTCAGTTGGTAAATGACCTGAAAGCACAGAAAACAAAGCTATGGAGTGAGAATGGTAAGTAACTGTGCTGCTTTGGGTGTGAGTGAGCCTCAGTCCCAGCAGCCTGGTGGAGGGACAACTGAGATGATCAGTCAGGCACTGAAACGGAGTGAGCATTTAAAGACTCTAGGGGAGGAATGCAACCTCTGATTTAACCTTGTCCACAGATACGCTCTTGTCTGGTGAGGGTTACCTCTGTGCTGGTTTGGGAGGCTCGGCCCAGCTTCCTTCAGGAAGGAGAAAAGCAATATGCAGTTGGATGAAGCAACTGCCAAGATCAAAGGATGGCAGGGGCTGTCCACACAGCCTATAAGACATGACTTTTTATAATGTCAACCTCATTGAAACAGACATTTTTTTCTAATTTTCAATAACAAACCCATACTTTTTTTTTTACACTTAGTAAAAGCCATAGTCTGTACAATGGCCTACAAAGGCCACGTAATTGGGCCCCTCATTATCTCTCTGACCTCTTCTACTACTTTACCCTTCTCTCATTCTGCCTTGACTATGTTTTTAACACACCAGGCACACTCACATCCTAGGGTCTTGCCCTAGCTTTTTCCTCTGCCTGGAATACTCTAATAATTCTCCAGAGACTTGAAGATGAGGGTTAATCAAACAGATATCTGGGGGATGTCAGTATAGGCCTTGTTGAGAAGGTGACATTTGACTGTTCTCAATCCGTTTTCTCTCTGTGCTTCTTTTTTTATAGTATTTAATACCTTCAAACAAACTACATACTTGGCATGATAAATGTGCTTATTTGTCTATCTCTGTCTGCAAGAATGTAAGCTTCATGTAAGCTTTGTTTTATTCACTGATGTATGTCAATCATCTAGAACAATGCCTGCCACTTATTGGTGCTGCACAAACATTTGATAAATAAAAGGTAGAAAAATGTACACATTTTACTCTCTACTATCAGCTACTAATGATAGTTTTTTTGTGTGTTTTGTGGGTTTTTTTTTTTCCCCAATCTTTTACATTGTGGCAATTTATTTGGGTTTTTTCTTTTTCAATTTGTCATAAGTTTTTTTTTTTTTTGGTATCTTGCATATTTAGTCATTTATAATGGCTGCTTCTAATCCATCAAGTAGAGGGACCATGGTTTACTTAACCTTGCCTTGTAGCTTGACTTGTTTCTCTGCTTTGAACAGCATGTGGCTAGATGTTTCTCTGTAATTAGAATTATTTTTAGGAATATGTTTCCAGAGATCAAATTCCTAGGTCAATAAAAATAAGCAATACTCTTGATGTCCAGAGGCACACACTTTACAATGAGAATAAAGACCATTTGGGCTATATCACATCCTGCTAGTGGGCACCTGTTTCTAGATGTTAAATCTAGAATTACAGCTAAATTAAAATGGGCTGGTAAAACGAACTATAAACCTAGAAACCCAGAAGAAAGTGTTTTTGGTTCTAGCAGGGACACTGAAGAGGACTCTAATAGTGGGGGCAGGGTGTGTGACACTTGGCCTTGTTACAAAACCCCAAATTTGATCTCTGCCATTTAGGATGTAGTCTGTGGACTCCACAGTCCAGTGACAAGACTGGAGAATACCCATATGTCCGGTCCTGCATGATGTGCTGTACAAAATTGTTGTGATAGGCACTGCCTACCTCCCCCTAGTTATTGGCATTAATTTTCCACTCACTTTTTTGATGAGGAAATTAGTGGGTAAGTGAGTGAAGTGAAAGTGGGTGTGAGGTGATAATTCTGCTCAGGATGGAGGACCTTTTCTTCCTTCCTTTAATTCTTACTTTCACCTTTTGGCTTTGTGTGAATTAAAATTTAAGTATCTACCTATCCAAACCTCCCGTCCCCTCACTGGGTCTATGCTCCAGATTTTTTGCTGCTTTTTTGCTACTACCACTAGTCTCATGCCCTGCCCTGTCCACATCTCACACTCTGCTTTCAAAGCAAACCAGTGGTAAATGCGGTCGATTAAGTTAAGTGGGTACTTGTTCTGTAGGATACGTGATATGTCAGTCTCAACCCCTGGTGGATTGGCATTTCTTCAGACTCCTTTTCAATACGGTGCTGTCACCCAGAGATTTTCAGTTTGGTCCACAGAACACAGGCGATCATCAAGACCCTTGGAGGGGGCCTATGAGGTTAAAATGATTGCTTTTTAAGTTCTTTTGCGATTTATATTGATGCTGCAAAAGCAGTGACAATTAAAACTACTGAAGTCTCATTGTGCATCAAGAGAGTGGCACCACACTGTACTAGTAATCATTATATTCGCTGATACGTAGTCACAGTTTGAAAAAAAAAATGTCAGTTTTAAGTGAGAATGTCCTTAATGAAGCAGTAAAAATTAATTTTATTGTATCTTGACCCCAAGTATATATCTTTTTAATATTCTCTCTGACAAATGAAGTATGTGTAAAGCACTTCTATATTTTTGTGAAGTTTTTTTATTTTAATTCCAGCATAGTTAACAGTGTTATATTAGCTTCAGGTGTACAATATAGTGATTGAACAATTCCATACATTGCTCAGTGCTCACTGAAATAAGTGTGCTCTTAATCCCCTTCACCTATTTCACCCATCCCCCCATCCACCTCCCCTCTGAAGTATGATGTGTGACTAAGTTCTGAGCTGAGCTAGCAGGTCTTTTCAGGGAGCATCCTATTTACTTAAAAGGACGATTGACAAACAAACTATGTTTATTCTGACTCAGATATTTGGCAGATATTTTCTCAAAAGTGAACAAAGTGAGCCTGTTGCTTCAAGGAAAACAACTGACATTATTTGTTGCCAATAATAAAATTGGAACTTTTAGGCAAAAATCAGATTTTGGAAAATGTGTATATGTCATCATGAGCCTGATGCTCTCAATTCTTAAGACTTTTCTGATGAGATCAGTAGTGCTGTTAACTGACATGCGTTTTAAATATTGTTTGGAACATGTCAACATTTTGGAAGGTCTGCGTAATGCGGTGAACACATATTTTTCAGATCACCACTTCATGATGTTATACAGTCACGTGTAGGTGAAAGATCCATTCAAAGTTTAAGATAGACCCATGAATTTTAATGTAACAGAGGAACATACTGCAACTAATCCTCGAGAAATTTCTATTTGTTGAATTTTGGTGTAGTATCAAATAATGGTCACAATTATCTGAAAAGGCTATGAAAATATATCTCCCTTTTCCAATGTATCTGTGACAGGCTAGATTTTCTTCACATAATTTAATAAAAACAGTATTACAATAGATCACATTCAGAGGCAAATATGAAAATCTAGCTTTTATTAAGCCAAGGATTTTTAAAAATGTAAAATAATGTCATTTTTCTCACTAACTTTTTTGTGTTTTTGGAAAATATAGTTTTTACTCTTAAAAAATTATTGTTTAGGTAAACATGTTAACACATCATTAAGATTTTTATTGTTATTTGAAAATGAATTAAGACGAATTTTAAATTTTTCTTTTAATTTCAAATATGCTGTCTATTAAATATAAAATTCATGTAAACAAAATCTCTTTGGGGTCCCCAATAAATTTTAAGCATATAAAGTGTTCCTGAGACCAAAAAGTTTGAGAATTGCTGCTTTAACCAAAACAGATGCTTTCTTATAATGCTGGAATTTTAGAACTTGTTTATAGCAAGAGGTACATGGGTCACAAAATTGTGAGCTTTTAGTGTTGCACTAACTACATTACAGAAACAACCGCCTCTGCCCAGGATTGGCTCAGTATTTGGTACCATTGCTAATAATCAAAGCATTGCCGTCCTATCATCAGCAAAAAAGACAGGGTAGACTACTGTAAAATGAAATTTCCCCCGTCATGGTCCTATCCTCCACTATTTAATGACAATTTCTAATATTTGTTTAGCAGTCTACAAAACACATTCACATTAGTGAAAACACATTAATCACAAAACACATTTAATTTCCATTAACAATTTTTAAAAGATTTTTATTTATTTTAGAGAGTGTGCGAGCAGGGAGTGGGGGCCAGAGGGAGAGGGAGAGAGAGAGGAGAGAATCTAAAGCAGACTCTGCAATGAACACAGAGCCTGACACAGGGCTCGATCTCATGATCCTGAGATCATGACCTGAGCCAAAACCAAGAGCCGGATGCTTAACCGACTGAGCCACCCGGGCGCCCCAACAACTTTTTATTGTTATCCTCATTTTACAGATGAGGCAAAGAAGTTGTAATTACCTGAAGATTATATAGTCAGAAATTGGTAGAGCCACATAAAATAAACAAGGGAGCATAACACAAAAGAATGTGTTCTTCAGGGTTAAAAATTTAATTTGAATCTACCTCCACTAGATACTGGCTATGCATGTTTGTGTCTCAATCATATATAAGTTAGTTGCCCTGTTTCCCCTTCTTTAAAGTGGGTAATATAATACCAACATGATCACGGACTTATGGGAATTAAGCTGGATCGTAGTACCTGCTGCATAGAAGAGTCTCAATATATGGTAGCTAATATTACCTGTTATCTACCCAAACTTACTGCTAAAAATCAGTTTTTTATCAGGGCTCTTTTGTCTGTCCCGGAACAGATCATGCCATGGTTTTGCTGATAACTGGACTCTCAGACCCTTGCTAAATATTAAAAACATGTGTTAGGAGGCATTGTGGTTGCCCTTCAAGTGAACAAGTTATGGGAGGAGGCAGTGGATGAGGAGGAAGGCCGTGATTAACTCACTTTGTGAAATCTCTCTGTAGGAGAATTCCTGAGGAGGCTGGAAGAAAAGGAAGCTCTGATAAACCAGCTGGCTTCCAGGGAAAGGAGCAGCTTCACTTGGCAGATAGAAGAACTGAGAGGGCAACTGGAAGAGGAATCCAAAGTAAGGCATCTATTATTTCTCACCAGTACCTTGACTGTGTGTGTGGAAAAAAACAGTGCTTGATGGGTCAACCTCAATATCTCCTTCTATGAAAGAGAGGAAAGTGCCCCAGAAGTTATGGGAAAAAGAACATGGTGGACCTTGTATGTGCTGGGAAGGAACTTCATCACTGAAGGATCTTCCTCACTGACTCCAACTGCTTGTCTAGTTTGTCAGATTTAGATAGAGCAAGCAACCTGTGTATTTCCATTTTGCATTATTACGTGAACAGGAAGTCAGCAAGGCTCTTTATGGATCTTTGATTCTGAATTGCACCAAGAAGTTCAATTAAATAAAAGACCAGAATGAAATAAATGGGGCTGGCTGAGTTCAATATTACTTTTAAGTTGTCAATAACCTATACGTATTGGTCATTTCTTCCCAAGAGGGTATATAATGTTGCTAGCAGGTGACGCCAGTGAAAGTGGTCCTTTAAGAGAAAGCAGAGTGACTACCGTGAGGGAGAAATTCTTTGAACTCTGATATTTCAAGTTAATTCTTAGTTCATCTTCGAGGCACCTTGTTCCTGACACCTCACAGTGCCTCACTGTACATGATCTCCCTGCAAAGGCATCTACTCTGAGGTGCAGGTCATGAGACTGTAGACTTTTGTTCTTACATATTTTATTTCATTCCCTCCACTCTCCTTATTTTCTATGTTATATATGTATTTTTTAAATGACTACCATGGTTTGTGCACCAGACATTCTGCTAGATACTTCTCTCGTGATATCTCAATCTTCACATAAGTCCTAGGAAACGGGTAGAATTCGATCTTTTTACATGAAGAAACCAAGGCTCTGAGAAGAAAAATAACATGCCCAAGGTCATACAGCTAGTAGTAGAGCGTGAAGGAATTGCTGCCGGTAGTGAGATGACTTAACTGAGATTTTAGAAGATCTCTCTGGCTGACTTCCCAGTGGCTTCCAGCTGGCCTCGGAGGCCCCTCTGCTTGGGCTCAGGCCTCCTCCTGCACCTTACGTCATACGTCTTCTTCCCTCATTTCCTCCCCTCCAGCCGCCCAGGCCTCCTCTCTACCTTATACAAGTCACCATTACTCCTGCCATAGGACTTTCGTAGCTGCTATTTCCACTGCGTACAGGCCCTTCCCCCAAGACCCTTGGGCAATGATGCAAAGGAGCCAACCAGCCTGCATCGTCATTCTTTTTTAGTTCCTTACTGCTGTCAGCATTTAAAAAAATTAATTTGTTTATATGTTCATTTTGTGTATCCTCTCACCCCTTTATGGCTCCTTAGAGCAAAGGCTTTATCTTCATCTCACTTACTTCTGTAAACACTAATGCCTTGAACAGGTGCTCAATAAATATGTGAGAGGAGTAGGATCACAATTTAAAGCCAATTTTATTGGATTTCAAAGCCTGCCTCCTTCCCAGGGTCACTTTGTATTGTTGCTCCTCTTTCAAACTGCCCAGGGGTGTCTGGCTGAGGCTGCCATTAACCTAAGCCTTGTGCTCTCCGAACTGCATCCACGGACTGAGAAGATGCTTTTTTTCTAATTTGCAGAAAGGACCCATGAGGACCGGCACAGACTCCACTAGACTAGGTTTTTCCCACTAGACTAGGTTATCTCTTGGGAATGATGTCTCTAGGTTAACCGGACTACCATGGAAGTGACAGGAATGTTCACTAAACTCAGCTCTGCTGTCTAAACACCATGGTAGCTGCTACTGAACCACAGGTGGCTATGTGAATTTAAGTTTATTTAAATTAAAACTAAAATTCAGTTGTGACCACACATTGTACTAAGCACATATAGAGTGTTCAGTAGCTACATGTGGCTATGGTTACCATATTGGATGGTGCATATATAAAATATTTTCTTTTTTTTTTAAATAGGATTTATTTATTTATTAGAGAGAGAGAGCAAACACGAGCAGGAGGGGTAAAGGGAGAGGGAGAGAGAATCTCCAGCAGACTCCATACTGAGCAGGGAGCCTGACGCGAGGCTCCATCTCACAACCCTGAGATCATGACCTGAGCCAAAACCAAGAGTTGGACAGTTAACCAACTGTGGCACCCAGGTGCCCCTGAAGTATTTTCATCTATAGAAAGTTCTACTGGATAGTGCTGTTTTAAAGTGATCAGAGATAGTGTTCAGAGATTTACATGTGAAATAAAAGATTTTGTTTTTTCATCAATGAATGAAAAGCTGGACCAAATCTCAGTGATCCCATTTAGGCCAATAAGATCTCAATCTTAGATAGTGTTAACTATAAATCTTCCTGCCTAGATGATAGGGAATGTTCTTGCTACCTTTGCATTTCCCCACTATTTCCAGAACTATTGCCAGTTGCTGAAGCCCACATAGTCAGGCAGGCATTTCCCTAAATAGAACACTGTTCCCTGTTGTAATGGTAGCAATTAGATACTGGATCCTTTCTCATCCCAAATTCTTTCCCTGGTATTATCTTACTAGGTTCAGGTTCAGCTTGAATTTGCGGCAGGTTGTTATTAACCTCATCTAAAAAAAAAAAAGATGTCACCTCCAAGCCCTTCATTGTTAATGGTAGCGATGCCCTTTTTTAATGTGTGTTGTGTCTGTTAAGTCACAGAGTGCCCTGGCCCAGGCCCTGCAGTCAGCCAATCATGACCGTGACCTTCTCCAAGAGCAGTATGAGGAAAAACAAGAGGCCAAGGTTGAGCTGCTCTGGGCTCTCTCCAAAGGCAATAGTGAAACGGTGCAGTGGAGAATGAAGTATGCAGACGACATTGCCCAGAGGACTGAGGACTTGGAGGATGCCAAGTGAGTGGGGCAAGGCAGACCTGAATCCAGAGGTAGTTATACAGCAGGGGATGAGGAGAGTGACTGTGTCTTAAAGGCCTCATGTAGACATTGAACAAATCGCTACCAAGTGCGTGAATAAGCCCAAGACCAAAGCTTAAACAGCCACGGCCGGCAAAGAGCACATGCTCTGGTGGGGCTAAAAAATAACAATTATAATAGAGTAATAAAAACTAGAAAGAGGTCCTCGTGAAAGAAAGGAGGCTCTTTCTAGGGCACAAGGCAAGTCTTTAGAGAAGACGTGACTTGAGCTAGGGTTTGAAAATGGGCTAACCCTTAGAATCATGTACTTGATTTGGAACATTAAAATAATGGAGTCCATGTGTGTACATGTCTCCATACATTAAAGTCAGTTATGTCTCTGGTCTACGACTTGGAGACCACAAAGTGCTCTGTGAAGATGCACAGAGACGGCTGGAAACATATCAGGAGCTGTCATCATGCCTTAAGTGCTAAGAATTTCTTTGAAAAGAAGTCACCCTCAGACCACCTCTAAGGTTAGAATATCAGTTTTATAGCCAACACTACATAAAGGCTTTAGAAGTCCTTCTCAGGAACTACAGGAGCTTGGGGCCTAGATGAATCAAGACCTGGTACCAGAGTGTAGAACTGAAGCATTTTGTTCAGAGGTCAAAGGACTGTGTAAATTTGAGAGAAGTGTCAAGCCAACCCCAGCTTTATAGTCATTAAAGGTTTACTCAAAAGAGTGTGTCCCTGGCTTGGCAGCTTAGCAAAACTTCAGGGAAGATCAATCCAGTTCTCTTTAGTTTCAACCAAAAATATTGTTTTTCAGTTCTTCACCTAAATCTTTGAGAGACGTGGCTGTGGACTTGCTCAACAGTCGCTATGTCCTGTCTCTGGAGGGGTACCAAGTGATCTGTCTCTGAAGCTGCAGTAACTTAAAAAGGGCTTTGGGATGACAGATACTAAGAATACCTGTGGTAGATGTTTGAAAAATGCTGGGCCACGGGAAAGTAGGGCTTTGAACTGAAATGGCTCCTCATATTGGAAATAGGGCATTTGCTTCTAAAGTAAGATACTTTTTTTCTGCTATGATGGAAGAATGTGGGTGAAAGTGCCTACCAGTGACAGTGTTTGCAGGTTTCTTTGGGAGGGGTAGAAAAGAGGGAAAGCATATAGACTGCTTACGACCACATGGATTTGTTGAGCTAACAGATTGTTGTCCTGCAGTACATGACAACTAAAGAGAAATAATGGACAACATGGTAATATCCGAATACCTCTTCTGCTTTAAACTTATTATTATTTTTTTTGAGAGATAGAGAGAAAGAGAGAGCTCATGTGTGAGAGTTGCGGGGGGGAGGGTAAGAGGGGATGGGCAGAGGGAGAGAGAGAATCCTAAGCAGGCTCCATGCCCAGCGTAGAGCCCTATGTGGGACTCAATCTCCCGACATTGAGATCATGACCTGAGCCAAAATCAGGAATCAGCTGCGTAACTGACTGAACCACTCAGAGCCCCAAAACTTAATGGAATATCAAATAAATAAAACGTTGTCTATATTATACCCCAAGGAGACAGAACTACAAAAAAAAAAAAAATCTGGGATTCTATTTTTTTTTTTTAATTGGCTTCACAGGATGAGTTAGTTTAGCTGAATCAAGCTCACCTGAGACCCAGTTGACTGTTTCTGAATTTCACATTCCCCAAGAATAGGGATTTGGTTTCTTAATCTTCCACATCTTGTAGATTCTAGTACGGAGTAAGAACTTATGGTTGGCAAATTGAGGAACAAATGGTAGTTGGTATGAAAGGTAGACAGTATTATCAGTGAGATGAGGGTGACCAACTTGCCCATTTTGCCTGATGGAGTTGTGGGCTTGCTGATTTTGGCACTGATGGCTCCATGTCCTGGTGAAACCCCTTGGTCCCCCCCACACATTTGGTCACCCAAAGTAAAATCCCTATTTTTTTAGTATTTCTGAAGTATTTGAGTATTTCTAAAGTAATTAAAATACATGTAATTATTTTATAAGACCCCTGTTTTAGGTGGGGTAAAGCATCAGAATCTCCTTTCTGCTCCAGCTTTATTGAGATGTAATTGACATTTGTATATATATTGACATTGACTTGCTGAGACCAAGTCTAGATTCCTCTGGGCCCCAAACTCCTATATACCATTAAATACGTTGAGGTTATACAATGTGATGATTTGATATATGTACATATTGCAAAGTCTTCACCACAATGTAGTTAGTTAACACATCCTCTACCCTACGTAATTACAATTTGTTGTCGCTATGATGAGACCATTAAAGCTCTAGTCTCACAGCAACTTTCAAATATACAAGACAGGATTGTTAACTATAGTCACCATGTGGTATTTCTTGTTGGGACGCCTGGGTGGCTCAGTCAGTTAAGCACCGGAGTCTTGGTTTCGGCTCAGGTCATGATCTCAGGGTTGTGGGATCAGACTCCGTGCTCAGCGGGGAGTCTGCAGGAGATTCTCTCTCTCTCTCTCTCCCTGTCCCTCTGCCCCTCCCCCAAATGCTCTCTCTCTCAAATAAATAAATAAATCTTAAAAAAAAAGAATCTCCTCTTAACATTTAAGAAAAATGAACCAAAGATGTGAAGTTGCTATGGTTAGGAAGTCGGTGAGCAAGGAGTAGTTGTTAGAGCTCAGATTTCTCCTGGATGCCGAGCACAGATTGGTTTTTGCAGGATTCCAACCAAAAAGGGGTTTTTATGACCACATTGGTCTGATGGCCTGCTTGTGTGGCACGTGTTCATTCCAGAGGATCTGTTTCTGTTTAATAATAGTAGATCAGAAAGAGCTTTGGTACACACAGTACCTTTCATCTAAGAAGTGTAATGAATGGGTAAGAATGGGGCTGCCAGCGTCCCCGCAGGAGATGGAAGCAAGAGAACATATTTCATCCATTAGAAAGCCTCAGGGCACCGCATTGTGGGGGTGGTGGAGGAAGCACTTTAATAAACCACTCTATCTCAGAGGATGCTAGAGGGATAACAGCAGGGGCTAGAGTCCCCCCTGAGAGCAGTGGGACCTGGGAAGTGAGCATAACAATGGGGAGATGGATTTGAGTATATAAATTTGAGAAGAGCAGCTGAGGTGGAGAAAAAATTCAGAGAAAAGACAGAATTTTGGCATGTTTAGGAGCCACATGATAAGAGGGAGACAGAATGAGCAGGAGAGAACCAAAGAATGTTCCTTGGAAGCAATGTAGTAAGGAGATCTTTAAAGACTAGATGTGCTTAAGAACTTTTAACAAGTGCTTACTGCTGGTGGGGTGTTTGGTACAATCTTCTCTTTCTCCCATTTTTTCTTTCCCTAAGGATTTTATTTATTTATTTGACAGAGAGAGATACAGTGAGAGAGGGAACACAAGCAGGGGGAGTGGCAGAGAGAGAAGCAGGCTTCCTGCTGAGCAAGGAGCCCGATGCGGGGCTCGATCCCAGGACCCCGGGATCAGTCGCTTAACAACTGAGCCACCCAGGCGCCCCTCTCCCATTTCTTAATGAAGTCACCCTTAAAGTCTGTATTGCTGATAGAAGGTTTAAAGTTAAGCAAATATTTATAGGAGTAGAGATCCTGAGTTCCAAGACGAGGCTGGCAAAGCGTAGGTGAAAATAAAGCGCACATGGACATCTGGGTTCTCTAGGCACAAAGAGGGCCCCCCCTGCTTTGTACCCAAGCACTGTTTTAATCCAGGACAAACTGGGTGAGCCCCCTGAGGGTTGCAGCTTCACTTGCCATTTGCTTGGGTCTCCCCTTCTCAGGAAGAAGCTGGCCATGAGGTTGCAGGAGGCTGCTGAAGCCATGGGGGTAGCAAATGCCAGAAATGCTTCCCTGGAGAGGACCAGGCACCAACTGCAGCTCGAGCTGGGGGACACCCAGTCTGACCTCAGGAAGGCCTGCTCCCTAGCAGCTGTGCTGGACCGGAAGCAGCGGCCCCTGGACAAGTGCCTGGACACCTGGAAGCAGAAGCAGGAGAGTCACGGGCCGTGCTGGGGGCCTCCCCGAAGGAGGCCCGGGGCCCTCAGCACCGAGCTCCTCAAGCTCCGGCACGCCTACGAAGAGAGCCCTGTGGGCCAGGAAACCCTCCAGAGGGTGAACGAGAATCTCCAAGGTACTCTGAGCTGGGCTTGGAGCCAGAGCAGAAGCAGGCAGGTATGGGGGGAGCCCTGGCTTCAAGGGCAAGGCTGTCCTCCAGGGGCAGGTACCTCAGCATTGTCATGGTTTTGGTCCCGCTCAGGTTTTAACTTTTCCATTTTTAATACTTTTTTTTTTTACTACAGTTATTATTTTTATTAAATTCTAAAAATGAGACTACTTTCCTACCTTAGCCCCAGGTTCACTTCACTCTGTCAAGACAGCCACTATTAAGAATTTCTTTATCATCCATAGCCTTACCAAGATTTCCCATGTATATATGCATGCATGTATTATTCAAATTTTGCAGTATTCTACACCTTTTATTTTTTTCACTTATCAATATATTTTCTAATTTGACAAATATTTCTGTAGCCTACATTATGTGCCAGACTCTGTTGTATACATAACCATCCCTCATTTAATTCTCAGAGCAGTCTTATGGGTTAGTTTCTTTGTCTGTAAAAAGCAGATTATATTAAGTCCTATAAGGTTAAGAATTTGTCCAAATTCACAGTCGATCAAAAGTAAATGTGAGATCTGAGCCCAGGCAGCTTGACTCCATGCTATGCAGACTTACCTACCGGCTGCGCCACCTCCCACATGCCTCATGATTCTCTTTGCATGTCTGTCTGTACGTGGAGGCCTGCCACATGATTGTTGATAGTTGCAGAGTGTTTTATAATAAGGATGATCAATACTTATTTAACTAGACCTCTTTCAGTTTAGATACGATTTTCCACAATTATAAATAATCCTCTACTGTACACTCTGTACATATACTTGTGGACAGGTAATAATGTTTCAGTAAGGGTAGATTTCTAGAAATGAAACTGCTGAGCTAAAGGAATGAATTGCAAAATTTTGAGATGCTGCCAACTTACACCAGCTCCACCAGTGATGTGCATTAAAACCTTGAGATGCCCCGGAGCAAGTTCAATACTCTTGGCGGCATAAATGAATCTTGCTTCTCTGTTAGCCTACCTAGTCCGTGCTCAGTGAGACTGGGCATGTGAGAGGTGCTGGAACAGTGGTCAGAGAATTTCAGCTGCATCCAAACTGCTTGAGGGCTGGTTCAAATGGTTGGCGGGAGATTCTGATTCACTGGATCTAGGGTGGGGTCTGAGCATTTATATTTCTAACAAGTTGCCTGTGAGGCCAGTGCTGCTGGTCTGGAGACCACACTTGGTCTGGGTTGGGGCTTGGGCAGAAGTCTTTTTCGGAAGCTCTCCAAGTGATTCTGAGGTATGGTCAGAGTGGAGAACGACGGCCCCAAGTTTTCTTTGGAGAAACTCTCTTCTGGAGAGGGCTTATAAGAGAAGGATTCATTACAGAATTGTCATCTAAAGGTTTTGGTGGTGTAACTTTTCAAAACCCTTGTCACATCACATCATAGCCAGGCATCTTGGAACCAGGGGAACAGACAAGCTCTTGAGCTCCTTCCGCCACCTCTGGATGGTGGGTAATTCCCAGAGCTACTTGGCCCTGCTCCACACCTCTTAGTTACTATAGGCTTCCTTCAGGAAGAGGCAGAACTGACAGTAACAATATTGAATGGTGGGAGGTTTTGTCTCTTCTGGATGCCTTATTCTGTCAAAGACATGTGTTCGTGAGAGGCTGGCCACCAACCCTCAAGCTCTTGACCTCCTTTGGATTCTTTGGTTGATCTGCGCTCACACATCAGCTTCTGGCAGGCAATGACCCAGGTTATGCTTTCAGCTCCTATCCTGGTGTTGAGAGGCAGCGGACAGAACGGCAGCTATGGGTGTCAACAGCTAAGCCCTTACACCGGAAGTGTAGGGATTCCTTGCAGGAAATTGCTCTCCAAGCATTGGTTTTTGATTTATTTTCTTTTATATTGAAGGTGGTGTTGAGGGATGGCAGCAAGACCTTAAGGCAGGTGGAATATGCCACGGCTCTGACAAGCAGGCCCACCATGTAAAGTTGTACAGGTTGTTAAATGCACAGTACTCTGAGAAACACTGTCCTCCCCAGTTGTAGAAGGCAACTTTCTGGTGGGTGGCAAAAGAATATATTGAAGAAAAACTGGCTTTTTCAAATTCCAGCAAGGGTCCCATAGGTGCCATTGGTGGCCTTGCCCTCAGGTTTCCAAGGATGGCGTGACCACAGTCCCAGGGGAACAGTCCACTATACCCGATATCATGGGTCGGAGGCTGGTTCCTTTCACTCACTTTGCTTTTTTCCTTCTCCAGAAGAGATTTCTAATCTGACAAATCAGGTCAGAGAAGGAAAGAGGAACTTAAGTGAAATGGAAAAGGCCAAGAAACGGATTGAACAAGAGAAGACTGAAGTCCAGGCGGCACTGGAAGGAGCAGAGGTATTACCTCCAGGGAGGGAGGGTTTTTGTCATTGTGACCAAGCAGAAGGTTCTGCATTCCAGCAGTAATAGCAGCAGCAGCAACAACAAAATGACACTTCTTCAAGTGTTAACTCCGTGCTAGGCACTAGGCCCAGTGCTTGATGTGCATTATCTTATGTAATCACCCTAACTAACTAGTGTCCCATTTCACAAAGGAAGACACTGAGGCTTAGAGGGCAGGATAGGCAATAGTGGATACAAATCTACCAAGTGCAATGAGAAAAGGGAACCATGTCTATCTTGTTTATGAATTTATCCCCTGTGCCTAGACCCTCATTTTTCAAAATGTGGCCCACGGATCAGCAGCTTGGAGCTGCATTGCCCTGGAGCTTGTGAGAAATTCAGACTCTCAGCCTTCTCCCCAGCTCTGTTGAATCAGAATCTGCA
>NC_138369.1:143782779-143803044 GCF_054177405.1 Leptonychotes weddellii
ATCCTCCCACCCCCCTCCCCTCTAGAACCCTCAGTTTGTTTTTCAGAGTCCATCTTCTCTCATGGTTCGTCCACCCCTCCGATTTCCCCCGCTTCATTCCTCCCCTCCCGCTACCTTCTTCTTCTTCTTTTTTTTTCTTAACATATCTTGCATTATTTGTCTCAGAGGTACAGATCTGAGACTCAACAGTCCTGCACAACAGAATCTGCATTTTAACACGATCCTTTAGTGGCTCATATTCACACCAACAGTTGAGAAGCACCGGCCTAGAACATTGGCTGGTGTGTAATAGAGGTTCAACAAATATTTGTTGAGTGTTAAATGAATAAATATCCTTATACCTCCTCCTCTCTTTAAAAGAGTCAGTCAAAACACTTTCTCCCCCCAAAAAAACTAGTTTTAAAAGTGAGATTCAAAGTGATGTTCTTAAACCTTTGTCCTGAAAGCTTATCTTTGTACAGATTGTTTGATAGGAGCATTTTGAGTGTTAGGGATTAAAAGTTCAGGAACAATCTCTGACCTTATCCCTGGGTGTGTGCTAGGGATTGAACGAGCCACTGAAAAGACTTTTTGCCAAAGAAGGTGAACTAAAACGAGTCATCCGTCACGGTCACTAAGCAGTTAACACATCCTGCAAAGCCTCTTTTCTCACAGCTGAATTTCATCTTCTTGACCCTCCCTTAGACTTAGCATCCAGAACTTAAAATGCAGCCCCCACCACTCACCCTCCAGCTGAGAAAATGATTTTTTTTTAAAGATTTTATTTATTTATTTGAAAGAGAGAGAGAGCACAAGCAGGGCGGGAGATGGAGAAGCAGACTCCCCACTGATCAGGGAGCCTGACGTGGGGCTCAATCCTGATCCCAGCACCCTGAGATCATGACCTGAGGAGCTGAAGGCAGACGCTTAACCCACTGAGCCTCCCCAAGGAAATGATTTTTTTTTTTAAGATTTTATTTATTTATTTGACAGAGAGAGATAGTGAGAGCAGGAATACAAGCAGGGGGAGTGGGAGAGGGAGAAGCAGGCTCCCCGCTGAGCAGGGAGCCTGATGCAGGGCTCGATCCCAGGACCCCGGGATCATGACCTGAGCCGAAGGCAGATGCTTAACAACTGAGCCACCCAGGTGCCCCGGAAATGATTTTTAAAAGGCAAAACAGTCCATTTTAAACAGAGCCTTTTGGAAGGTGTGATCATGGAAAATTAGACCTCAAAGGACTTCTCCATGCCAAGCAATGTCTGTTAAGTTCATCTTATCACTACATTTGTGTAAGACACCTGCCACACAGAAGACATGTCCATAGTGCCCTGCATATAGAGTTGTCAAGTGGATGGCTTTTGACACAGCTCTTGTCTTTTTATGCATAATTGTTTTCCTTATATAGAATCCTTCCCGTTGGTAGTGTGCTCTTGTATTGCCTAACAAAGCTGGTCCTTGTAAAGCTGGTGAGCTTTGTTTCATTTACTTGTTCCCTTTGGTCCTCTGGTCATCCTGGCTAGAGACTTTCTGAAGCCACCACGCTAACCTAAAGAAGTAATATTTACTGTAGAAATTTCAAGCACTATGATGAGCCAGTGAGAGAGATGATTGGGTGGGGGAGGAGTGGGGCAATTTGAGTCCCATATAACATATACATTTCATGTATTGAATTGACTAGCAGGTCACAGGCGAGAGTAAGGCCATAGCACTCATACCACCTACCACCACTAGATGGCACTATATTCTATTTGCATTTTTTTTTTTTTTCAAGTTTCGTCTTTTGCAGCATCCATAAATACTTCATCAACTTGGACATGTATTTGTAAAATTGGGTTATTTGTTTTCCTGGGTGAGCCTTTATGAGGAACTTTATCACATTATTTTTGAAGCCACAAAACTCAAATTATCCCAGGTCACCTTCTCCAAAGACTCACTTTCTCTGTGGATTTTAGAGGGTGAGAGGTGACAGTTTCCCCCTGAAGGAAGGGCACGATTTCCTTGCAGGAAATTGCTCTCCAAGCATTGGTTTTTGATTTATTTTCTTTTATATTGAAGGTAGTGTTAAGGGAACAGCAGCAAGGCCTTAAGACATATTAAAATTCCTAACATCTTTCTTATTTTTATCTTGAAATTGCTACTCGGTTTTACTTTTGTTTGTATGTGGTAAGCATGACCCAGAAAAGGCTATAAAAATTACTCCTGCCCTCAGGACTATCTGCCAATTGTTAACTGACCAGTAGATTGTTGTCACACCTCGTGCCCTTTATAAACATCTTCCTCAATACCATCCAAATATTTTGTTTCTACTTTTATATAAATTGTGTCTTTGGAACAGGCTATAAAGAGGTAATCAAAGCTACACTTTTAAACTTGAATCACCTTTATAACACCCCTGGCAGTAACTGCCTTGCCTATATTTAAATATTCAAAGGGGCAGGAGATTTCCCAGCTGTCAAAGCAATCCATTTGAAGTAGTAGTAATAATTATGGTGATGATGGCTCAAGTACATCCTAAATTCCTTTCTTGTTCTTCCTTTGACAATATTTGGATACTAGCCTGTTTCCTGCCCTCTGAAAGCTTTCAACTTTTTCTCTATTCCTCCATGATGTCCAGAATTAAACGACAGATTCCAAGTAGGAGTTATCACTTTCCTTGTTCTAGCTTTGATCCTTTTACTGATTCATCCTGAAGATGAACTACATTAAGCAAAATCAAGAGTAATAAATTAAAAAGTTTAAATATAGTCACAGACAAGCTTGAAATTTTCTATTTTAAAAAATGCTTTAGAATTCTAGTTCCTGAACTACAGCAGAGAGCCCCGGGAATGTCAAAGCTATAAGTGACATGACAAACAAAAGCAGTCACTTGTCTCTCATCCTGTTCCGATCCTCAGGGGACCTGATTTGAACTTAGAGCTCTCCCAGCAATGCCAAAGAGAGCTACGATAGTGACATACATTTTGAGGAAAAAAAAAATTGTGTGTCCAAAAAGTAGACTTAACTTAGTATTTTTAATTTATATATTTCAGGGAGCTCTGGAACATAACGAAAGCAAGATTCTTCACTTCCAGCTTGAACTCTTGGAAGCTAAAGCAGAACTTGAAAGAAAGCTTTCAGAGAAAGATGAAGAAATAGAAAATTATTCTGATGAGCAACATTTGCATATTCCAGAATCCTTGACTGAACAGAACATGCTGTGTTTGGCTGCCTTTATGGCCTCTGTTGGAACGTTACCAAAGAAACTCAGCCAGTCTAACCCTACGCCAGCATCCTTCTAGTGAGCGCACCACTATTAATATAAAGGCACACCTCTATGCAATTACCGTCTGTTTTTTATGATTTTCTTATAGTTGAGCAGCTTCTTTTCTCTTAGAAACTCCAGATAACACACCAAAAAAGCATAATTATATGCACAAGAACTGGGGGCATTGCCCAGTCTCTTGCTTGGGCATTTGAGAAGCTGACATAATGCTGAAGAGTGGATGAAAGGAACCAAAAAATGTGATGTGGTGCATTAAAATTAAGGTCCGATCAGAGTGAAGTTTTCACATACCCACTGCGTGCACCTATAGCCATTTGTTTGGAGAGGGGCAGAAGCCAGGAGCTAAGCTGCTTTTTGAATCCCTGGTGAAGAGGCTGAGTCTTAATAGTCAGGAAACTGAATTAGACAGGACTCACGGGTGGCAGGAGCTTTTCTTAGCTTCATCATAACAAGCTGATGACTTTAGACATTCTACTTCTTAGCATCTCAGGGAAGTGAGGGGATAAAAGCAGCCCCATACATGTCACAGAAGGTGGTGAGGAAGATCAGTGAGCTGATGTTGCCAAAGCCCTTCACACTTTATAGATCAAAGGCACAATTATAAACACATGGAATTCACCATGATTATATTATTTATCTGATCTGTTCCATTACGTCTATGCCATATGTCAGCAAGGAAAATCATCTGAGTCAGAGTTTTGACTGGCAAGTTGCTTTCAACATGTTTGCTAAACAATTTAAAAAAACTGTTAATATATTCACCAGAACTGACTTCTTTCCTATAGACCAAATTCAGACAAAACTCCCATGGGGGTCATTTTTTTTAATGAGGACATCAAGCCACATTTGGCCCTCTGTGTGCTTTGAGTTACTCTTGCTCTCACTCACTAGCACTTTTCCTCTCAAGGACTGTGGGGATGAATTCTGGTCAACTTAAGAGGCTCTGAGTCAGTGTCTAAAAGAATTTTTTTGATGAAGGGCAAAACATCAGGCCTTGATATTTGCCCTACTTACTTCCATGAGGAACAAAAACGAACGTTTCTTTGTGCAGTTAAAAAAACTCATTTCAGGTAACGTCAAGCCTGCACCTATTAATAAACCTAGCTGAGGAAAAATGAATCCTCAGAGAGTCTGCATCTCATCAGGTACATCTGAATGTCTTAGAGCCGTTCACCAATTATAATAATCTTAGTGCAAAGGAAGCCGGAGATGCAAACAGCCAGGGCTGGAAGAAGAAAGAACTGAACGATAGCCTGGAGCCGTGAAGGGCCTGAAAAAAGGAAGGGGAGGGCTGGAGGGTGGGGCGAGCTCGTCAGGAGTTTTAGTTAATGATTCATAATAACTATAATAGGTACATCCGGAAAGGAGAGACGAGCCTATCTTACAAAATACCACAAATGCCCTTGCAGACGTTCCTGTGTAAGGGCTCCGTGCAGGTGAGGGTTTTATCAGGATGCCTTGGTTTTAATCCGATGCTTTCATCGGACTTCAGGGCTGGGAGACGAAGGGGTCCCGAGGAAACTGAACAGAATGGCAGGGGGCAGTCCTAGCAAAGCAGAGCCTTTTGAGCAATCAAGGATAAGCCAGGTAATGTTCTAGAACTCAAGGAGAATATTGCCTGAAGGCCAGATGAGGCTCTAGGTCCTCTGTCCACATCAACCTTGGGAAAGGCCGCAGAAACTGAAGGAGGCCCGCGAGGCAGGACCCAGGAAGTCGAAGGGACCAGAGAAAGCAGCAGAGACTCCGAGGCAAGGACAGAGCCCCCAATAGTGCTGCAAGCTGCGTGATTCATTCAACTCTTCTGCTGCCGAGCTTGCGCTGCCTTTCGGTGAGGATGAATCCTCAGTGAGCTGGAGGCCTGTTGGTGGTGAAAAGTCTGAGCAGCTGGTGTATGTGTCCTATGTTTCACTTGTTAAACACATATTTGAGCACTTCAAGTTGGCCAGACACCGTGCCTACTATTCTTGTAGGGACTTCCTTAACTTTTATGGATTTGATAGGGCTTTCTTTAAAAAAAAAAAAACAAAAAACCAAAAAACTTCTACAAGGGTTCTAATTAACATAGCTGGAGGTAGGGAGGTGATGATGCAGTCACTGATGGGAGGAGAGGAGGAGTTTTGGTGGGTGACTTTGGTCCTCTCCATCCTAGATACAAGAATGATGGCAGCTAGCAGGAAGACCAGCTAGTGGCTATAACTGTCGCCCAAGTCAAGTTCCAATGGAAGACTCAGAACTGGGTTGAAAACAAGTGAGTCAGGTGTGTCTTGAATTTTCAGAGACTACTGACTGGATCCGTCCTCTAGCTCAGGATCTTCAGGGAAATGCTGAAACATGTGTCTTCTCACTGGCCCCCAGCCAGGGTGCACCTGCCCTGTATTCAGCTCTCCCCAGACACACCCAGAGAGGTGCTGGGGAAGCTTTTGGGAATGAGACACTGAAATTCCTTAGTCTGTCAAAATGCATTAGCTTGCTTTGGTTTATCACCTATGGAAGGGTTGAACAAACCTTCTGTTTAGGATCAGATAGTGTAGGGGAGCAAAAAATTCTCCTTACCCTCTCTGGGTCTCTGGCTGATCCTAAGAATTAAACTGACTTACGACAGAGTAGCAGGAGAATAGTATACACATGTTATCAAATTTTTACATGTACATGGGGGCCTTCACAAGAGGATGAAGACCCAGAGACACGACCCAGTAGGAAGCTTTTACAGCTTTTAGACAAACAATGAACTTGTGAAGAATTGACAAGGCTTGGGGAATTGGGCTAGGGGTAGTAAATGCTGAAGAATTAGCAAGGTTTGTTTATACAGACTTCTTGGCCCTAAATTCCCTCTTTGGTGGTAAAGACAGGTCCCTTCTTTCTGTAGAGGAGGAGGGTATCTTTCACATGCGAGATTTATCTCCTGCATTCAGGGTAGAAGGCCAGAGGGGTTTAGAGTGATCTTCCTGCTTTTGTTGTTTTCTCAAACTCCTTGAGCTTAAGAAATCTAATATGCCAAGGTGCCGTAGTTTGGGCTAGCAACCCCCAAGCAGCATCAGTAGTAAATATTTTTGGCTTCTCAGGCCATAGGGTCTCTATCTCTACTCAGCTTTGCCGCTGTTGCTTGGAAGCAGCCATAGACAATAGGAAATCAAATGGGCATGGCTGGATTTGGCCCATAGCTCCTAGTTTGCCCACCCCTGGCCTCTAGCCTTGGGGGGGTCTGGTAACGTTCCATCATGTTTTCCTTCCCTTTGGTCTGTTCCTCAGAACTCAGTGATATCACACTTCACACACAGTCTTAATTTATAAGCACCATCAAACTTAATTTCATTTACTGTCTGAGTTTCTGCCAGAAGAATATGTTTGAGTCTTTTCTCGTTTCTAAGTAAAATATTTTAGCATGTCTTTAAGAAACAGGATCTCAAACACAGACATGGTATTTAGGAATATTCTTTGTTAATCATTTTAAAGCTAAATCCTATATATTAGAATTAAGGAAAATCTTCAATTTCTCTGATATAAACAATATTGCAAGAGAAAAAAATTGACCTATTGAACTGGTTGTCCATTTAAAACCATTAAGGTTTTAAAGTTTTTTTTTTTCTTTAATTCTAAGGTTTTTTCAAGCGTTGAGGTTTTTTTTTAAATTCTAAATTTAAAAAAAATGTAACATACAGTGTTGTCTTAGTTTCAGGTGTACAATATAGTGATTCAACAATTCTGTACATTACTCAGTGCTCATCACGATAAGTGTGCTCTTAATCCCCATCACCTATTTCACCCATCCCCCACCCACCTCCTGTCTGGTAACCATCAGTTTGTTCTCTATAGTTATGAGTCTGTTTTTTGGTTTGTCTCTTTTTTTCTTTGTTCATTTGTTTTGTTTCTTAAATTCCACATAGAGTGAAATCATATGGTATTTGTCTTTCTCTGACTGACTTAGTTCACTTAGCATTATACCATCTAGATCCATCTGTTATACCCTCTGGATTGCTACAAGAGTCCCTTCTTTTTTATGGTTGAGTAATATTACACACACACACACACACACCACGTCTTCTTTATCCATTTATCTATTGATGGACACTTGGGCTGCTTCCATAATTTGGCTATTGTAAATAATGCTTCAGTAAACATAGGAGTGCATACATCTTTTCAAATTAGGGGTTTTGTTTTCTTTGGGTATATAATCAGTAGTGGAATTACTGGGTCATAGGGTAATTGTATTTTTAATTTTTTGAGGAACCTCCATACTCTTATCCACAGTGGCTGTACCAGTTTGTATTCCCACCAACAGTGTACAAGTGTTCCTTTTTCTCCACATTCTCACCAACATTTATTATTTCTTGTGTTTTTGATTTTAGCCATTCTGACAGGTGTGAGGTGATATCTCATTGCGGTTTTTATCTGCATTTCCCTGATGATGAGTGATGTTGAACATCTGGTTATGTGTCTGTTGGCCATCTGTATGTCTTCTTTGGAAAAATGTCTGTTCATGTCTTCTGCCCATTATTTAACTGGATTATTTGGGGTTTTTTGGTGTTGAGTTGTGTAAGTTCTTTAGATATTTTGGATACTAACCCTTTACTGGTTTGTCATTCACAAATGTCTCTTCAGTAGGTGGTCATTTAGTTTTGTTGATGTTTTCCTTTGCTGTGTAAAAGCTTTTTATTTTCAGGTAGTCCCAATAGTTGATTTTTGCTTTTGCTTCCCTTGCCTAAAGAGACATATGTAGAAAAATGTTGCTAAAGCCAATGTAAGAGAAATTACTACTGTGCTCTTTTCTAGGAATTTTATGGTTTCAGGTCTCACATTTAGGGCTTTAATCCATTTGGAGTTTATTTTTGTAAATGGTGTAAGAAAGTGGGCCAGTTTCATCCTTTTGCATGTTGCCGTCCAGTTTTCCCAACACCATTGGTTGAAGAAACTTTTTCCCATTGTGTATTCTTGCCTTCTTTGTCACAGATCAACTGACCGTATAATCATGTGTTTATTTCTGGGCTCTCTATTCTGTTATATTGATCTATTTGTCTGTTTTTGTGCCAGTATCATAGTGTTTTGATTACTACAGCTTTGTAGTAGATCTTGAAATCTGGAATTGTGATATGTCCAGTTTTGTTCCTTTTCAAGATTGGTTTGGCTATTCGGGGTCTTTTGTGGTTTCATATAAATTTTAGGATTACTCTAGTTCTGTGAAAAATGCTGCTGGTACTTTGATAGGGATTGAATTACATCTGTAGATTACTTTGGCTAGTATGGACATTCTAACAATATTTATTCTTCCGATCTATGAGCGTGGAATAACTTTCTATTTGTGTCATCTTCAGTTTATTTCATCAATGTTTTATAGTTTTCAGAGTACAGGCCTTTCACCTCTTTGGATAAGTTTATTCCTAGGTATTTTATTATTTTGGTGTAATCGTAAATGGGATTTTTTAAAATTACTCTTTCTATCCATTATTAGTGTATGGAAATGTAATGGATTTCTGTATATTGATTTTGTATCCTATGACTTAATTAATTTATCAGTTGTAGTAGTTTTTTGGTGGAGTCTTTAGGGTTTTCTATATGTAGTATCATCTGTAGATAGTGAGTTTTACTTCTTCCTTACCAATATGGATGCCTTTTATTTCTTTTTGTTCTCTAATTGCTGTGGTTAGGACTCCCTCCTCCAGTACTGTGTTGAATAAAAGTGATGAGAGTGGACATCTTTGTCTTTTTCCTGATCTTAGGGGAAAAGCTCTCAGTTTTTCACCATTGAGTATAATGTTAGTTGTGGGTTTTTCATATGTGGTCTTTTTTATGCTCAGGTATGTTCCCTGTAAACCTATTTTGTTGAGAGTTTTTTCATGAATGGATGTTGTACTTGGTCAAATGTTTTTTCTCCATCAATTGAAAAGATCTATGGTTTTTATCCTTTCTTTTGATGTTGATGTGCTATATCACATTGATTGATTTGCAAATATTGAACCACCCCTGCATCCCAGGAAAAAATCCCACTTGTTCATGATGAATGATAGTATAGTTGGATTTGGTTTGCTAATATTTTGTTGAGGATATTTGCATTTATGTTCATCAGAAATACTGGCCTATAGTTTTCTGTTTTTGTAATGTCTTTATCTGCTTTTGGTGTCAGGGTACTGCTGGCCTCATAGAGTGAATTTGGAAGTTTTCCTGCCTCTTCTATTTTTTGGAATAGTTTGAGAAGATTAGATATTAACTCTTCTTTAAACTTTTGGTGGAATTCACCTGTGAAGCCATCTGGTCTTGGACTTTTGTTTGTTGGGAGTTTTTTGATTACTGATTCAATTTCATTGCTGATAATTGGTCTGTTCAAATTTTCTGTTTCTAAAAAAAAAAATTCTATTTCTTCCTGATTCGGTTTTGGGAGGTTATATGTTCCTAGGAATTCATCCATTTTCTTCTAGATTGTCTAGTTTGTTGGCATATAATTTTTCATAATATTCTCTTACAATCCTTTGTATTTCTGTGGTGTCAGTTGTTATTTCTCTTTCATTTCTGATTTTGTTTATTTGAGTCCTCTCTTTCTTTTGGATGAGTCTGGCTAAAGGTTTATCAATTTTGTTGCTCTTTTCAAGGAACTAGCTCCTGGTTTCATTGATCTATTATTTTTAATTTGTTTTATTTCTGCTCTAATCTTTATTATTTCCTTCCTTCTACTGGTTTGAGGTTTTGTTTGTTCTTCTTTTTCTAGATCCTTTAGGTGTAGGCGTAGGTTGTTTGAGATTTTTCTTGCTTTTTGAGATAGTCCTGTATTGCTATAAACTTTCTTCGTAGAATAGCTTTTGCTGCATCCCAAAGATTTTGGGATTTTGTGTTTTCATTTTCATTTGTCTCCATGTATTTTTTAAATTTCTTCTTTGATTTCTTGGTTGACCCATTCATTATTTAGTAGTATGTTATTTAACCTCCATGCATTTGTGTTCTCTCCAGATTTTTTCTTTTGATTGTTTTCTAGTTTTGTGGTCAGACAAGATGCATGATAGGACTTCAATCTTTTGAATTCACTGAGATCTGTTTTGTGGCCTAATATGTGATCTGTTCTGGAGACTGTTCCATGTATACTTGAAAAGAATGGGTATTCTGCTGTTTGAGGATGAAATATTCTGAATATATCTGTTAAGTCCCTCTGGTCCAGTATATCATTTAAAGCCACTGTTTCCTTGTTGATTTTCTGCTTGGATGATATATCCATTGATGTAAGTGGGGTGTTAAAGTCCCCTACTATTACTGTATTATTATCAATTACTTCCTTCATGTTTGTTATTAGCTTCTTTAGGTATTTGGGTACTCCCATGTTGGGTACTTAAATATTTACAACTGTTATATCTTCTTGTTGGATTGTTCCCATTATGATTATACAGTGTCCTTCTTTGTCTCTTGTTACAGTCTTTGCTTTAAAAGTCTATTTTGTCCAATATAAGTATTGCTACTCTGACTTCCATTTGCATGGTAAATGCTATTCCATCCCTTCACTTTTTTTTTTTTTTTTTTGGTATTACAAAGGTTTATTTAGAAAATAGTTTGGCTGTTTTGGCTATCAATTTTGGCAAACATTTAAATAATTTCAGTAACCAAAGATTGTCAGTGCCCTCTTTCCTCCCCCAAGACAGCTGCCCATACTAGGTCTTGAGAAGTCAGCTCTTGCTCAGAGGTGGATCGGGGTAGTGGTGTGTGTTGATGGGGGCTCCTTTCTCACCTGTGTGGGAGGCTGCATTTGCCTCTGCTGTCTAAGACCCTGACCTCACAGCTACACCACCACATGGCTCCCAAAGCCAGATCCAGCCCCAGAGTCCCAGAAGTAGCCCTCTGTTGAGATGGGAAGGCAGAGGGATTGCCCCTCTCTTGTCTCCCCTCTGCAGATGCCCTGCAGTCTCTCAGAGACTCCTGCCCTGCCCTACCATCCACTGTGGCCTAGAGGCCAATCCATCCCTGGGTCTCTGGGGAAGCTGCCCCCACTTTCTCCTGGGGGTCAGCCTTCCCACTTCTCTGCAGGTAGCTGCCTAGGGTCTCTGCCAGGTGGGGAACACAGCTCATTGCCTAAAGCCCCTTCTCCACCAACAGAAGAGGATGTGCTTGAAGGAACACTGGAGTCCTGGTTAAAGATGATGAAGATGACCAGGTTGAACAAGCTGTTGTAGTAGCCAATCCAGAAAAGGAACTTGAAGAGCAGGTCCTCACCTGGCATGCCTTGGGGCAGATGCCCTGCAGGCTGTAGCTGAAGAAGAAGGGGAACTAGCAGAGCAGCAACACATCCATCACTGCCGACATGAAGGTGAAGCACTCTGGCGCACGTAGGCCACCTTGCCTCGGCACACGCTGCTGTGTGCCTGGCACCCCAGCAGGACAGAGAGAACAGGGAGTGTGACCTGGCACCTGACGGGCCCCTGCTGGGGCGTGGACCTCCAGCAGCCAGTGCTCCCAAGTTGACCCTAGCTAGACCCTGGCATAGTATATGAGTGGCTGCCATCCCCGCCCACATCAGGCTGCTGTCCTCTGGCTCTTCCTGCATTTGCATACCCCCTGCTGCTGCACCCGGCCCTCTTTCTGTAGTCCTGCAGACACCTTTTTGGCCCTAGGGTACTGCTGCTTGCTGAGCATGTGCATGTGCAGCTTAGTCCTAGACCAGTCCCACAATAAGCCAGGGTGGAAGAAGGAGCTGTTGCAGCAGGGCTGGATGTACCCTTCTCCTTGCTGAGGCTGCATTATGGGTAGGTGGCACTGTCAGGCTGGCAGTAGAGCCAGAGGAGTGGTGGGAAGGAGATGACAGTGAAGATGAGCCGCATGGCCACATCCATCTCTTCACCTTCAATCTGTGTCTTTAGGTCAGAAATGAGTCTCTTGTAGGCAGCATATAGATGGGTCTCGCTTTTTTATCCATTCTGTCACCTTATGTCTTTTGATTGGGGCATTTAGTCCATTTACATTCAGAGTAATTACTGATAGGTATGTACTGATCACCATTTTGTTACTTGTTTTATGGTGTTTTTGTAGTTTGGTTCCTTTCTTCTCTTGCTCTTTCCTCTCATGGTTTGCTGGCTTTCTTTAGTGATATACGTGGATTCCTTTTTCTTTATTTTTTGCATATCTATTACTGGTTTTTGATTTGTGGTTACCACCAGGTTTATATATAACATGCATATAGCAATCCGAATTAGTTCATGTCCCCTTAAGTTTGAACCCATTCTTTACTCCTCTCCCCTCCACATTTTAGGTATATAGTGTAATGCTTTACAACCTTTTATATTGTGAGTCCCTTAACTGATTTTTATAGATATACTTAATTTTACTGCTTTTGTGCTTCCTACTTTTCTCATTCCTCCTTATAGTCTTTCCATTCAAAAAGTCTCTGACATTTCTTATAGGGCTGCTTTAATTGTCATGAGTTTCTATAACTCATGCACCTGGTGCCCTGGGAGGAGAGAAAGAACAGGGAGTATGAGCTGGCACTCCCTGTTTGGAAAATTCTTTATCCCTCCTTCTATTCTGAATAGTAGCCTTGCTGGATTGAGTATTCTTGGCTATAGGTTTTTTTCTTCCAGCACTTTGAATCTATCATGCCACTCTCTTTTTGGCCTGCAAAGTTTCTGCTAAAAAAGCAGCTGATAGCCTTATGAGGTTTCCCTTGTATGTAACTGTTTTCTTTTCTCTTTATGTTTTTAAGTTCTCTTGTTATCACTACTTTTTGCCATTTTAGTTACTATGTGTTTTGGTGTAGACGCCCTTGGATTGATTTTCTTGGGGACTCTCATTGCCTCCTAGATCCGGATTTCTCTTTCTTTCCCAAGATTCAGGACATTTTCAGCTATTATTTCTTCAGATGGATTTTATGCCCCCTTTTCTCTCTCTTTTCCTTTTGGAATCCCTATAGTGCGAACATTATTATGCTTGATGGTGTCACTGAGTTCCCTAGGTCTATTTTCAGTTTTTTTTTTTTCTCTCTCTCCTGTTCAGGTTGATTTCTTTCCATTACTCTATCCTTCACGTTGCTGATTTGTTCTTCTGCTTCCTCTAGTCTACTATTTATTCCCTCTAGTGTATTTTTAATTTCAGTTGTTGAGTTCTTCATCTCTTTCTTTTTTATATTTCCCATCTATTTGTTGAGGGTCTCACTAAGGTCATCCACTCTCTTGTGGGTATCTTCATGACCATTACTTTAAATTCTCTTTCAGGCATATTACTTATCTTGGTTTTGTTAAGCTCTTTTGTTGTAATTTTGCCCTGTTCTTTCATTTGGGACATATTCCTCTACTCATTTTGTCTAACTCTCTGTGTCTGTTCCTATGTGTTAGGAAAATCAGCTATGTGTCCTGCTCTTAAAAGTAGTGGCCTTATGAAGATGAGCAAATAAATCTTCCCTTATACCCTGGGCACTTTTTTTTTTAATTTAAGTTTTAGTTAGTTAACATATGGTGCAATATTGGCTTCTGGAGTAGAATTCAATGATTCATCACTTACCTACAACACACAGTGCTCATCACAACAAATGCCCTCTTTAATACCCATCACCCATCTAGCCCATTCCCCCATCCACCTCCCTTCATCAACCCTTAGTTTGTTCTTTATTGTTAAGAGTCTCTTATAGCTTGTTTCCCTCTCTCATTTTTTACCTCTTCCCATATGTTCATGTTTTCTTTCTTAAATCCCACATGAGTGAGATCATATGGTATTTATCTTTGACTGACTTATTTCACTTAGCATAATACACTCTAGCTCCATCTACATTGCTGCAAGTGGCAAGATTTCATTTTTTTGATGGCTGAGTAATATCCCATTGCATATATATATACCATATCTTCTTCATCCATTCATCAGTCGATGGATATTTGGGCTCTCTCCATAGTTTGGCTATTGTTGATAATGCTGTTATAAACATCGGGGTGCATGTACCCCTTTGAATCTGTATTTCTGTATCCTTTGAGTAAGTACCTAGTAGTGCAATTGCTGGATCATAGAGTAGTTCTATTTTTAACTTTCTGAGGAACCTCCAAACTGTTCTCCAGAGTGGCTGCTCCAATTTGCATTCCCATCAACAGTACAAGAGGGTTCCCCTTTCTCTGCATCCTTACCAACACCTGTTGTTTCTTGTGTTGTTTATTTTAGCCATTTTGACAGGTGTGAGATGATATCTCGTTGTTTTGATTTTTATTTCCCTGATGATGAGTGACATTGAGCATCTTTTCATATGTCTGTTAGCCATCTGGATGTCTTCTTTGGAAAAGTGTCTATTCATGTCTTCTGCCCATTTCTGAACTGGGTTATTTGTTCTTTGGGTGTTGAGTTTGATAAGTTCTTTATAGATTCTGGATACTAACCCTTTAGCAGATATGTCATTTGCAAATATCTCTCCCATTCAGTAGACTGCCTTTTAGTTTTTGTTGATTGTTGCCTTTGCTTGTTTTATCTTGATGAAGTCCCAGTAGTTCATGTTTGCTTTTGTTTCCCTTGCCTCCAGCGATGTGTCTAGTAAGAAGTTGCTACAGACAATGTCAGAGAGGTTGCTGCCTGTGTTCTCCTCTAGGGTTTTGATAGTTTCCTGTCTCACACTTAGGTCTTTCACTCATTTTGAATTTATTTTTGTGTATGTTATAAGAAAGTGGTCCAGTTTCATTCTTCTGCATGTTGTTGTCCAGTTTTCCCAACACCATTTGTTGAAGAAACTTTTTTCAGTGGATATTCTTTCCTGCTTTGTCAAAGATTAACTGACCATAGAGTTGTGGGTCCATTTCTGGGTTCTCTATTCTATTTTGTGCCAGTACCATACTGTCTTGATGACTACAGCTTTGTAATATAGCTTGAAATCTGGAATCGTGATCCCTCCAATTTTGTTTTTCTTTTTCAGAACTGCTTTGGCTATTTGGGGTCTTCTGTGGTTCCATACAAATTTTAGGATTATTTGTTCTAGTCCTGTGAAAAATGCTGGTGGTATTTTGATGGGGACTGAATTAAATGCGTAGATTGTTTGGGGTAATATAAACATTTTAACAATATTTGTTCTTCCAATCCATGAGCATGGCATGCCTTTCCATTTCTTTGTGTCCTCTTCAATTTCTTTTATAAGTGTTCTATAGTTTTCAAAGTACAGATCTTTTACCTCTTTAGTTAGGTATTCCTAGGTATCCTATTGTTTTGGGTGCAATTGCAAATGGGATCGATTCTTTGATTTCATTTTCTGCTGCTTCATTATTGGTATATAGAAATGCAACAGATTTCTGCACATTGATTTTATATCCTGCAACTTTGCTGAATTCATGTATTAGTTCTAGTAATTTTTTGGTGGAGTCTTTTGGTTTTCTACATAGAGTATCATATCATCTGCAAATAGTGAAAGTTTGACTTCTTCCTTGCCAATTTGGATGTCCAGGTGTTTTTCAAACTGCTGCTTCTATGCTGTATCTTTGAGGGCTGTTTGTCATGCAGTCTCTTTAAGGATGGGCTTCAGTTTTCCATTGCTCTCCCAGAACCCATCCCACTGATTTTTAAAGTTCCAGGTACTAAGCCCAGTTGTAAGAACTTGTGAAGCCAGGCTCCTCTGGTTTTCAAAGCCAAATGTTATGGGGATTTGTCTTTCCCATGCAAGTTCCTCGTGCCTGGGGTGCTTGGGGTGAGGGTCTGTTTCCCTCATCTCTATGTTCCTCACTACTGTGGACAATCCCATAGGTCCATTTAGGTCCCAACCATGTCTCTGCCCTTCCTACTCTCCTCCATGTGGTCTTTTCTCAACTTTCACCTGTGGAGAGTCAGTTCTCCCAGTCTGTGTTTTGTTTTCTGGTTTATTTACACTGATGTGTTATTATCTAGTTGTATCCATGGGATGAGGTTAGCTTAGGGTCCTCCTACTCCACCATCTCCCCCTGGAAGTCTGTACCACATCTTCTTTATCCATTCATCTATTGATGGACACTTGGGTTGCTTCCATATCATGGCTATTGTAAATAATGCTGCAATAAACATAGCAGTACATATATCTTTTTGAATTAACATTTTTGTTTTCTTTGGGTAAATATCCAGTAGTAGAATTACTGGATCATATGGTAATTCTATTTTTGATTTTTTTGAGGAATGTCCATACTGTTTCTCATAGTGACTGCACAAATTTGCATTCCCACCAACAGTGCATGAGGGTTCTTCTTCTCCACATCCTTACCAACCCTTATTATTTTTGTTTTTGAGTTTAGCCATTCTCACATGTGTGAGGTAATATCCCATTGTGGGTTTGATTTGCATTTCTCTGATGATGAGTGATGTTGAGCATCTGTTGTGTCTGTTGGCTATCTATAGGTTTTCTTTGGAGAAATGTCCATGTCTTTTGCCCATTTTAAATCAGATTATTATCATTATTATTATTATTTTTGGTGTTGAGTTGTATAAGTTATTTATATATTTTGGATCTTAATCACTTACTGGATACATCACTTGCAAATATCTTTTCCTAATCAGTAGGTTGCCTTTTTGTTTTATTGATGGTTTCCCTCCTTAAGTTTTAAGTTTTTATACTGATTTTTTTTTTTTTTTTTTTTGCGTTTGGTTTCCTTTTTCAAATTGTCTTCCACATTTCTGGGGGTGAGGGGAAGAACTTCTTACTATATTGTTCTGGTCCTGAGAGCTTCATTTTTTTTTTTTAAAGGTACTTGGAGGAGTTTTCATTTTAAAATATAACTATACATGAAATGTATTGATAGAGTAGAGGCCATTCTCTAGGCCTGTATCCTATCCAAGCCTCTCAAACCACAGCAATTTCTACTGTCTGCAGGTTCTCATGAAGATTCATAAACAACTGTAGAAAAATACAGTTTGAAACATTGCTTAAGTAGAATGTATCTCTCCACAGAGGATTTTGACACCAAACTAGGAATGCTTTAGTGTTCCTACAGAAGGAGAGTCAGCTGTGGCAAAAATAAGTTTTCTCAATGTAAAACAAAGAAGTGTCTTAAAACTTTTAGTGATGTTGAGAATGTGAGTCCATGTCGAAGTCTGCTTGGGCTGCCATAATGAAATGCAGACTGAGTGGCTTAAATGCATAAATTTATTTTCTCACAATTCTGGAAGCTGCAAGTCCAAAATCAAGGTGTTGGCAAGTTTGGTTTCCCCTGAGGCCTCTCCTTGTTGATGTCCACCCTCTTGTTGTGTCCTCACATGATCTTGTTGTGTCCTCACATGATCTTTCTTCTGTGCGTGTGCATCCCTGGTGTGTTTGTGTGTGTCCAAATTTTCTCTTTCTATAGGGACACAAATCAGATTGAATTAGGCCCCACCCAACAGCCTCATTTTACCTTAATCACCTCTTTTAGAGGCCATATCTCTGCGATAGTTATATTCTGAAGTACTGGGGTTTAGGGCTTCAACATATAAATGGGGAGGTACATATTCAGCCATAACAGTCTCTGTTAACTTTATATACTGGCATCCCTGTAGGATTCTGAATGGAAGCTGAACAGAAGTCCAGGACATAAGAATAGACATGAGAGGCTGACCTCAACTTGTGGGGCACAGGGACATGGGGTTCACAGAGGAGAGGTGCTAACTCTGGGCTTTACATTCCCCCATACATTTCCATAACTACTTGTGAGACTTCGTCCCACCAATGGAGAGAAAGGTGGTCATGACGAGTGGCTCCTCCCCCTGTCATCCAATTGAAAACTCTAACCACACTCCTACCCCATGTGGGCTATATGCCTTCCTGATTGGCTTCTGAGCTCAGGACACAGGTTCAATGACATTTCAGTGCAGACCTAATTCTGATCCAAGATGAATACATTCCTGCTATTTGTGATAATGGGCTCTGAAAGAATAGGAAGACTCTTCCCACCTCTATCTTGTCTGTACAGTACTAAGTCCTGTTTCATAGGGTAAACTTAACAGGGCATATTTTTGTTATAGCAGTTAACCTGTCCTGGTTCACAAACACCAAATCTTGATGACTTAAAACTATCAAAGTTTATCTTTGTTTTATGTCCAAGTCCAATGTAGGCTAGGCTAGAGAGTGAACCACTATTCTTCAAAGTCATTCAAGAACCCAGGTTCCTTCCATCTTGCGATGCCACAATCTTCTATATATGGCCACCAAGTTTGCCATAGATGAGGAAAAGGGGAGTACTAGACCATACAAGTGAAAATGTTGTATGGGCAAGGCCTGGAAACATTTCTGTCCATAATCCAGTGGCCAGGATTCAGTCACAAAGTCCCAAACTAATAGCAAGAAGCCTGGGAAATGGTTGTCATGAGTTCCCCAGACTTTTTCATGGCTTTTCTGAACACACATTTATTGTCTAAGCTTCTGTCACTTTATAAACATAGTTTCAGCATAGGGTTTTGTTGTTAGGAAGGAATTTGAGGCAACTCAATCCTTACACAGCAGTTGGTTTTCTCAGCCTACCATTGACTGTACTCCAACTCCTAGAGAAAGATAACCATGCTATTACAGAAGAGCTAAGCATCTACAGGCCATTAGAGCAGTATTGGTGGTCCCTGAGACTTTAGCCTGGGTGGTTCTTTCTTGCCTTGTTCAGACATGTTTCACCATTGAAAGTAGTTTAAATATTATGGCTGTCAGAAGAGCATCCTTCCTTCTTCCTTAGCCACTCTAGGAAATCCAGGTGTTTGCCCTATGCTGTCCTCTAGGGCATCTTAGATAAGGCTAAGGCTGCCGCACTGGAACCTCATGAAGATTCTGGTACTTTCCTCGATTCTTGTGGGAAGTTGTCCTGGGAATCTTAATCTGTTATGATGCTCATTAACCTTCACTAACCTAACCCTTCAACCTCTTTTTTTTTTAAGATTTATTTATTTATTTGAGAGAGAGAGAGCACGTGTGAGCCTGAAAGTGGGGCAAGGGGCATAAGGAGAGGGAGAGAAAGAATCTCAAGCAGACTCCCCACTGAGTGCAGAGCTGGACACAGGGCTTGATCCCAGAACCCTGAGATCATAACTTGAGCTGAATTCAAGAGTTGGTCACCTAACTGACTGAGCCACCCAAGTGCCCCAACCTCTATGTTTTTAAAATGACAACCCCTTAGATTCATTTTGTTAATTACCCAGACTTTTTCTTGAATTTTTACTTTTTTTTCTGTTTCCTAAACTATTATGTACACAGCAGGTAGCCTTTCTTAATTTGGGTGCATGATTTTTTTCCCCTGAATGTTATTCTAAAATTAGGAGGAACCAGCAAAGTACTATTGACTCCCTGCAGTCTAGTCTGGATTCTGAAACTAGAAGCAGAATTGAGGCGATCCGGCTAAAGAAGAATGTGGAAGGGGACCTCAGTGAGATGGAACTCCAGCTTAGCTATGCCAACCGGCAGGTGTCAGAGGCAACCAAATCCCTGGGCCAGCTTCAGACTCAGGTCAAGGTATTTCAGATTGTAATATGGGGGCAGGTAATAAACAAACCAAGAGACAGATTGTGTTGAGCAATAAAAGTAAGGGCAACAAATCTAATCCTTCAAGAGAGCAGGAACATACTTAAATTTAAATTGGTGGAGCTTTGCTCAGAGCATGCATGCAGGTGCATATCCCATTGAACCCAGAGAGATCTGTGCCCCAGGCCTGTGTTTTCTCTCGCAGGACCCTTTGGGTGCAGCTAGATGACAGCACACACCTGAGCAGTGAGCTGAAGGAGCAGGTGGCTATGGCTGAGAGGCACAACTCTCTTCTCCAGTCCGAGCTGGAGGAACTGAGGTCCTTGTACAAGCAGACAGAATGCGGGTGCAGGCTGGCAGAGGAAGAGCTCCTGCAGGCCATGGAATCAATCTTTTCCATACCCAGGTGAGGCCCATAAACTCTCCCCATTAGCTGCATCAGCTGTGTGAAGGCCATTGTTTCCACCTCTTTTTCAGCCTTGGACCATACATAGTTGCCATGTCAGGGCTTGGGTATGGCATATAAGGCACTGGGAGAGTCTTTGGCAGCAGAGCAACTGGCACACTCTTCAATCATTCCCAGATGTATTAGTTTCCTAGAGCTGTTACAACTCAGGACCACAAACTGGGTGGCTTAAAACAGCAGAAATTGATTCTCTCATA
>NC_138369.1:143803144-143808809 GCF_054177405.1 Leptonychotes weddellii
GATGCGGGGCTCGATCCCAGGACCCTGGGATCATGACCTGAGCCGAAGGCAGACGCTTAACGACTGAGCCACCCAGGCGCCCCTCTCTCTCCATGTCTTAACACCATCTTTCCTCTGTTAGTATTTGTGTCTAAATTTCCCTTTTTATAAGGACATCAGTCATATTGGATTTGGACACCTCCTAATGATCTCATTTTTAACTTGATTACCTCTGTAAAGGCTCTATTTCCAAATAAGTTCACATTCAGAGATCTGGGGTTAGGACTTTAGCACATCTCTTTTGGTGGGGACCCAATAGAACCCATAATACTAAGTCCAAAAGAATGGACTCTCAGAGCATTGATAGCCAGAATTCTGGGGAGACATAAACATTCCCTAGTGTACCAGAACCACTTGCCTGCTTCTCCTGTTCCCTCCAAGCCACATACTCTCCCAGCATGCCAGGATTAAAAAAAAAAAAAAATGTTCCTGCCTCAGAGCCAGGAGATTTCTAACAATTCTAAGTGGCTGCTGACAGATTTGATGAGCTGTCAGGACTCTGGAATCTCATGGAAGGTTATACAAGTGACATGAAGCAAGAATTCTTAGATCGTTTGCCATTCTCACAGAATCAGGAGAAACCATCGTGGCTAGGGCAAATGTGTACAGTAAATGGGTCATTCAACATTTCTATGGCACCCACCATAACCTGAGCAGGTATGCATGGGATACATGCAGAATGTCTCCACTGTCCCAAAAAAGTGGAGACCCAAGCGAGGAACTGCAGTGCACTGCTGGAGTGTAGTGTCAGAGCAAGCACACCCCTACAGAAAGCCTTCCCTGACAGTCCTAGACCTAGCAAGATGCACAATACGCTTAACTGGGGCTGTGAAACCAAAGACAGAAGCATGGGGGAGGAGGAGATTGGGCTATTGAGGGAAATTGCTATACTCACTCGAACATGGTGGAGCGGGGGGTAGGAGAGATCAGAGAAATAATGCTAAGAGGCAAGGAGAGCCAGGTCCCCAGGAACCTTGAGTCCGAGACTGATGAAGCTTGAATTCTGTCTTGCAGCTAATGGGGATCCACTGAAGAATTTTAAGTAAACAAGAGTGAAAGGATCAGATTTTCATTTTAGGAAGTTTACTCTGGTGATTGCTGTGAAGGGTGGATTAAAACAACTATAGGCAGAACTGCCATACCTTGAGTATTTAGAAACATCTGTGGGATCATTTTGGTTGCCACAGTGACTGGAGAGAGCCACTGACATTTAGTGGGCAGAGTTCAGAGATACTAGTGCTAGGTGCAGGATAATCCTACTTCACAAAGAATTGCCCCTCCAAGATTGCCAATTGTGCCCCTACCTAGAAATATTGGGAAAAAGGAAGGATCAGCCAAAGATGTACCAGCTGGAAGGCACTGCAATTAGTTTGTGCCTACGTTTGACTTTCGTGTCCAACAAAACATTGTGCATGACACAACCCTACTTAGATATCATGTGATATGGAACAAATAGGCTGTGTGTTATGCATAATTCCCGGCAGGCTAACTCACTTCAACATTTTCTTTCTCTCTCAGGAAAGCTTATCTAAATACAACGAGCAGGCTTCTTATAAAGTCGGATATTGAATTTTTAAAAAGTAATCATCTATCTGTAGTACTTAATAGCTATTGGTAATAAATCATTTGCCATGCATATTATAACTGATAATGTACCAGTGGGTCCCAATATGATGAAAGACCACTAGCCTAGAGAGAGCTGAGCACATCAACCAGAGCAAAAGCAGACACAGGGAGGGGGAGATGAATTTGAAAAAAACAAAAAGAAAATTAGGCCGTGGAAACCTGATCTCTAGGGCAGAGTTTCTGACACTTTAGGTATATAACAGAAACTAACACAAAAATGCAAATTCTCAGGTTTCATTTCAGACCTACTGAATCAGAATCTCTGCAGTGGGACCCAGGAATCAAATGAATTCTCAGGTGACGCTGCTGGTCCCTTTGACCAGCATATCTAGGTGATACCACATTGTCTGACCAGCATATCTAGGTGATACTACATTGCTCACACGGACCTCTCCCCAACATTAATCGTGTGGGGGTACCTTGCAATTAATAGAATGCTGTCAATCTTTTGAAAGCATAATGAACATTTTATGGAAACTTCTTAGTCTCTTCTGCATTCCCAGACCTCTAGGCCTAGAATAAATATACAAGGCCAAACTTATCCTTGGCTGATTATATGTGTTCTTTTTTCAAACCTGAGCTGTGACAATCTAGATTGCCCTCTTGCACAATATCTCCTAACCCCCTTCCTCCCCAAAAGAACCAATTAGAGTCATTCAGCTTGAAAAGGTTTTGACCATTATCTCCCTAGCAGATTTTAAATGATTCCACGTATGAACAAGTCAGCATTTATATTTATACCTTCCTTTACAAAGAAAGAGTTTCTATGGAGTTATGTGCAGTGAGCATCCAGAAAATATCCAGTAAAATACACTTATCCTCAACACCACCACCACCACCAGGGAAAATCCTGGGGTGGGGGGCATAGAACCTAGGTCTCTGTGAGGACAGAGCATGGTAGCCTCGATGAAGATGCTTCATGCCATTGAGGAAGCAGGGCAGAACCTGTGAGGCTAGAATATCTTTCTATTTCCAAGGTACAATCCTACTGCTGAGAGAGGAATTTGCTAGAGAAAAGTGAAAGGACAATGAAGAGAAATCAAAAATAGGAACCTGTGCTTTTTATATTACATTCTCTGTGCTAAGGTTTCACACCCTCAGAAAAGCTGTGCTTCAAACATGGACCAAATAGCAGCAAAAGGAGCCTCAGTCTCTAGTGTCACAACCAGGAAAGAAAGAATTAGGACAGTACCAGCCACAAAACACCAAGCATCCTCCCACGTGGCGGAGGGCTCCTAAGGCCTGGGGGATGAGGCTCATCTGAGCTGCACTTCCCGTCTCCTCACTGCAAAGTCAGGTAGAAGGGGAGGTAGATAAAAAGGAAGTGCGGTTTTTGTTTTTCCTGGAGCAGCATGTGGGAAACTGATTTTTATTCCCCAACCTCCTGCTCCCCAAATGCCTGCACTTGTGCTCTGGAACACTTGCTTCTACCACATCAGAGAACAAAAGGCAGAACACCGTATTCCTCAACAAGTTGAAAACCAAACACATAGTTGTGGTTTGTAGATAATCTGGATCCATTTCTACTTTCTTATTCAGACAAACTATCTCTTTAATACTGAACCTCTAACGGATGAAATACCTTCCATGCAAATATGCCTTTGTTGGCAAAGGGGAGTTTTCTAGGGAGGCTTCCTGGGGTTGGAAGTACTGCTTCACTGATTGTGGCTGCTTAGAACAGAACTTGCTCCTGGCCAGAGCCCATTCCCGTTGCATGTCCTCAACCCACCAGCTTGCTTTTGCCTTGCTGGTCTCAACTTGCCTAAGGAGAGTGCCACTTTGCTTTAGAATACTATCCTCCTCAGCCAGAAGAGGAGACTGGAGGTTGATGTTGGCAGGATGCAGAATGAAGCCGAAGAGGCAGTGCAGAGGTGTCAAAATGCAGAAGAGAAGGCCAAGAAGGCAGCCACTGAGGTGGGTCCATTGACTGCTTGCTCACTTCTGTCTTCCAGAGTTGACCGGAGCAGTAGCCAAGGGGCAGAGGCAGATCTGCAGCCAAAAAGCATTCCATTGATTCTCCATACAGCCAGGAGGAGATTAGCTGACCCCTCTGCCTCTCTGTTCCCATTTTGAAAAATTAGGTCAATTAGCTCCTCCCTTCCAACCTACTCTGACAATAAAAAGGAGCAATTGAATTGCTATAAGCAAAACCTTATGAAAGCAGGAGTTTTTTTTGTTTTGTTTTGTTTTTTAAGTTAAGCCACTTTCCATCTAGAGTCTAGAAACAATTCTTCCTGGTCCCTACAAATAGCTATTTTCCTAGTGTCTGTAATGGTTTGATGATGATGATCTGGAAAGAAAGCTTATTTCACTCATTTCTTACAGCCTATACTATTGTTTGAGTAGCACAAGCAGGTTGGTAAAGAAGGGTTTCAGGGCTGGTGTACCTTCTTTATTTGCAAGTTTAAAAGTGTTGATGGGGGTGCTTTTCCTAAATGGCACTAAGCTCAGCATTGGTGGCCAGCCTTGTCTGAAGCTTTGTGGGAACTGAAGAAAGGCCACCGCTGGGTACCCCCTGTGGGCAGATGCAGCACTTCTCTCAAAGGGCTTAGCAAGCAGAAGGTAACACTCAGCATGAAAATTAGCAGAGGGAGGTGGAGGACCTTGCAGGTCCCAGCTTGCTGAGCAGAGTATGCACTTAACTGCAGCCTCCGCTCACTCCATCCCCATCAAGTGACTCTGTGTAGTCCATCAACGCCCACCTATGTGCAGCAGACCTGACTTTGCTATGTGACTGGAAGCTGATCCTCTTGACGAAAGGATGTGGAAACTGGGAAGACGAGACATTTTGTATTAGATTTCATATTAGTCGTTTTAAAAATTCAGAAGAGGGGAAGAGCTTGTGTCTATATTTGCCTGAGTCATTTGGCAGTTGAGGAGCTAAACAAAACCTTTGCACCAAATCCTGGGCACTAGGTCACTGTAGAATCCAGCCCTCTCTAAGAATAGAGAAGCGTGCCTATCACTCAGCCATTTTGTATCAAGGCAGACATTTCTGCTCTGTGATGGAAAAGAGGTGTGTGAAAGCTTGAAAATGTTTGATGGCCAAGAGAAAAATAATATGCTTAACATTTATTAAAATCCCCATCGAGAAAATGGAATAAAAAGAGTGTCTACTCCAGCTTGGGAAATGTATGCAGTCACACATTATGAAGACTATCTGCTCTAGCGTGCCTGTATAAGATTTTTTTTGACAGTGTTGAAAAATGAACCCACTACCTCTTCCCCCACCTTCCAGTTCTCTAATAGTTCATCTCTGAGTCCCAGCCCCACATAGCAGAACCCCGAGTTGCCTCCATAATTCATTCTTTGCCCTCACCATCTGCACAGACGTCTCACACTTAAATTATACAGATGGTTGGTAACCTGATAGACAGAAGCTTTGGCTGGGAGGACAGCGTTCTTACATTAAATGCACTGAGAGATTCATGAACCAGTTCTTAATAATTTTGTCGAGACATCAAGCCCTTGTACACATAGCCAAAGCCAAGAGCAGACTTCACAAACAAGAATTAACCTTCCTTGTGCCAGATTATTGGCACTGAGAGCATCTGTAGCTGCCAAATTCCTAGAGCCTTAAACTTGTTTGTTGTTGTGAGTCACAGAGTTATAAAAGCGAGATGTGAAAGATTTTCATAGGCACCCTTCCATACTTGTCTTGGTACATGATATTATAGGACACGTCCCAGGCTTTAGTCCGTTCAAGGCTGTTGCTTCAAGCTTTCTTTCGATACAGGTGTTGTGCAATGTTCATGCTGTACTTCATCTCTGGTCTGTTTCTGCTACTCCTCACCCCAGTCTCTCTGGTAGCTGATGTCATCTTGATTGCCATATTGTTAACAAACTCAAGGGTGACCCAGGTTAGGAACAGAGCAGTGGGAGGGGATTAATATACAGAGGAAGGCAGGACATCTAGTCAGATCATGACCTGAAGATTGTGGGTGGAAATGTGAAGGTCAGTTGGCTGCCAGCTTTTCTCAGCTCTTTTCTTTCTTTCTTT